>NC_141015.1:27943565-28491065 GCF_052327205.1 Somniosus microcephalus
GGCGGCGGGCCCGGTTGCCGGGGTAACCCTTCCCGCTCTCCAAGCCCCGCCCGAGATCCCCACTCCCGAGAGACCCGCCCGAGCCGAGCGGGGAACAGAGAGAGACGCCGCGTCCTGTTTATGTCCCGTGACCCTCGTGGCTGACGCCGTTGCCCCGGGTAACGTGACAACGGGGGTCGGGGGGGGTGGAGCTTAGCAGAAGTCGTGGGACAATTACCTAGCTCGGGCGTAGCTGGGCAGGAAAGGCCCAGGCTTTGAGGCCTAGGTTATGAGGCCTTACAAAAACGGGGAAAGGTAGGAAAAAGAATCTTCAGGTTTACAAAAGAATTAAGTTTTTTTAAAAACAATTTAATAAAAGCAAATTTTTTTTGCTGGAAATGTAGGTTTGAAAAGAAAAACGCAGAATGCGGGAAAAAGAATGGAATCAAGATGGCTGACACTCACCTCGGTTCAGAACGATAAGGCCCGCCCACACACGCACCGATTGGTCGACCGTCAGGTCACCGAAGCGTAGGATTGGTCAATCGTCCCCTCACTCGACCGGAGGAGGGCCCGCCCGGCGTACGATTGGTCGACCTCGAGGTCACTCTATCGCTAATGAGATGCTAATGAGCGGAATGTTGAACGTTTTTTGGATACCGCGGGCGCGATCTTTGTCCGGCCGAAACGTAAATACGCCTATGACCGGTCTGTAATCGTAAGCTTTCTTTTGACGTGACGCGCGTGTAGGTACGCTCTATAACTTTCGAACGTATAAGAGACCGGACAGATATATAGATGCACCACCAAGGGGATGGTTTCGGATTAGGAAATTACTTTTTAATATATAATAGATAAATATAAAATTAAATTACCAGGTTTCAGTCTATATTACTACAAAGCTCTGGCTGCAGAATGGAGTTTTATCCCACAAATGCTAACAATGTCCTGACTTACTCAGTTTTCCCCAAGATTCCTCCAGCTTCTGGATTTGGTTCTCCATGAACAACATCATGATCACAAATTCCACAACCGCTAGAAGCTGCAATTTGGTCGGCATGATCATTCTTAGTAGCCCTATGAAGTTACAATGCTGGCTGTGCCTTGCTGATAGCTGCACTGAGGTCATCAACTGCAGAGCTGTAAGCACACATGCCTGCCTGTGTACTCTGCAGCATTCATTTTTAATGATGATGGAAGTGTCGGGCTGTCTCCTAACTCTAAAAAGATTCAAAACTAAATTTTGGAGAAGTGCCCAATAGATTTGTTGAAGTACAAAGTTGAGGCAGTGTGTGATGCCCTGGCACTACTTCACACCGGGTAGTCAGATCATTGGCCTGATGCCTGAGACACCACTTTTTTGCATCAGTGTGCATCTGCAACTGTGTGAAAACATGAAAGTGGTGGTATGGCAACATGTTAACAGACCTGTAAGGAGATGGCTTGTTAATCATTATAAAACTTAAGGGGCTAATTAAAAACTATTTGTTGCATTGTTGAGTTTTTTTCCAGCGTTTTCTGGTTTTTATTTCCAATTTCTTGCATTTGTAGTTTTTGTATTTATTTTTCCCTTTTCTTTGCCTTTTATTCCTTGTGTGGATCTTTTTGCTCCTTCACAATTCTTTTCATGCACTTTTGCTCTTTTAATGTTTAAGTACTGTAAGATCTTTTCTAGCATTAGTCAGTTTTCTCCTCTTTCTAGGGTTTCAAAAACCTATTTGTTAGCCATTCGGACCAATGAACTGACTGTTGACTTGCGTTGTTCTCTTCCACCCCCAAATTATTATTATTTTTTTTTTATTCAGCCCTACAAAGGAGCTTGCTTATCTTCCAGTTTCCAGTTCTAATAACAACTAATAATAGATGCTATCAGACCTCCTGTAAATTTCTAGCATTTTCTGCTTTTTTTTTGAAAATGTAACTTGCATGATCAATCCGCAAAAAAACCCTCTTTTTGTATTTAAAACTAAGCTACTTTTGGTGACCATTTTGCATTTGCTATAAATCAGGTTCTGGCATCCAGTATTTACATGACAACAGAATTATCCATAGAGATCTAAAACCTGAGAACATTGTGATACAAGAAGCCAGTGGCAAGGTAAGAAAGTTCTACCAGGAATTTAAAATGTTACAGTCTAAGCTTTATCGCTTCATAACTTGCCTGCTGAAGTTTAAGAATGAATTATAATCTTGTTTTGATTAGTGTCTCATGCTAGCTGATACTGTAAATGGTTCCCTCTCCTCAGATACTGTCCCCCTCCCTTTTCAAATCTGCCACCATCACCCCTCCTCAAAAAAAAAAAAAACACGATTTGATCCCTCTGTCCTTGCAAACTACTGCCCCATCTCCAACCTCCCTTCTCCAAGGTCCTCGAACGTGTTGTCACCTCCCAAGTCTGTTCCCACCTTTCTCGCAACTCCATGTTTGAACCTCCCTAATCAGGTTTCCGCCCCTGCCGGAGAACTGAAACGGCCCTAATCAAAGTCACAAATGACTGTGATCGTGGTACACTATCCATTCTCGACGTGCCTGCAGCCGTTGACACGGTTAACTATACCATCCTCCTCCAACAGTTCTCTGTTGTCCAGCTGAATGGGACTGCCCTTGCATGGTTTCACTCTTGTCTATCCAGTCGTAGCCAGACTATCTCCTGCATTGGCTTTCCTCCCATGCCTTCAATCAGTTTTCTGAGCTGCAGGAAGACATGAGGTTTGGTCTCCCTCCCTCCTAGTCCACTCCATGACCGAGTACCAACCCGGTAGCATGGGTCAACTTGCAGCTCATGTTGGTTCCAGTGAAGCCTACTCCAGGACACTTGTCATTGGTGATGAACCAAAAATACTCCCCCTAGGCTCTTCTTCAGTTAAAATATCATTTTTGATGTGACAGCTGTGTGGGCTCAGTTTTTGTTTAAGATAAACAGCTATCAAGAGCTGATGAGTTATTTTTGTTCATATGAATTTATAGTATTCTGTTTCACTGAATACTATATGATCAGATTCAGCTGGGCCTGACTGATACCCACATAAGAGGCTAAACATGTGAGTCAGCCAGAGTTGTTCAGTTTCAAGCTGGTCAGATGGACCATCACTGCCTGTCTTAAAATAATTTTTTTTAAATTGAAGTGAATTCATTTGTATTCTCAGTACTTCATAATAACAGTATTGTACATAAAAATTACAAGTAATTGGATAAAATTCTTCATGTGGAAAATCAAAAGACGTTGGCTGGAATTTTCTCAAGGGAGGCGGGTTGCGGGCGGGGGGCCTCCAAGGCGGGCGGGAAACCCAGGAGGCCGGGTTTCCCGCAGGCCCTGCCGACTTTAACAGCAGGGCCTGATTTGAATGTGAGGCCTTGGATTCCCACCCGAAGCTAGCCAAATTGAGAGGCTGGTTGCGGACGGGTAGGCCTCAGAAGCAAGGGGGAGGGAATCGCAGGAGGAGCATCGGGAGAGAGGAGAGGATCGGTTGGGGTTGGGCATCGGGAGGTGGGGAGAGCTTCGGCTGGGATCGGGGGTGGAGGAGAGAATTAGCAGGGGTTGGGGATCGGGAGGGGTGTCGGCCAGGGATTGTGTGGGTGGGGGGAGGTGGGGTATGGGCAGGGGGAAGAGAGGATCGAGGCGGGCTCATCATCGTTGTGGGGGGAGGGAAGCCTAGGTGGGGGTGGAAGTCTTGGAAGGTGATTGTAGGCCTCGTGGTGGGCTCTCTGATCACGGGGAGTGGGTATGGTTGGGATCCTGGATCCAGGAGGTAGATATAAAGCCACTTACCTCCTGGATGCAGCAGCCCCCACCTCTGAATTCAAGAATTGTGTGAAACCCGTCCACAGACAGTTAAACACAAAATGGAGGGGAAAAAAAGAGGCTTCCAGCCTCATTCCAATATTTCAATTGAGGTAACTCCCCCTGGCAGCGGGTTGGTCGCTCGCGTCCCACCTCCGGTAAAACC
This sequence comes from Somniosus microcephalus, assembly GCF_052327205.1. Taxonomy (NCBI): domain Eukaryota; kingdom Metazoa; phylum Chordata; class Chondrichthyes; order Squaliformes; family Somniosidae; genus Somniosus; species Somniosus microcephalus. Next base: position 27,947,493 of record NC_141015.1, read on the forward strand.
GGAAGTGGGCAGTTGGAGGCATGATCAGGCTGGGAATCCCATTTTTAACACTTTAACTGCCCCCATGCTCCAAAAGCACCCTTTTTTTTAGGGGAAAATTCCGGCCAATGATTATAAAAGCCGAGCTCTGGTGGGCAGAACATAGTTTTTGGATGGATGATGACAGATTTCCAAGTGGAGCAATTTCAAACTTGGCAAGCATTTGCAGGATGGGCACAAGGCCCATTTTAAGGGTGTATTGAAGGACAACCTGAAGCTGCTGGGGATTGACACAAGTAATTGGGAGATGCTTGCAGCAGACCGACCAGGATGATGTTGAGTATTGATACACGGAGCGGATAACTTTGAAATGCAGCACTATCAGAAGCAAGAAATCAGTTGGTGTTGGAACAGTGGCAATAACAATGGCAACTGCCAAAACAGAGCATTCGTGTTTAGACATAACCTGAAGCCCTCTGCTTCATGGATTGCACTACACTACCACAAGCTGGTATCTTTAAAGTGAAAGTGAAGGTTTATTGACCAGTCATTTTCATGATCAAAAGACTACCGCCCACTAATGGAGTCCTCGTGCAATGCACTGCAGAATTGATGATAGCAGGCAGACAGTAGGAGTTAAATTCTTTAGGTCAGCCTGTATATTTGAAGTAGTCTGGTACAGAGCAGGTCATTCATTACCACTTAATCTGTTGATTAGTTTTATCCTGCTCCATTCTGTTTTTGTGTCTTCTCCATAACAGTTGTTTATTAAGGTACGATGTATTAATGGTGCCTGTATATGAAATGTTCGACAAGAAACTAATTGTTTACAAGTAGCAGCGTTTTTTTAAAATTACAGGACAGTTTTCAAAAATGTTAGAGCATGGTGTTTTGAGGTCTTAAAAGTAATCCCAATGTTGCTTTGTGGGTTAAGATTCCCTGCTGACTTGTGGATTTCTGATAGGCAGCAGTTACTTAATTCTTATGGTGCCATAACACAAAATTCAGCCCTCACTGCAAATGAATTTTAAAATGATCACTTGCCTTTCATTTTTCGAAAATATGTTTGTGATGATCTTTGCAGTTAAATGTGCTCAGATGTTGGTACTATCCAGCCTTCTCTTAAGAGCATTGAATTATGGGATCTATGAGGATGGGGATAATTTTCCGTGATACAGAATGTAAACAAACTTTGGCAATGTTTTAAATGTACAAAATTACGAAGAAATGCAATAGTTCTAGCAACATGTACAAAGAAAAAAGATTCCATCCCTTTTTGTTTTCTAATGAATGAAGTAAGAAAATTGATGCCTTTGGTACTATTTTTGGGTGTGCCGTGGCTATTAGAAGCCTTACTCTTCAGGAATTTAATTTATAGTTGTGCTTTTTACCAGATGTTGCACATTGCTTCATTCTTGCTTCATAAATGTTCTGAAATTTATTGTGCAGAAATTTAAATTTTATGAGGTACAGGATGCTGTTCAGTCACGCATGCATAGGAATTTGAGAAGTCTTGAAATGCAGATTTTTAGCAAAATTCTAAATTAAAAAAAATATATTTCAATATTTTCTCAATTTTGGTGTGTCGTTTTATGGGCCGAATTTCCTGACTGGCATTTCAATTATGGATGGCTGTTACAACTGAGTGTCGTCCTGTCTTAATTCAGTGACCTACCAAGTGTATTTGCAGCAGGAACTAGGAACTTCGGATGCTGTGTTGGGTGTTTTTTCTTAGAGTGACATGAAGGTGGAAGGAGAGCATTGAGTTAAATTCTAGTGCGCACTGTCACCCAAATAAGCTTGGTTAACTCAGTAGAAACCAGAGATCAAGTTCTGGATTTACCCCTGATCGGTATGCCTCAGTGCACACCTTCTGATGCACTTTCCCATTGAGCTGTCAAGAGTGACTTACTCAATTGATTTACAACAAATTAATAAAAGACATGAATAAAATAGCTGACTCTCATAACTGTGTTTAATTTTTGCTGAAGGGACATCTGAATTTAATTGCAAAAATAAAAGGCAAATGGAGTTAATAAATCTTTCTATTTTTAACACAGGTGGTACACAAAATAATTGACTTGGGCTACGCAAAAGACCTGGACCAAGGAAGTCTTTGCACATCTTTTGTTGGGACATTACAATACCTGGTAAGTTTTATTTGCTTTGTATATTGGAAGTGTGTGTTTTTAATTGTTCTGATGAGGGTGATCATCTTCTTCTTGGGCAGTCCCTCGGAACTGAGAATGACTTGCTTCCACATTAAAAATGAGTTCTCAAGTGACTGATGAGCCCAATGTGGGACCTACAGTCTCTGTCACAGGTGGGGCAGATGGTGGTTGAAGGGGCGGGTGGGTGGGGTGCTTGGGTTGCTAAGCGCACCTTGCGCTTGGCTTCCATTTGCTCCCGGCGAAGGGAGACTTGAGGTGTTCAGCGCCTTCCCGGATGCTGTTTCTCCACTTTGTGCGGTCTTGGGCAAGGGATTCCCAGGCGTCGGTGGGGATGTTGCACTTTTTCAAGGAGGCTTTGAGGGTATAGTAATTGATGCACCCTAGTGCTTTTTACACAATTACTGCAGCTTTTTTAAACTTCTGAATTGGCTTCAAACATTGATACTAAAAACATTTGTAAGAAGTCACACAACACCAGGTTATAGTCCAACAGTTTTATTTGAAATCACAAGCTTTCGGAGCGCTGCTCCTTCATCAGGTGAAGTGGAGAGATGCATAAAGACACAGCTTATATAGTCAGAGAATAATGCCAGATGATTACAGGTAATCTTTCTAACTGCCATTTATCACACCTCGGCAGAGAGATAATCACAGCAAACAGGTCAGTCAGGAAAACATTACATCAAAGAACAATGAGGTGGGGTCACAAGGGGTCAAATGTTGCAGATGCTGGGGTCTATGAAAAACAAAAAACAGACAAAAAAACATTTTTTTTGCTGGAAATCACAGCAGATCCGGCCGCATCTGTGTAGAGAGAACAAGCCAACGACGACTCGAGTCTGGATGACCCTACATCAGGTGGGGTTACATGTAGCGTGACATGAACCCAAGATCCCGGTTGAGGCCGTCCTCATGAGTGCGGAACTTGGCTATCAGTTTCTGCTCTATGATTTTGCGTTGTCGTGTGTCTCGAAGGCCGCCTTGGAGAATGCTTACTCGAACTTGTGCATGAAGATGTTGGCGTATTGGGGTGCGAATTCGACAACCAGTTCTTTACCCAAACACACGGAACAGCCATGGGGACCAAATTCGCACCCCAATACGCCAACATCTTCATGCACAAGTTCGAGCAAGACTTCTTCGCTGCACAGGACCTCCAACCAACACTATACACCAGATACATCGACGACATTTTCTTCCTATGGACCCACGGCGAAGAATCACTGAAAAGACTACACGATAACATCAACAAGTTCCATCCCACCATCAAACTCACCATGGACTACTCCTCAGAATCGGTTTCATTCTTGGACACATGAATCTCCATCAAAGATGGACACCTCAGCACTTCACTCTACCGCAAGCCCACGAACAACCTCAGGATGTTCCACTTCTCCAGCTTCCACCCTAACCACGTTAAAGAAGCCATCCCTTATGGACAAGCCCTGCGAATACACAGGACCTGCTCAGACGAGGAGGAACGCGATGAACACCTACAGATGCTGAAAGACGCCCTCGTAAGAACGGGATATGACGCTCGACTCGTCGATCGACAGTTCCAACGGGCCACAGCAAAAAAATCGCATAGACCTCCTCAGAAGACAAACACGGGACACAACCAACAGAGTACCCTTCGTTGTCCAGTACTTCCCCGGAGCGGAGAAACTACGCCATGTTCTTCACAGCCTTCAACATGTCATCGATGGCGATGAACACCTCGCTAAGGCCATCCCCCACGCCTCCACTACTCGCCTTCAAACAGCCGCCTAACCTCAAACAGACCATCGTTCGCAGCAAATTACCCAGCTTTCAGGAGAACAGCGACCAGGACACCACACAACCCTGCCACGGCAACCTCTGCAAGACATGCCAGATCATCAACACAGATACCATCATCACACGTGAGGACACCGCCCACCAGGTACGTGGTACATACTCATGTGACTCGGCCAACGTTGTCTACCTCATACGTTGCAGGAAAGGATGCCATGGAGCATGGTACATCGGCGAGACCATGCAGACACTGCGACAACGGATGAACGGACACCGCGCAACAATCGCCAGGCAGGAGTGTTCCCTCCCAGTCGGGGACCACTTCAGCAGTCAAGGACATTCAGCCTCCGATCTTCGAGTAAGCATTCTCCAAGGCGGCCTTCGAGACACACGACAACGCAAAATCGTAGAGCAGAAACTGATAGCCAAGTTCCGCACTCATGAGGACGGCCTCAACCGGGACCTTGGGTTCATGTCACGCTACATGTAACCCCACCTGATGTAGGGTCATCCAGACTCGAGTCGTCGTTGGCTTGTTCTCTCTACACAGATGCGGCCGGACCTGCTGTGATTTCCAGCAAAAATATGTTTTTTTGTCTGTTTTTTGTTTTTCATAGACCCCAGCATCTGCAACATTTGACCCCTTGTGACCCCACCTCATTGTTCTTTGATGTAATGTTTTCCTGACTGACTGACCTGTTTGCTGTGATTATCTCTCTGCCGAGGTGCGATAAATGGCAGTTAGAAAGATTACCTGTAATCATCTGGCATTATTCTCTGACTATATAAGCTGTGTGTTTATGCATCTCTCCACTTCACCTGACGAAGGAGCAGCGCTCCGAAAGCTTGTGATTTCAAATAAAACTGTTGGACTATAACCTGGTGTTGTGTGACTTCTTACATTTGTCCACCCCAGTCCAACACCGGCATCTCCGCACCATGACTAAAAGCCTTGGGCTGGATTTTCATTAAGCTGTCGGGAAGGAGGCGGGACTACAACTTTCGGGTTTTAGTCCCGCCTCCATCGACGTCCAGCCAATCGATGCGATTTTCCCTTGATTGACCTTGTTGAGCCCGCCAAGCAGGCCAATTAAGGGCCACCCGGCAACAGGTGACATCACAGACTGAAATTTCATCTGTCAAGAGTTTTTGACAGATGAAATATCAGTGTTTCACATCTGTTTGAAGCTTTCAAACACTGACAGTCTGACTTCTAACCTGAGTCCTTCTACGCAGACTCCGTTAGAACTGTCACCAGCACTGAAGGCTGTCACTTTTGACAGATCGCAGCCGTTCAGCTTTCAGTTCCAGCTGAGTGATGGACTCCCGACGCCTAGAGGAAGAAAGGCTGTTAAGGTAAGTACAGGTAAGTAAAACTTCTTTACACACACCAAACACACTTACCTTTGCACTCATGCACCCATCACTCACCTGAACACCGACATCGCGACCCCTCCAAGTCCTTCAACCCGACGGCCCGCCTGCTCTACCTGGCGTGGTTTGGAGTTGTCGGGAATCCCACATGACATCCCTTAAAATAGGGATTAGGCTAAAAACTGCCTGTTAACTCCCTGTTAACAGGCAGTTAATTGGCACTAATCCCTTCCTGCCTCGGGTCGGCGGGTCCCAGTGCGGGGCGGGTACCCGTCTCCCTTGAAACTTACGTGGAGGTGGGTTTTGGGCGGGATGGTGTCGGGACCCCCGAATTCGGGATTTTTGCCCCCCACACGCCTGAAAGCCCGCCTCACGGCACACTGAAAATCTGGCCCATTATGTCTGCAAACGCTTCCTGTTAAATTTTCACGTTATAAATTCCTTTGTTCACATTTATAACGCAAACTGCGTATGTAAACTTGTCATGTTGTGATTATACTCTTCCCTCCAGTGGAGGTGCAACAGCACCATCACGAGCAGGAGGGCACATGTAGCGTGACAAGCTTACATAGGCAGTTTTCATTATTAATATGGACATTTGAATTTAAATGGAAAAACAGAAATAAGGACAGAATGTACAATCTTAAAATGATGGCTAAATCATGCCTATGCACCCTGGTCCAATTATCCTGCACCCTCTAACCCTCCCTCACCTAAAGACTACACTTGGTCTTGACTCCCCATGTGCAATGCTGGAAAATATTGACTAGTATTCAATATTGTTTGATCATTTTATTTTTATAATCACATTTGTGGAGGTGCAACAGAATGTTATAGTTGGCAAAATGCATGTTTGATTAAAGCATAACATTTTTGTGCATCGTAACAATTGTTATGTTTGGAGTTCTTCAGTATAGGAAACTTTCTGATATCCGGCACTGACGGGACCGAGCTGGTGCCGTACCATCAAAAGTGCCGGACATACCAGCATAATGTTGAAACATACGGAACTGAAAAGCCCTGTGTGAATCAACAAACCCTGTTGCTTAGCAACAGCTTCAAAACAGTCGGCTGCAGCTGCAAGCGTCTCCAGCTGAAGCTGTTGCTATAGCTACAGACCTTGCAGTGTCTGACTGGGGGGGAAAAAAAGCAACGAGAACTAAAAAAACTTATAGAAAACGGCTCCTGATTTTTGCTGTTAGATCGAGTATTTCGGACATATAACCTCCGGATAAACCAAAGTTTCCTGTATTTGATTCCACTATGAAACGTACCACAATTATTCAATTTTTAACTTAACACATTTTAAAAGAACTTGGCAAACTATATCCAGTAGGTTTACTACCACTCTGGCATCATTTTTATGTAAAATGTGTTACTGTCATTTGTAACACGGTCTGTTTGACCATTAAAGAACTGTCAGTTAACTTTAGTTTGGCTGCAGTAGTAATGTAGATCTTAGGAAGCTAAGTGTCTAGTTCTGCATTTTATCAGGATTAGACTGTAACTGAAAATCTTTTAAGATCCCGCAGAAAATTTTTGAGTGGTGTGTGTAACTGCTGGTGTGTCTGTCGATGAGCAATGTAGATTCATTTTTTTCACTCTCTCTAGTTTTTGAGAGAAATTATCCAAATAGACTTGGTAGTTAAACAGTAATGTGACCTTTTTTCTAGGCTCCAGAGCTATTTGATTCACAACCGTATACAGTCACTGTGGACTACTGGAGCTTTGGAACCTTAGTATTTGAGTGTATCTCAGGATTTCGACCATTTCTGCACAATATGCAGCCTTTCCAATGGTAAGCAGATTGTCTTTTTATATCGCTATTTTGTGCTTAAATAACAATTCCAACTTGCATTTACATCGCGACCTTAACATAGGAAAAGATCCCAAGGCGCTTCACGGGAGCATAATCAGGCAAAAATTGACACCGAGCCAAAGGAGATATTCGGAAGGGCGATTAAATGCTTGGTAGGTTTTTAAGAGCATCTTAAAGGAAGAGAGGTGGAGAGGCTTAAGGAGGGAATTCTGGAGCTTGGGGCCCAGATGGCTGAAGGCACAGCCATCAATGGTGAGGTGAAGGGATTGGGGATGCACAACAGAGCAGAGTTGGAGGAATGCAGAGTTCTCCGAGGGCTGTAGGGTTGGAGGAAGTTAGAGTTATGGGGGAGCGAGGCCATGGAGGGATTTGAACACACAAGATGAGAATTTTAAAATCGAGTTGTTGATGGATCGAGAGCCAATGTAGGTCAGCGAGCACAGGGCGATGGGTGAACGGGACTTGGTGTGGGTTAGGATACAGGCAACAGAGTCTTTGAGCTCAAGTTTACAGAAGGTGGAAGAAGGCTGGCCAGGAGAGTATTGGAATAGTCAAATATGAAACTAGCAAAAGCATGGATGAATGTTTCAGCAGCAGATAAGCTAAGGCAGGAGCGGAGACAGTGATGTTACAGAGGTGGACCGTTTCGGTGCTGTAGCATAGGAAGAAACCTGATTGGAGAGGTTTGAACGTGGATTTGAATTTGGGAGGCGTTAACACTTTCAAGGACTTTGAAGAGGAAAGTGAGGTTCGAGACGAGGCAGTAGTTTGCAAGGACAGTGGGGTCTAGGATGCTTTCTTTTGATGAGGGAGTGATGATGGTAAATTTAAAAGGGAGGGGGACCGTATTTGAGCAAAGGGAACCATTTACAATGTCGGCTAGCATGGGAACCATGAAGGGATGTTGGGTGGTCAGCGGTTTAGTGTGAGTGAATAGGGTTGAGAGCTGGAGGTGCATCTCCTGGACAAGATAAGTTCAGAGGGGGTTCAGTGCTAGGGAAGCAGGGAACCTTGGGGAGAAATTTCTCTTGGTAGGCAAGGGGAAAGGAGGGTTGCAGCAGAGGCAGCTGAATAGATGGTCTCATTCTTAGTGACAAAAGTCCATATTTCCCACATTAGCCATCATTATGGCTTCTGAGTGTGATCTAATAATTTCAGTAAGTGGGCAAGACTCTGCCGTGTGCCTGTATTGTCCATGAACTTCATTAAAGCTGACCAAACTTATTTTATAGATTGTAAAATGCTTTGGGATGTCATGAGGATGTGATCAGGCATTGCATCAATGCAAGTTCTTTCATTCTGTAGGACTGTTACGGACAGTAGAGATGACAAGCTTTCATCTGATGGAATGAAAGTGTCAGTGCTGGATATAATCCAGGTTCCAGAATTGAAAGTAGATTGTTGCAACCCTTGCTCTCCACTCTCCTCTCCCACTTTGTCACAAGATAATTATGGACGAGGAAGGCACTTCCCATCTTAATTGATCCATCCGAAAATACCCTACATTCCCCATTCAGCATCAAATTGTTTCTTAAATTTTTCCAGGATTTTCGCTTTCACCACTCTATCATGTATTGCTCACTCTTTGTGTGAAAGCCTTCTTGATATCAGTGTCAAATTTACCTTTTCCTAGTTTGAACCTTATCCCACTCTTGCAATTTAATAAAAGTAGTATTCTGGATGTACCTGTTCCATTTCTGTGGCTATCTTATATGCAGCTACACGATCGCCTCCGAGATGCCACCTTTCCAGGTTGAAAAGCCCTATTTTGCTTACATTGTATTTACAGGAACATAGAGTTACACTAAGTCTATGGGTATAATTGTATATACAGCAGTACGCACAGAGCATGCTTAAGGTTTATGGTGCATTTTTAAAAAGTTGGATCGGGTTTGGGGAGAGTGATTCATCGATTACTGGAGCTTGTATGGAGTTAGTTTGGGTTGCTGTTCTTATGACCTATTGGGGTAAAGGGTTCACCTGAATGATATAAATAAGTAAAATAAATTGGCTTTTTAAAAAAAAAAACAAATGTGCAATACTCTTTTTATTTAAGTATGTTAATACAATAGGGACTACATCAAATGTGTCACAGGAGTGGTCAGTTCATTGTTGCTGACGAGCTTTAATGATGAAATGGTCATGGCTCAATCTACTGTTGGTTTTTTGTATGACTAATTACATGAGACATTTAGGTTGGTTTCTGGGGGAGAAATTAACAGTCTGGGTACCTTTTTTTTAGGCATGGCAAAGTTAAAATCAAAGGCCAACAGGATATTATGGCTGTTGAAGAGATGAATGGTGAAGTAAAGTACTCCACCAATTTACCACAGCCCAATGGGCTTAGCAGGTAAGTAATCCCTCTTTCAGAATTTTTGCATCTTGACTAAGTACTGAATAACTGAGACTTTCATGTGTTCATTTTCTGAAACTTATAGATCTGTCTTGTTTTCAGTAGGAAGTATCAGATCCTTAATTACTCATCTTAATAACTTTTCCCCTTTATAGAAGTTATGTTTTATTACAATCATTTTATTAAAAGCACTTTCTGCCATAAGCTGTGAGATATAGGATGATGTATTTTTAATTTTCTTTGACCAAATGTTCACTTTTTTTGCCTCCAAGGGCAACATTTTGGACTAGAGCAATTTTGATCATGTAAAAAGCTCCTGATTTAACATAAGAACATAAGAAGTAGGAGTAGTGGCAGATGCAATATAATGTGGATAAATGCGAGGTTATCCACTTTGGTGGCAAGAACAGGAAGGCAGATTATTATCTGAATGGCAATAGATTGGGAGAAGGGGAAGTGCAATGAGACCTGGGTGTCCTTGTGCACCAGTCGCTGAAGGTAAGCATACAGGTGCAGCAGGCAGTTAAGAAGGCAAATGGTATGTTGGCCTTCGTAGCGAGAGGGTTTGAGTACAGGAACAAGGATGTCTTGCTGTAGTTGTACAGGATCTTGGTGAGACCACACCTTGAGTATTGTGTGCAGTTTTGGTCGCCTTATCTGAGGAAGGATGTTCTTGCCATGGAAGGAGTTCAGCGAAGATTCACCAGGCTGATACCTGGGATGGCAGGAATGACGTATGAGGAGAGATTGGGTCGATTGGGCTTATACTCGCTGGAGTTTAGAAGAATGAGAGGGGATCTCATTGAAACTTTTAAAATTCTGACAGGACTGGACAGACTAGATGCAGGAAGGATGTTCCTGATGGTCGGGGAGTCCAGAACCAGGGTCATAGTCTAAGGATAAGGGGTAAGCCATTTAGGACAGAAATGAGGAGGAATTTCTTCACCCAGAGAGTGGTTAACCTGTGGAATTCTCTACCACAGAAGGCAGTAGAGGCCAATTCATTAAATATATTCAAGAAGGAGTTGGATATATTTCTTAAGGCTAAAGGGATCAAGGGGTATGGGAAGAAAGCAGGGACAGGGTAGTGAATTTGGATGATCAGCCATGATCGCATTGAATGGCGGAGCAGGCTCGAGGGGCCGAATGGCCTACTCCTGCTCCTATCTTTTATGTTTCTATGAGTAGGCCATTTGGCCCCTTGGGCCTGCTCTACCATTCAGTAAGATCATGGCTGATTTTCTACCTCTACTCCACTTTCCTGCACTATCCCCATATCCCTTGATTCCCTTAATATCCAAAAATCTATCGATCTCTGTCTTGAATATACTCCATGACTGAGTCTCCACAGTCCTCTGGGGTAGAGAATTCCAAAGATTCACCACCGTCTGATTGAAGACATTTCTCCTCATCTCAGTCCTAAATGGCTGAGTCCTTATTCTGAGACTGTGCCCCTGGTTCTAGACTCCCCAGCCAGGGGAAACATCCTCCCTGCATCTACCCTGTCGAGCCCTATAAGAATTTTGTATGTTTCAATGTGATCACCTCTCATTCTTCTAAACTCTAGAGAATATAGGCCTAGTCTACTTAATCTCTCCTCATAGGACAATCCCCCCATCCCAGGGATCAGTCTCGTGAACCTTTGTTGCACTCCCTCTATGGCAAGTATATCCTTCCTTGGGTAAAGAGACCAAAACTGTACACACTACTCCAGGTGTGGTCTTACCAGGGCCCTATATAATTGCAGTAAGACGTCTTTACTCTTATACTCAAATCCTCTTGTAATAAAGGCCAGCATACCATTTCCTTTCCTAATTGCTGGCTGTACCTGCATGTTAACTTTCAGTGATCCGTGTTCAAGGACATCCAGGTCCCTCTGGACACCAACATTTCCCAATCTCTCTCCATTTAAAAAATACTCTGCTTTTCTGTTTTTCCTACCAAAGTGGATAACTTCACATTTCTCCATATTATATTCCATTTGCCATGTTCTTGCCCAATCACTTAGCTTGTCTATATCCCCTTGAAGCCTCTTTGCATCCTCCTCACAACTTACATTCCCATCCAGCTCTGGATCATCAGCAAACTTGGATATATTACATTTGGTCCCCTCATCCAAATCATTGAGTTAGATTTGATTACATTTTTTGAGGAGCTAATATTCCAAATTGACATGGGGAGCTATATCCGGTCGTGCACCTAGACTTCCAAAAAGTCCTCAATATAGGACTCTGAGAGTGGGTATCAGAGTGAGACATGAATATGGTTTGGTAACTTGCTAAAAAGAATGAAGCAGACAGTAATTGTATTATAAGCTAGGTTGAATTACGGGGAGATATGAAGTGGTGTGCCTCAGAGGTCAGTACTGGGACCCTCTTATTTCCGGTGTACATAAATTATCTGGCTTTGTGGTCTCAGTACAAGGTAGGGTTGCAAAGGGGTGGAAAGTTTCTGGTAAATTTCCGGAAATTTTCCACGGGAAGTTTAGCTTGGGAATTTTGGGAATTTTGCCCAAAAAAGCACATGCTAGCATAATATTGTTTTTTTTGTATTTCTTTTTTTTCCACAGGTCCTCTCTTAAAATTACTAACAGAGATGGAATCTTAATTATTAAGGAATTTCTTAATCAATATATGTTTATCTTCTTACTTGGCTTGTTTTAATAATTACAAGTTTTGTGTGTGACTGTGAACAAATGTGTCCTGATTGGTTGGATGAGCGATTAGCTCCCTCTATTTGTAATATTTGCATATCGAATTTTGATTGGCCTGCAGGCATCTGTAAACTGCTATAGTTTTTTTAAGATCCAGGTTAGGGGTCCTGAGGGAAGTCATTTTGTTTTCTGCTGATGTTGTGATGATGCAGTAAGTAAATCAGACTTTATACCAAATAAACCAGTTACTTGTTGAACTCTGTCGTCCTTCAATTTAAAATATACAAAATAATACACTATTGGTGATGTAGCGTCGTGTGTGTACAGGTCATGCTTCCATCACATGGAGCATCAGCAAAAATGTACTCACCCTGTTGCAATCGTGCTGATCGACCGCAGTTCGACACAGAGATGAATGCCCTTTATTTCTCTGCATAGAACAATGCCACGTTTACAGTCGGATGTGTGGAAGCATTTTACCCCAGGCATTAAAGATGGAAAGACTGTGTACATGTGCAAACACTGTAGAAAGCCATATGTAAAGAATGCCACAAAGATGCAGCAGCATTTATCCAAATGCAACAACTTCACTCAAAGCTCACAGCAGTCAGCCCAGAGTTCCTCTGCTTCCATTCAAGAAGATGATGGTTCTCATTCAGCATCAGGCTCCTTATCATCAGCAACTCCTGGCCCACTTGGAAGGTTCTTTGATACAATGGATAACCATAGCCAGAAGAATGCAGATGAGTGCCTTGCTCGAGCTGTATATGCAACAGGCTCACCCCTCATGCTCACAGCCAATGTGTACTGGAAGAGATTTTTCAATGTTATTCGCCCTGCATACTGTCCTCCCACCAGACATGCTTTGTCTACTTATTTGCTGGAGGCTGAGTATAACAGAGTCCAAGGAAAGCTCAAAGAAACGATAGCGATGGCAGACTGTGTTGCAGTTATCTCAGATGGGTGGTCAAATGTACGAGGGGAGGGCATCATAAACTACATCGTCTCCACTCCTCTCCCAGTGTTCTTCAAGAGCACAGACACGAAGGACAACAGACACACAGGCACATACATTGCTGATGAGCTGAAAGCAGTCATCAACGATCTTGGATCACAAAAGGTCTTTGCAGTAGTTACTGACAATGCTGCGAATATGAAGGCTGCTTGGGCTCAAGTGGAGGAGGCCTACCCTCATATTACGTCTATTGGGTGCGCAGCTCATGGGCTTAACCTGCTCCTCAAGGACATCATGGGTTTGAGAACCATGGAAGCACTGTACAAGAGAGCCAAGCAAGTTGTTAAGTATGTCAGGGGAAAACAGGTAGTTGCAGCAACCTACAACTCCAAGCAAATAACAAAGAACAAGAACACCACACTGAAGCTGCCCAACAACACTAGATGGGGTGGTGTTGTCATAATGTACAACAGCCTTCTGGAGGGTAAGGAGTCACTGCAAGAAATGGCAATATCCCAGTCTGGGGATATGGAAACCACCATCAAGAAAATACTGCTGGATGATGTGTTTTGGGAGAGAGTGGTTAGCAGCCTTAAACTACTCTCACCAGTAGCATCTGCAATTGCTCAGATTGAAGGAGATGATGCTGTCTTGTCAGGTGTTCAGGCTTTTTACTGATTTTAAAAGAACAAATCAGCATTGCCCTACCCACATCCCTGCTGCTCAAAGCAGAGGAGAAGGCAGTTGTTCAATTCATACAGACGCGTCAAGAATTTTGTGTCAAGCCGATTCATGCTGCAGCATACATGCTGGACCCAAAGCATGTTGGGAGACCAATACTTTCTGGAGAACAGATCAACAGCGCTTACAGTGAGATTTCTACCCTCTCACAACATCTCAATCTGGATGTGGGCAAAGTTCTGGGAAGTCTGGCAAAGTTCTCTACCAAGCAAGGTCTTTGGAATGGGGATGGGATATGGGAATCATGCAAGCATATCAGTGCACATACCTGGTGGAAGGGACTTTGTGCATCTGAGGCCCTGTCACCTATTGCATCGGTGATACTCCAAATCCCACCTTCATCAGCGGCCTCTGAACGAAACTGGTCACTTTTTGGGAATACGCATACAAAGGTGCGCAACAGGCTGACTAACGAGAGTGGAGAAACTGGTGGCTATCTGGGCGAACCTACAACTTATTGAGCCAGATACAGAAGTGTCCACCACACAGCTAGACACTGACACAGAGGAGGAAACGGACACGTCAGAGCCAGAGTCAGAGAATCAGGAGGAGCAATGAGGAGTAGAAGACTCAGCAGACTCATGAGTAGAAGACTCAAAGGGACAAAATAAGGACAAATTACAGGCTAAATAAGCTGACGCTCTTTTTATTTTATTTTAGATGGGTCTTTTTTGTGGGGGTTCAGTAAAGTTCAAAATTATTGTGGTAAACCACTGTTAACCTGTACATGCCTGTGTGGTAAACCACTGTTAACCCTGTACAAGTCCAGGCATGTCTCAGCCCCTGGCTCCACCCCTAAGCCCGGGTATAAAGGTGACTCACCACCCTTCCCCCGGGAGCTCTTAGGATGGATTCACTAGCAGAGGCATGCTCTAGTTCTTAGTCAATAAAAGCCTACTTCATATAAGTCCATTTCGTAGTCTTTGGTATTGTTGATAGCGCATCAATTTTATTGACTAATTTTCAACATGGAGCAAATCTTGAAGCCGGAACGTTTAGACCTGGATCCTCAAGCAGCAGATGCAGCCAATAACTTTGAACACTGGCTGAGCTGTTTCGAAGCCTTCCTGGAGGCCTCCAGCACTACTGTCACTACAGATGACGCGAAACGGCTTGTCTTGAACTCACGGGTGAGCCACCGAGTCTACTCGATCATCCGAGACGCCACTACTTAGGCGGCCGCCATCACGACGCTAAAGGAACAATACGTGAGGCCTGTTAACGAGGTCTACGCCAGACACCTCCTGGCTACCCGAAAACAGCGCCCCGGGGAATCGGGCGCTGAATATTTACTGGCAGTGAGAGTCCTCGGCCGGGACTGTAATTGCAAAGCGGTGACGGCCAAGGAATGCACGGAAGACCTGATCCGAGACGCCTACATAGCCAGCATCAGGTCCAACTATACTCGGCAGAGGCTGCTGGAACAGAGGGGGCTCGACCTACAGAAGACGGTGGCCCTCGCTAACTCGTTAGACGTGGCCCTCCAGAACATGGACGCCTACCCCCCTGGCCACGTGGATGCCACGGGAGCAGCCATCTTGGGACCCGGTAAGGCCACAAGCCGCCAGCAGCCCAACTACAGCTGCAATGACCAGAGGCCAGAAATGCTACTTCTGCGGCCAGGCCAAGCACCCCAGACAGCAATGCCCAGCAAAGGACGCGACCTGCTCCAAATGCGGCAAGAAAGGCCACTATGCGAGAGTGTGCAAGGCGAAATCGACCCCCAATTCCAGCAGCGCCGCGTGTGAACCGTACAGGCCGCCATTTTGGACTCCACCAACCACGTGTGAGCCGTGCGGGCCGCCATTTTGGACACCACCAGCCGAGGGGGAGCCGCCATCTTGGACACCATCTCGGGACCAGGCCCTCGGCGCGGGCAAATACTACAGCGACCCACCGACCTCGACGATGGCCTCCATCACCCTGGACCAATCTAGGCCCCATCAGCTAGCCAGGTCCATGATGAACGTAAAGGTAAATGGCCATGCCATAAATTGCCTTTTCGACTGCGGAAGCACGGAGAGCTTCATCCACCCCGACACGGTGCGACGCTACTCCCTATCGGTTATGCGCACACGCCACCAGGTCTTTATGGCCTCAAAGTCCCACATGGCGGACGTCGGCGGCTACTGTGTAGCGACTCTGACAGTGAACGGCGTGGAGTACAGAGAGTTTAAATTCCTCGTCCTGCCACAGCTCTGCGCTCCCGTACTGCTAGGATTAGAGTTCCAGTGCCATCTGGAGAGCGTCACGATGGCATATGGCGGGCCCCTGCCCCCACTTACAGTCTGCAGCCAGCAGAATTTAAACACGGCGCCGCGCAAAGTATGCAGCCTGTCCACCCTGAAGGTCAAACCCCGCCCCCCCCCCCCCCCCCCCGTTGTTCGCTAACCTCGCCAAAGACTGCAAGCTAATTGCTACTAAAAGCAGGCGGTACAGTGCCGGGGATAGGAGCGTTATTAAATCAGAAGTACAAAGACTCCTGAGGGAAGGGATTATCGAGGGCAGCACCAGCCCATGGCGAGCCCAAGTGGTGGTAGTAAAGACCGGCGAAAAACAGCGCCTGGTTATTGATTACAGCCAGACGATCAATCGATACACGCAATTAGACGCATAACCACTTCCCCGCATATCTGACATGGTCAACCAGATAGCACAATACCGGGTATTCTCGACGATTGATCTGAAATCGGCATACCACCAGCTCCCCATCAGGCCTGAGGACCGCCAGTACACGGCCTTCGAGGCTGACGGTCGCCTCTACCACTTCCTCCGAGTCCCCTTCAGCGTCACCAACGGGGTCTCGGTCTTCCAAAGGGAGATGGACTGGATGGTTGACCAGAACGCGCTGCAGGCCACCTTCCCCTATCTAGACAACGTCACCATCTGCGGCCATGACCGGCAGGACCACGACGCCAACCTAGAAAAATTCCTCCGTACGGCCCAACGGCTGAATCTGACATACAACAGAGAAAAATGTATGTTCCGCACCGCGCGCCTCGCTATTCTTGGCTGCGTGGTGGAAAACGGAGTCATCGGCCCCGACCCCGACCGAATGCGCCCCCTCCTGGAACTACCCCCCCCCCCCCCCACTGCCTAAAAGCCCTGAAGAGATGCCTAGGGTTCTTCTCTTACTACGCCCAGTGGGTGCCCAACTATGCGGACAAAGCCCGGCCCCTCATCAAGTCAACCTCCTTCCCCCTGACGGCAGAGGCCCGTGCGGCCTTCACCCTCATAAAAGAGGACATTGCGAAGGCCACAATGCACACAGTGGATGAGTCCATCCCTTTCCAAGTGGAGAGTGATGCATCCGACTTCGCCCTAGCTGCAACCCTTAACCAGGCGGGGAGACCCGTGGCCTTCTTTGCACGGACCCTCCAGGGCCCCGAAATTCGACACTCCTCAGTCGAGAAGGAGGCCCAGGCGATAATGGAGGCTGTACGGCACTGGAGGCATTACCTGGCCGGTAAACGTTTCACCCTGCTCACTGACCAACGGTCAGTAGCATTTATGTTTAACAACAGACAAAGGGGGAAAATCAAAAATAATAAGATATTGCGGTGGAGGATCGAGTTATCCACCTACAACTACGATATCTTATACCGGCCCGGGAAACTTAATGAGCCCCCAGACGCCCTATCCCGTGGGACATGTGCCAACGCACAAGTTGATAGGCTACGGACCCTCCACAATGATCTCTGCCACCCGGGGGTCACCAGGTTCTTCCACTTTATTAAAGCTCGCAACCTGCCTTACTCCATCGAGGAGGTCAGGACCATGACCAGGAACTGCCAGGTCTGCGCCGAATGCAAACAGCATTTTTATAGGCCAGACAGGGCACACCTGATTAAAGCCACACACCCCTTCGAACGTCTCAGCGTCGATTTCAAGGGGCCCCTTCCCTCCTCTGACCGCAACACGTACTTCCTCAATATTATTGACGAGTACTCCCGTTTCCCCTTCGCCATCCCCTGCCCGGACATGACCAGCGCCACAGTCATCAGGTGCCTCCACGACCTGTTCGCCATATTTGGCTTCCCCAATTACATCCACAGCGACAGGGGCTCGTCGTTCATGAGCGACGAGCTGTGCCAGTACCTGCTCGAGAAGGGCATAGCCACGAGCAGGACTACCAGCTACAACCCCCGGGGTAACGGACAGGTAGAGAGGGAGAACGCAACGGTGTGGAAGACCGCCATGCTCGCCCTAAAATCCAAGGGCCTCCCAATCTCCCGCTGGCAAGATGTCCTCCCCGATGCGCTCCACTCCATACGATCACTGCTCTGTACTGCCACAAACGCCACCCCTCACGAGAAGATGTTCGTCTTCCCCAGGAAATCCACCTCGGGGACATCACTACCGCCAGGGCTGACGTCTCCGGGACCCGTCCTGCTCAGGAAACACGTGAGGAGCCATAAGACGGACCCCCTGGTCGAAAAGGTTCACCACCTCCACGCCAACCCACAGTACGCCTACGTGGCGTATCCTGACGGGCAGGAGGACACAGTCTCAATTCGAGACCTCGCACCCTCAGGTACCACCCGAAACACCATCGATCACCATCCACTACCTCCACCCACCACCACTACCCACGATGCACCACCAGGGTGTCTACCACGAACTGACGACATGCCGGTGCCATCCCTACCCCGAGAGGACGACACGCCAGTGCTCCGTCCCACGCGAGAAGCGGCCGCGGGCAAAGAACCACCGCAGCCGGCACCACGAAGATCATTACGGCAGACAAGACCCCCGGAGAGACTTTCGTATACAAACTTTTGAAACACTTCACCCCGCCGGACTCTTTTTTAAACGAGGGGTGAATGTGGTAAACCACTGTTAACCTGTACATGCCTGTGTGGTAAACCAC
This sequence comes from Somniosus microcephalus, assembly GCF_052327205.1. Lineage (NCBI taxonomy): Eukaryota > Metazoa > Chordata > Chondrichthyes > Squaliformes > Somniosidae > Somniosus > Somniosus microcephalus. The sequence continues at coordinate 27,966,181 of NC_141015.1, forward strand.
TGTTAACCCTGTACAAGTCCAGGCATGTCTCAGCCCCTGGCTCCACCCCTAAGCCCGGGTATAAAGGTGACTCACCACCCTTCCCCCGGGAGCTCTTAGGATGGATTCACTAGCAGAGGCATGCTCTAGTTCTTAGTCAATAAAAGCCTACTTCATACAAGTCCATTTCGTAGTCTTTGGTATTGTTGATAGCGCATCAATTATAACCTAAACAAAGTTTTGAAAGCCTGTTTTTATTTGTATGGAACAGTATGTCTATTTTGACAACAAAGATAATATAAGGGTCAGAGACAAAAACCATCAGTGTGCAAAAAAACTCTAAATTCCCGAAAATTCCCATGGAAAGTTTCCTCTTTTAAAAATTCCCAGAATTTTGCAACCCTAGTACAAGGTGATGAAATTCATCGATGACGCCGAGCTGTGGAGTGGAGGGGGAATTTGGATTTTGAAGAGGCAGTCATGATTTTGCAAAGAGAGTTCTACAGGTTATGTAGTAAAAGAAGTAGAGTATGGAGAAATGCAAGGCACTGTGTGTTGAAGCACGTGTAGTTCATGGGATAGAATTTGCCAGAGGGAAGTTGAAAGATCAAATGATCAAAAAGTCTTTTTCATCCTAGCCAAAATCCTCAGTGTTCCTCTTTTCATCTCCCTTCTTTTGAAGATGACAACCTATGCTGGGGTAGAGTTACCCCAGTAGCAGCAGCCCTATAGTACCTTGCTTAAGTGCTCATTATTCCTGTGCCAGACTGGATAGTGACTGTAGAGTCATTACAGATGAGTTCAACCCTCTCCTCATCCAACATCACTTGAGATGCACTTCCAATAAGAATCACAGGATAGTGATGAGGAGTGGAATCCTTTGCCGTTTTTCTGTACAATTCAGGGATATTGAGATCGATTGCAGCACCTCTCTGTCACTCTGGTTAAGATCAGCAAAGTCAGCACAGACAGAAATTGTTGCTTTGGTTTTTGAAGATATACATTTGCTGATCTGTCAACCGATGGTATCTATTAGTTTTCATAAATTGTAGTTTTTCTTTTCCCTTTTGTGAAAATGTGTACAGTCAGCTAAAAGTTGTCGCATTTGCTTGGCACTACTCTGATTGTGTGGCAGATACTTTCACCCTTATTGTACATATGCTGGTGATGAACAGTGATAAATTTTCAACTTAGAACTTCTATCATATTGACTTGTCCCATTTCCATTTCTACACTACTGGAGGTTTTTTGGATTACTATCTAGCCTTTGGCCCACAATTCATCGTGACATTTCTGCAGCTATCAATCTGCTAAATCACACTCCCTCCACCTCCTTTCATGTCTTTGTCCCCACTAAAACAATTGCTCTCTCTCACCCTAGTCGTTCCCCCTGCTATACCCCTCATCTCTGCTCCCTTAGGTCCAAGGGATGCAGATTTGAACGTCTGTGGCGGACAACTGGTTTAACCATCCATCGCCAGATCTGACTGGACCACATAAAACTCTATCAGGTCCTGCTCTCCATTGCTAAAACTGCTCACTAGTCAAAGATCATCCTGGAATGCAAAGATAACCCCTGGCTTCTCTTCACCACGAACTGTCTTCTTAAACCATCCTCCCATGCCTCCTTCAGCCTCACCAACAACAAGCACGAGGAGCTCATGGACTTTTTTTGTCACAAAGATTGAGACCATCCGTTCAGCTGCCTCTGCTGCTACCCTCTCTTCCCCGAGTTCACCAGGCCAAACTTCCCCTAATGTTCCCCACTGCTCCATCTTTCTCTATATTCTATCCCGTGTCCTGCCTTGCTCTCTCCAAGGTCATCGTGCCCATGAGACCTATCTCCTGCTCTCTTGACCCTGTTCTGACCAAACTGTTGACCGCCCAACTTCTCGGCTGATTTGCTGGTGATGATGCCCTCGCCCCTGCCTTTATTACCTCTAGACTTGACTACTCCAACGCTCTCTGGGCCGGCCTCCCATCTTCCACCCTCCATAAACTTGTGTTCATCCAAAACTCTGCTGCCCGTATCCTAACCCGTGCCAAGTCTCGTTCATCCATCATCCCTGTGCTTGCTGACTTACGCTGACTCACGGTCTGACAACGCCTCAATTTTAAAATCCTCATCCTTGTTTTCACATCCCTCCATGGCCTCGGCCCCACTCTATCTCTGTAACCTCTTCCAGCCCTACAAGCTTTTGAGAGCTCCGTCCTCCTCCAATTCTGGCCTCTTGCGCATCCCCGATTTTAATCGCTCCACCTTTGGCAGCCGTGCTTTCTGCTGCCTTGGCCCTAAGCTCTGGAATTCCCTCCCTAAACCTCTCCACCTCTACCTCTTTCTCCTTTTTTAAGGTGCTCCTTAAAACCTACCTCTTTGACCAAGCTTTTGGTCATATGTCCTGATATCTCCTCCTGTGGCTTGGTGTCTGTGGTAAACCACTGTTTGTATTCCACTGTGTACATGCCTTGGCTGACTCCTCCCACGAATCCAGGTATAAAGGTGACTGCTCCACAGCCCCTTTGTATTCTGGACCGGTCGACCACTCGAGGCACACCTTCATTCTCTTGTTAATAAAAGCCTGTTAATTACTCGCTTAATCTCAGTCTTTTGAGTTATTGATAGCGCATCAATTTTATTAACAAAATTTTTATAATGGAGAAGATCCTCACACCAGCATGCCTGGACTTAGATCATCGGGAGGCGGACTCATCCACCAAGTTTACTCACTGGCTTAGGTGTTTTGAAAAATTCCTGACCGCCTCCGCTGCAATCAAATCGGACGAGGACAAACTGGATGCCCTGACCTCCAAAGTGAACCACCGAGTGTACTCGGTCATCCAAGACGCGACCTCGTACGCGGATGCTATCAAGCTCCTCAAGGACCAGTACACGCGCCCAGTGAACGAAGTGTACGCCAGGCACCTTCTGGGGAGTCGTAAACAACAACCTGGGGAATCGACCGAGGAATACCTTCAGGCACTGTCTGTGCTTGGCCGGGCCTGTGGTTGTAAGGATGTAAAGGCCGCCGTGTACACAGAGGAACTTATCCGGGACGCTTTTGTAGCGGGCCACAGGTCCAATTACACCCGACAGCGACTGCTGGAGCAGAGTGACCTCGATCTCAACAAGGCCTCTGAACTCGCACTATCATTAGACGCAGCCTACCGGGGCATGGATGCCTACTCCTCTGCACCGTGGACGCCGCGGGGAACGACAGCCTGGGACACGGTAGGACTGTCTCATAGCGCCGTGCCACCCCAGCCACATCCCAGCAACGGCCCAACTACCGCAGCAGTGTCCCAAGGCCAGACAGCAGTGCCCCAAGGCCAGAAATGCTACTTCTGTGGCCAGGCCAAATGCCCCAGAGCGCGCTGCCCGGCGAAAAATGCGATCTGCTCGGGCTGCAGGAAGAAGGGACACTACGCCAGCGTCTGCAGAGCCAAAGCCACCCCGAACTCCAGCAGCGCCGCGTGTGGGCCGTGCGGGCCGCCATCTTGGGCCTCCCCAGCCATGTGCGAACCACCGGAACAGCAGCCATTTTGGACGCCTCCAACCACATGGGGATCATGGACGCCGCCATCTTGGACGACAGCCGGGACACAACAGGCCCCCAACACCGCCTCATCTGATACCCGCAGCGACACACCGACCCCTACGCTGGCCTCCGTTACACTGGACCAAGCGAGACCACACCAGCTGGCCAGTTCCACAATGGACATTAAGGTAAATGGTCACGAAACAATCTGCCTTTTTGACTCTGGGAGCATGGAGAGCTTCATCCACCCCGACACGGTGCGGCGTTGCTCTCTCCCAGTCCTGCCTGCGCACCAGCGGATTTCTATGGCCTCCGAGTCCCAGTCGGCAGACATTGGCGGCTACTGCGTGGTGACACTCGTAGTAGACGGGACTGTGTACGATAATTTTAAACTTCTGGTCCTGCCCCACCTCTGCGCTGCCGTTCTACTGGGGTTAGATTTTCAGTGCCACCTTAAAAGTGTTACGATGGCGTACGGTGGACCCCTCCCCCCCCCCCCCCCCCCCCACTCTCAGTCCGCAGCCAGCTGCTTCCAAATTGCCCGCCGCGCACCAGGTGCAACCTCTCCACACTCAGAGTCACCCCCCCCCAACTGTTTGCTAACCTCACCCCTGACTGTAAGCCCATCGCCACAAAGAGCAGGCGATACAGTGCCGGGGACAGGGTTTTCATTAAAACCGAAGTGGAGCGGCTCCTGAAGGAAGGGATTATTGAGGGCAGCACCAGCCCCTGGCGAGCCCAGGTTGTGGTCGTTAAGACCGGCGAGAAGCAGCGCCTGGTCATCCACTACAGCCAGACAATAAATCGCTACACCCTGCTGGACGCTTACCCACTCCCCCGCATAGCTGATATGGTCAACCAGATCGCGCAGTACCGCGTCTTCTCGACCATTGACCTGAAATCAGCGTACCACCAGCTCCCTATCCGCCCTGAGGACCGCCAGTATACTGCCTTTGAGGCAAACGGCCGCCTCTATCACTTCCTTAGGGTTCCCTTTGGCGTCACCAACGGGGTCTCCGTCTTCCAAAGGGAGATGGACCGGATGGTCGATCAAAATGCGTTGCAGGCCACTTTCCCATATCTGGACAATGTGACCATCTGCGGCCATGACTTGCAGGACCATGACGCAAACCTCGAAAAATTCCTCTGCACCGCCAAACTCCTCAACCTGACGTATAACAAGGAGAAGTGCATATTCCGCACAACCCGCCTCGCCATCCTTGGCTGTGTTGTGGAACACGGAGTCATCGGCCCCGACCCCGACCGGATGCGTCCCCTTATGGAACTCCCACTGCCTCAAGGCCCTGAAGAGGTGCCTAGGGTTTTTCTCTTATTACGCCCAGTGGGTCCCCTACTATGCGGACAAGGCCCGTCCGCTGATCAAGTCCACCTCTTTTCCCGTGACAGCAGAGGCCCACTTAGCCTTCCACCGTATCAAGGAAGACATTGCCAAAGCCACCATGCACGCAGTGGACGAATCCATCCCCTTCCAGGTGGAAAGCGACACGTCCGACTTTGCCCTGGCCGCTACCCTCAATCAGGCGGGGAGACCCGTGGCCGCCTTTTCACGAACCCTCCAGGGCCCGGAAACCAGACACTCCGCTGTTGAGAAGGAGGCCCAGGCTATTGTGGAGGCTGTGCGTCATTGGAGGCACTACCTGGCCGGAAAACAATTTACCCTGCTCACTGACCAGCGTTCAGTTGCTTTCATGTTTAACAACAAGCAGAGGGGCAAAATCAAAAACGACAAGATCTTGAGGTGGAGAATCGAACTTTCCACCTACAATTACGAGATCTTGTACCGGCCCGGGAAGCTCAATGAACCCCCGGATGCTCTATCGCGTGGCACCTGTGCCAGTGCGCAGATCGATAGACTGCGGGCCCTCCACAATGACCTCTGCCACCCGGGGGTCACCAGGTTCTTCCACTTCATCAAGGCCCGCAACCTGCCTTACTCCATTGAGGTCAGGACCATGACCAGGAACTGCCAAGTCTGCGCTGAGTGCAAACCGCACTTTTACAGACCAGACAGGGCTCACCTGATAAAAGCCACTCGCCCCTTCGAGCGCCTGAGCGTTGATTTTAAAGGGCCTCGCCCCTCCTCCGACCGCAATGTGTACTTCCTCAATATTATTGATGAGTACTCCCGTTTCCCGTTCGCCATCCCCTGCCCGGACATGACCAGTGCCACGGTCATTAAATGTCTGAACGACCTCTTCACCCTGTTCGGTTTCCCCAGCTATATCCATAGCGACCGGGGCTCATCGTTTATGAGCGACGAACTCAGTCAGTACCTGCTAGCTAGGGGTATTGCCACAAGCAGGACCACCAGTTACAACCCCCGGGGGAACGGACAGGTGGAAAGAGAGAATGCGACAGTTTGGAAGGCCGCCCTGCTAGCCTTAAAGTCTAGGGGCCTTCCGACCTCCCGCTGGCAGGATGTGCTCCCCGATGCGCTCCACTCTATTCGGTCACTGCTCTGCACTGCCACTAACGCCACCCCTCATGAGAAAATGTTTGTCTTCCCAAGGAAGTCCACATCGGGGACATCGCTACCGCCATGGCTGACGTCCCCAGGGCCGGTCCTACTGAGAAGACACGTGAGGACCCATAAAACGGACCCCTTGGTCGAGAGGGTCGACGACCTCCACGCCAACCCCCAGTATGCTTACATTGCGTACCCGGACGGGCGGGAGGACACAGTCTCCATAAGAGACCTCGCACCCTCGGGGGCCACAGTAACCCACCACCCACTACCACCCCCCCACGATCCGATATCCAGCCCCAGCAGACGGCAGGCCTGGGCCCCGCGACCCGCTCGACATCTACGAGGACTACACACCAGTGCCCCAGCCTACGCGGGACTCGACGCCGGAAGCTTCACTACCCCTGCCGTCGCCACGTCGATCACAGCGGCAGACAAGACCTCCGGAGAGACTCCAATACACTAACTTTTAATACACTTCACCCCGCCGGACTCAATTTTAAACAAGGGGTGAATGTGGTAAACCACTGTTTGTATTCCACTGTGTACATGCCTGTACATGCCTCGGCTGACTCCTCCCACGAATCCAGGTATAAAGGTGACTGCTCCACAGCCCCTTTGTATTCTGGACCGGTCGACCACTCGAGGCACACCTTCATTCTCTTGTTAATAAAAGCCTGTTAATTACTCGCTTAATCTCAGTCTTTTGAGTTATTGATAGCGCATCAGTGTCACAAATGGTTTTTATTGATAATGCTTTTGTTAAGCACCTTGAGACATTTTGCCATGTTAAAGGTGCTGTATAAATACTAGTTGTTGTTGTCAAATTTTGAAGCACAGAAGGACTTTGCTGGCTTTCATCCACTTCGTGCCATTCCCTAGTCCTTTCACCATACCCTTACAGTTTTTTCATATTCCATGTCCTACCAATCCTTGGTGTTAAAATAATCCTCCCAGTCTCTCCGTTTGGTGGTTATCTTAAAGATATGCCCTCTCGTTGCCCCTCACTGACTCCTGGAAATGTTTTTCCTGGTTTACCTTCTTCAAAGCCCTCATACTTTTGAGTCTCTATTAGATCTCTTAATCGTATCTCTTCTATCATCTTAGTGAATCTTGATTGCACCCTTTGCGTGGCCTTGACTTCCTTTCTAAAACTAGACTGGACACAATATTCGGATTGTGTCCTCACCAGTGATTTGTATAAATTCAGCATTACCTCTTTGCTTTTGGAATCTATGCCCAGTTTATAAAACTTAGGAACCCATGCTTTTGTGTTTTACAGCTTTACCAACTTGTCTTTCCATGAGGGTTATTTAGCTTTCATTGACACATGCAGATATTCATTAACCTTTATTGTGACTGGGGAATATTTGACTTCTATCCGCAGTTACATTATGCATGTTGCACTATTCACCTTTTGATCCGGTCCATTCAAATAACTGTTAGCGTGGCACTAGGTAGTTATGTTTTTGCCAACGCTTTGTTTTGTTTAATTGTTTGTTTTTACTATGTCTCTCTCTAAAGCATATAAATTAACTAATTGGATCACCAAAATGTGCATTGGTGCCCACTACTCCCCACCTAGAAATAATGAGGGAGGAACAAGGATTAAAAAGAAAAATTATTGATTTAATATTGGGATCCAAAGCAGCGAGGTGATACTATAGACCCAATTGGCTAAAGTAATAGCGTTACAGCACCGGATAGAAACATAGAAGATAGGAGTAGGAGTAGGCCATTCGGCCCCTCAAGCCTGCTCCACCATTCAATGAGATCATGGCTGATCATCCAAATTCAGTACCCTGTCCCTGCCTTCTCCCCATATCCCTTGATCCCTTTAGCCTTAAGAAATATATCTAACTCCTTCTTGAATATATTTAATGAATTGGATAACTTGCGTTCTCGTATGTGTGGAGGAATAATCCCGTTTGCAGGTATGATGTGCAGCCAGATTCAAATAAATTGCCTTTAAATTCCATTAGTGGCTTGGGGAGTGTGAGCACACGTATTCTTTTTGTTAAAGCAACTGAACTTGGGGTCATCAGAGGAATGATAATTGGGCTATGAACACCACCACAATAATGCCGAGATAGATGCAGGTAAGCCTGTCTATCAAAGTACAGGAAACGTTTTTTATCCGGCACCAACGGGACCGGCGTGGTGCCGGTTGATCAAAAAGTCCAGATTACAGAGAAGTATACTTACCAAGGTATGAGAGCCCCGTACACGGCCACAGATGCAGGAGCCCCGGTTACACGGCACTTGTGCAGGAGCCCCGGTTACACGGCACTTGTGCAGAAGTCCCGGTTACACGGCCACAGATCCAGGAGTCTCTGTTGCACGGCCACAGGTGCAGGAACCCCGGTTACACGGCCACAGATCCAGGAACCCCGGTTACACGGCCACTAATATATAGTAAAACTTACCTGAACCTACTCCTGAATTTTGCCAGTTAAGAGAGATTTCCGGATATTTAGGTGCCGGTTAAAAGAGAGTTTCCTTTGGCATTTGTTAGTTTTGTAAGGTGCCCAAGAGCTACAAATTTCCATGGTTATCAACTTAAACCTCTGCAAGAGCCCAGTGTTAGATATAACATGCCAAAGAAATGGGTGGGTGCCTGATGGTACATGTGCAATTATACTATTATGTGTAGGTTTTTTAAAGTGTAGCAGACTGCATGACAATCACTAGATGTCATGGAGCACACCGTTCTATTTTATAGTATCTCTGGTTGTATAACAGCTATTGGTTGTATAATGCTTATTAGGTAATTAGATAATTTCACTGAATTACAGTGAATTTAATTAAATGATGTAACTTGTTTTTATAAAAGTGCGTTAAAAATGTTACTGAAATGTTAACTGCATGTTGTGCTTGAGTGCAGCGACTTTAATTTTCAATTTCCAATGTTTTCATTTTTTTCTTGTAGCTTAATGGTAAAACCAGTGGAAACATGGCTGCAAATGATGCTGGGATGGGATCCAAAGCAGCGAGGTGGTACTCTAGACCCAAACACAAATCGACCAGCGTGCTTTTTACTTCTGGAACACATTTTAAGTCAGAAGGTTAGTAGTACTGAGGCAGTATAATAAAATAGTGGTCAAGTATTTGGTGTGTAATATTGCTTTTAGTTTTAATTGAATGACTTGAAAACCTCCGCCTTTGGGTTTGTGAAAAAGTTCAATTCCTACCCTGTGAGAAACTGAATTATGAATTCAGGATTACAGTGTCAAGATACAGACTTGTTTCAGAAGTGTTATATTTTTATTGTGAATCTAATATTACACACTTGCATCAAGTACATAGGATTACATAGGATATATGGCACAGAAACGGGCCATTCGGCCCAACCAGTCCATGCCGGCCTTTATGCTCCACTCGAGCCTCCTCCCGTCTTTCCTCATCTAACTCTATCAGCGTAACCCTCTATTCCCGTCTCCCTCATATGCTTGTCCAGCCTCCCCTTAAATGCATCTATACTATTCGCTTCACCCACTCCCTGTGGTAGCGAGTTCCACATTCTCACCACTCTCTGGGTAAAGAAGTTTCTTCTGAATTCCCTATTGAATTTCTTGGTGACTATCTTATATTGATGGCCTCTAGTTATGCTCTTCCCCACAAGTAGAAACATTGGGCAGGATTTTCATTGGGCCGTGAAGGCGGGATTGGAGGCGTGTGGTGGGGGGGGGGGTTTAAAATCCCGAAATCGGGGAGCACGAACCCACCCTGCCCCCAACCCGCCTCCATGCCAGTTTCAAAGGAGGCGGGTACCCGACCCGCACTGGGACCCACCTCCCTGAGGTGGGAAGGGGATTAGTGCCAATTAACTGCCTGTTAACAGGCAGTTTTTAGCCTAATCCCTATTTTCATGGTGAAATATGGGATTCCCGACGGCTCCAAACCACGCCAAGTTAGCGAGGCGGGCCGTCGGGATGAAGGGCTTGGAGGGTTCGAGATGAGTGATGGGTGCATGAGTGAAGAGGTAAGTGTGTTTGGTGTGTGCAAAGTGTTTAAAGAAGTTTTACTTAAATGTACTTACCTTTACAGCCTTCCTTTCTTCAGGTCTCGGGAGTCCCTCATCTCACTGGCACAGTAAGCAGAATGGCCGCGATCTTTCAAAAATTGCAGCATTCAGCTTTCTGTTCTGGGGAGATCTCTAACTCATCCTGAGAGGAAGGAGTTAACCTGGAGTACAGATTGTCAGTGTTTGACAGCTTCAAACAGCTGTGAAACGCTGATATTTCATCTGTCAAAAGGTCTTGACAAATGAAATATCAATCTGTGACGTCACCTGTTGCCGGGTGGCCCTTAATTGGCCTGCTGAGCCCACTGGGCGGGCTCAACAAGGTCAATCAAGTCAAAATCACGTGGGTTGGCTAGAACTCGATGGAGGCGGGACTACAACCCCGAAGTTGTAGTCCTGCCTCCGCAATGAAAATCCAGCCCATTCTCTCTGTATCCACTCTATCGAAACCTTTCATAAGTTTAAAGACCTCTGTTAGGTCACCACACCCCTCCGCCTTTTTTCAAGAGAAAAGAGACCCAGTCTGTTCATCCTTTCCTGATATGTATACCCTCGCATTTCCGGTATCATCCTTGTAAATCTTCTCTGCACACTCTCCAGTGCCTCTATATCCTTTTTTATATTGGCCTCACCAAGGCCCTGTTCAATTGTAGCAAGACTTCCTTACTCTTATACTCACAGCTTTCCAAAGGGAGTTGGATAAGTAACTGAAAGAAAACATTTTGCAGGGCTATGGGGAAAGGGCGGGGGAGTGGGACTAGCTGAGGTGCTCTTGCAGAAAACTGGCACGGGCTCAATGGGCCGAATGGCCGCCTTCCGTGTTGTAACCATTCTATGATCAGTGTATCATTTTGGTCAATTAATTAAGCATTTTTCTTTGCATAAAGTAACACATTCTCTGCTGCCCCAAGAAGTTTCCATAGGCCAAAGAACATTCCATACCCAACAGTTGCGATCAGAAAGTGCCAACATTTTTCCTGGTGGCTCTACCGCAGTCACAAGCCTTAATGATCTCTACCCCCTTGAGTGTACCTGGAGAGAGCCTGGCCGCAGAGGTTATTTGATACCTGGTACATCAATCGGCTGAATCTCTGAGCAGTATCGTTGTCCGTGAACTTTTGCAGTTCCATCTCTTGCTTCTATATGCATATAATTCACTCCCAATGTTTAAATTAAAAAAAATTGCTTTATTGCTTTTACAAGACAATTAATTCCTCAAATTTAGTAAGTTCCTGAAATCATTATTTGCCTTCGAGTGCCCTCTAGTGGTCAAATACAAATACAGTAACCTGATTGTGGAAGAGCTCTCTGATGGGGTTTCCACTTTTGTGTTCGCCAGCACGCAATTCCCCCCCCACCCCATTGATTTTAATTGTCCGGGAACTCAAAAGGTGACGAGTGCAGAGGCCCAAACCCCTGGCTCTAATATTAATTGAACTTCCAAGAAATTTTTGCATCTTTGATATTATTTTTCTGGGTCTATTTGATTTATAACATTTTCATTATTGGTACACTTAGTGATGTGATGGACAAACAATACAATTTTGGGTTAACATCAATACAGATTTTTTTTTATGTAGAAGATGTCATTTTATGGCCGAGTCCAATCTTGTCCTCACCTGTCACCCCTATACACATACTTTCTATGCAACAAATGTAACCTGAATTGGACATTTTTGCCATTAAAGAAAGGCCATAAGTGCCTTTTGCACTTTAGCTTGCTTTTGAAAGACTGTGTCCAGGCTTGGGTTGGAATCTGCCAGGGTTCTTGGGTACCAATATACATCAACAATTGGGACAGATGCTGTTTGTATCTTCCAGTCAAGATCCCCTCTTGAGTCATGCAAAGCCATAATATCTCCGAGGCCCCCGCCACCACTGGGATTCATTTTGGATTGCTCTAGCATAGAGCCAGCACAAACACAATGGGGTGCATGGCACCTTTTTGCTGTAAACATTTATGGTTCTATATACCACTAGTTAGTCCAGTCTTATTTAAATTCTGTAGATATTGAGAAACCGGGGCCATCTTAGTTACCTCTTAGATGTCTACTTTGATTTGAATCCATCCTCGACCGGTGCAGTGAGTTTTATCCTTCTATTGGCTGTAAGAGTTCTAAATGATATGCGCTTAGCCAGTGTCATTCTAGTTCCTAGTGTAGGCAAATCCACAGAATTGGCCAAATTGACAGTCTCATTGAGGGGCCACATATGGCAATCCATTTGTCATGTGGTGGAACAGAAAACCATGCCAAGTTTTTTTTTAAATGACTGGATGGATGAATTCCTATTGAGAGAAGTGCTCTAGAGCTATTGGAATCAATTGTTAAGGAATCTGACAGGAAGTTTGAAAGGGTAAGTTAAGATGGGCTAATGGTCCTCCACGCAAACCAAGACTGTATGTTACTATGTTATGTCAATTTTAGCATGTAAAATCATCTCATTTTTGTTACAGTATGTACACATATTAAATATGACCTCTGCCCGCATCCATTCCTTTCTGATCAAACCTGACGAGAGCCTCCATTCCCTTCAAATGCGTATTGAAACTGAAACAGCAATTGCTGCTGCAAATCAGGAGTTGCTTCTAGAGACCGGAATTTCCTTGGATCCTCGTAAACCTGCCAATCAATGTGTGCTGGATGTGGTATGTATTGTCCTTTTTTTAATAATAAAAAATATAACGTATGTTTATTTTTGTGTGTTACTGGAGCTTGTATGCCTTTCTCTGACTTTGGTGGTGATCAAATTGCTAATATAGTTCTGTTACCAAAAATCGTGATGTGTGAAAAGGCATCTAAAGTATCAAGAGAAATTGGCATGAAAAACACTAAACCATGTTGAAGTTAATCGTGCATTTTTAAAAAGACACTTAAAATCAGTACAAAAACTAGCAATGTATCTATTATAAAGAATATTACAAACAAAAGAGATCACAGTCAGGTTAAATTTGTTAATTTTAGATGAGCACTTCGCTGTAGAAAAATTGCACTTTTGATGTGCCTTTTGATTATTGTAACTTTTTTTTAAAATCATTGATGTTAACTCAGAGATGCACATTGTTAGGCATTTTTAGAATTATTACAAGTATATGATAAATATAGAAGCCTTGAAATTATTCCTCTATCTGTCCCTTTTAATAGAGGCATTAACCCATTTAAATCAAACGGGTCAACAACTCTTAACAAAAGTGCAGAAAGAAAGTTGGTGGACATCTTAAATAAGTCTGAACCATGCCAGTATAATTTTATATTCTGTTAAATCTGCCATTTTTAATGACTAACTATTTATGAATTTGTGCAATAAAATATTTTGTTTTGAAATGTTATTTTCTCTCTCTTGCAGAGAGGCTGGGATAGCTACATGGTGTACCTATTTGATAAAAGCAGTACAATCTATGAAGGACCCTTTGTTGCTAGAAAATTACCAGAACATGTCAATTACGTTGGTAAGAATGTAGTTGTATATGAAATTTGAATCGAGTAGTTTTAGCAAGCTTCATATGTTTTCGGATCAAATGTTCTAATCAGAACAGAATCTGTTTTATACTCGTGATTGAGCTTCGTGGACGATGTGCAACAGTGCCTCTGATATAAAGTGTGTCATGTTACACATTTTCTGATCGTCCTTAAGTAATTGTTGCATATTCCAGAAATAGTTTTGATAAAACTGTTTCTTCCAACTCCATTTGTCTTCATACTATTGTAGTATTAACAATACCTTTCCACTCCCCATTTATGTTCATCATTAAGATTAACTTTTATTTATGCAGCTATTACACTCAATTACTGCCGTATTCAAGAAAGGATGAATGGTTTTCTAAAAGATTAAAAGTTAAAGTAATTTGTATTTTGAAGAAAATTAAGACAGCACAATATTTAGTTATGAAACCTGATACCTGAAGCAGTGTTAGCTGGAATAGACAGAAATTCAAAAACAAACTAGAAGCTTCATTTAAAAAATATTAATGGTCAGTAAATCTGTTTTATTTTAACACTACAGAGGCAGTCTCAGGTTTAAAAGAAGAAGGATCAATTTGAAATTTGTTAACTATTTAGATACCAGGTATATGGCTGCAACCCTGATGTATATGAATTCCAAAGTATTGATAAATTGTGGTTTATTTTGGAATTAAATTTTATCAATAGTTTAAAAAAACCACAGTATACTGTTTGGACTAAAGTCTTTCTGAGGGTGGAAAAGGGGGAGTTCCTGAAGGAGAAGGTACCAGAGTAATAGAGGGAGAGGCTAGGGTGGGATTGGTGTTGAGGGCTTTGTCACCAATGTGACAGTTTGAGTTGGGCAAATTATGGCATTAGTGGCCAGGCTTGGAGGCTTTGGTGAGGGTGGAGGAATTGTCTCCAGTAAGCCAGGTTTCTGTCAATGCCACAATGTCAATAAATTCATTTTTAATGAAGTTATGGATGCCAAGCCTTCTTGATGAAGAGCAAACATTTTGGAGTGCAGTATGGAGCGGAACAGTGACTGATGATCCACTGGAAGGGTCAGAAGAAGGGCGTGTAAGAAGGTTTGAGAGGGGCTTGAGCCTTGCTCGAACGGCAGGGGAAAAGATAAGCTGTGGAATGGTGCTGGACAATGGGAATGTGAAAGGGATGAAGAGGAGAGCAGAGCAGGGCCCAGAAATGGTTGGAAAGGAAGAGTACGGGAGTCGGGGCCTTGGGTCTCGAGCAGCAGGCATTATGTGCATACAAACTGACACAGAGGGAGACTTAAGTTACATGAACCAGTGGCAGAGAGCTTGGCATGGCAAAGAAAATTAGTGGGGACGGGGCTGATACAAGAAAGGTAACAAAGGAGCTGTCTTGAGGGGGAAGCCTCTGGTCAGGAAGCAGAGAAAAACAAATGACCACGTCTGACTGAATAGAGCTTCATGATTTAATTACTAGTGAGCAAGACCTGAGGCCAATTTCAAAATCAGTAGCCTTTTAAAGATATCCCTTTTGACGAAGTCTCATGTGGAACGCTTCTAATTAAACTAAAAAGCAGAGGGAATCCAGGGCAGAACATGGAGCTGGATAAGAAGTCGGTTTAAAAATAAAATAGGAAATAATGTACTTTCAGACATATGAAAAGAAGGATGAGAGCGAGTCCAAGCCCACCCATCCAGACGTCATGCAGCCACATACACCATTGACGCATCCCCCAGTCAAGTAACCTCCTGGGGGGAGTTGAGTAAAATTCTACAGGTGCCAGTGCTTGAGCCTCTGTTGCATCTAATCTACATTAATGAACTGCCTATCAGCAGTAAATACTACATTGTCAAATATACTGATGGCACTAAAATGGGGAGAGCACTACTACAACAATAACAACAACAATTTGTATTTATATAGTGCCTTTAACGTAGTAAAATGTCCCAAGGCGCTTCACAGGAGCGTTACTGAATAAAATTGGATGCTAAGCCTCATAAGGAGATATGACAGGTGACCAAAAGCTTAGTCAAAGAGGTAAGTTTTAAGGAACGTCTTAAAGGAGAAGAGAAAGGCAGAGAGGTTTAGGGAGGGAATTCCAGAGCTTAGGACATTGGCAGCTGAAGGCACGGCCGCCAGTGGTGGAGCGATGAAAATCGGCTGTGTAAGAGGTCAGAATTGGAGGAGCGCAGAGATCTCAGAGTTGTATGGCTGGAGGGTTACAGAGATAGAGGGGGCGAGGCCACAGAGGGATTTGAAAAGAAGAATGATAATTTTAAAATCGAGGCGTTGCTGGACCGGGAGCCAATATTGGTCAGCGAGCACAGGGGCGATGGGTGAATGGGACTTGGTGCAAGTTAGGATACGGACAGCAGAGTTTTGGATGACCTCAAGTTTATGGAGATTGCAAGGTGGGAAGACAGCCAGGAGAGTGTTGGAATAGTCAAGTCTAGAGGTAACAAAGGCAGTTTGAGGGTTTCAGCAGCAGATGAGCTGAGGCAGGGGTGGAGGAGGGCACTATTAGAGGTGGAAGTAGGCAGTCTTGATGAGGGAGAGGATAGGGGGCTGGAAGCTGAGCGCAGGGTCAAATAAGATGCCAAGGTTGCTAACAGTGTGCATTCTAAGAATCAGTGAATAATACAGCATAGAAGGGGGCCATTTGGTCCATCATGCCTGTGCCAGCTCTTTGAAAGAGCTATCCAATTATTCTTATTCCCCTGCCATTTCCCCATAGCCCTGCAGTTTTTTCCTCTTCAAGTATTTATCCAATTCCCTTTTGAAAGTTACTGTTGAATCTGCTTCCATCACCCTTTCAGGCAGTGCATCCAGATCATAACTCGCTGTATAAAAAAAAAAAATTCTTCTCATGTCGCTTCTGATTCTTTTGCTTCTTAAATCTGTGTCCTCTGGTTACCAACCCTTCTGCCACTGGAAACAGTAGCTCCTTATTTACTCCATCAAAACTCTTCAGAATTGGACACAATACTCCTGCCGGGCCCTAACCAGTGATTTATAAAAGTTAACCTAATTCTTTGCTTTGTACTCTATGCCTCTTTATAAAGCCAAGGATCCCGTATGCTTTTTTAACAGCCTTCTCAACTTGTCCTGCCACCTTCAAAGATTTGTGTATGTACACAAGTACGTAAGTATACAAGAAATGAAATTAAATTGGTGCAGAGACAGAGGGAGATTTAGAAGGGGTTCTGAGAATGACAGTGGACGCATGACATTAAACATCTAGACAATGAGGGCAAGCAATTAAGAAAGAAAATAGAATAGAACTGTAGGATACAGATCTCGAGAGTTATGCTACGACTTGGAATACGTTGTTCAATCTGGTCACCCACCACAAAAACTTACGTAAGAATGGAGTGAGCGTGGAGAGGTGCAATAAGGTAGACCTTGTGTAAAAGGGTGAGCTATGAGGGAAAATCTCCAACTGTACCATCTAGAAAGAAGGCAATTAAGGGAGGGTACTTAATGAGATATGTAAAATATTAAATGGTATGGATAAGGTAAATCTAGAATATTAATTCAACAAGTTGAGAACGTTTGGACCAGAGAACGCAAATTTAAATTGGTTAAAAGTAAATTTAAAACAGAATGTCTTTATCTATTCCAAGAGTATTAAATGTTTGGAATGATCTGCCAAGCAGACAAAAAACATCAAAGATGCTCAAATTACAATTGGATGGTATGATGGGAGAGTTGTACTAGAGTGATGAGCTTCAGTGGGCTAATCGTCATTTTTATCCTGAGCATTTTTAATTTCTTAAAACTGTTCAGCTATTTTGATAAGAGACCAAAGTTGATCGTATTGTGTAAATAAGCATTACTCCACCTGAATAAAAGATGAAAAGTTTTTTGAACTATATTTTAATCCTTTATGGCTTCTCGTGTCAAAATTAAAATGCAAAAACATTAAGTTTTGACTGTGCAGTTAATGTTTGAATAATATATTGTTACAGTGCGGGATGCTAAGATAATGTTGCCTAATGTACAACTGAAGAAGGTATGGGGTGAAGCTGTGAATTATGTCTGTGGATTGAAGGAGGACTACAGCCGACTTTTCCAAGGACAGAGAGCTGCAATGTAAGTCAATATTGGACAGGAGTCTCGAGAATACACCAGTAAATGACCTTATAAAGCACTGTAGACATATTTAAATTTATATTCAGATCATCATTTGCTCACTTGGAAAACCTAAGCAACTCTATGATTTTTGCAATGTTCAATTATTTTCCTTTGTAGGTAGAATTGAGGGCTAGAAATCCCTTCCTAAATTTCTTTGCCTTGCATCATCTTTCCCAATCTTTAAAAGGCTCTTCAAAACCTACCTCTTCAATTTCGCCTTGAATCACCTTTCCTAGCTCTTGAAATGTCTGCTCAAGGTCCGAATTTCCTCCCCTTTCCTGCCTGTTGGACTCGCTGGTTGATCCCATTGGGGAAAGCTATACCCACCCATATCGAAGACATGCAAATGAGGGAAACAGGGTGGCAGCTGTGTTTCCCACCATCTCCACTCTTGACATGCTGGGCACAAGGGCTGGCATTCATTGAGATTGGCAGAGATGGCCCTGGAACAGAAATTGATGAGCCTGTGCAAATGTTCTGAGTGTGGCTATGCTCAGACTCAAATTAAAACATTTTAAACTAGAAATTTCTGTAAAGGCTGGCCATCTGTTTGTCAAATTGCAGCAGGCCTTGAGAAAGCAGCAACTCTCGGGCGGAGGTGCTGCCGTGCAGGAGATGCACTCCAGTCAAGATAGGGCTTGAAAGCCTAGGCCAGTATCTCCATTTTATTTTAGAAACACAACTTTTTTACTATCCAGCTTGAGATGAAAATTCCTGCCACTTTTCCCACTGTTTTTCTTCTCTGCCTGCTCCCACCACTATTATTTTTTGTGAAATAGGAGCACTTTGCTAATGTACAGCATTTCATGGCGCAATCAAGAACTTGGCCAATAAGAAAGAAAGACTTGCATTTATATAGCACCTTCCATGATCTCCGGACCACCCAAAGCGCTTTACAACCAAGTACTTTTGAAGTTTAGTCACTGTCGTAATAGTGGAAAATGTAGAGCTAATTGCTAAAGTGGAGCTTAATTTTAGATTTGTACCTCTCTGCCCAGTGCTTAGATAAACTTATAATGCCCTTATATTTATGTATTTTTAACTTGGATTATAAAATCCCTCTGTTTTATACCCAGTCATGCCATTGGGACAGATTTTGCAGGAACGGGACATCTCGCAGTGTGCCCGGTTAGTTAGACTTGTTTGTGAATATTTAGGATATAAACAGCACAGTGAGGGCAACAGGGCATCTGGGACCATGGTGAAAAATGGGACAAACTGTGTATCTCCTTAACCAATGCGATGTAAGGATTAAGAAATAAACAGAGGAAGGACTGAAAAGGAGGGTGAATTAGAGTGAGTGAATTCAATGTCAAATCAGGTACAGAAAAAGAAATAGAGATTGGATTAAGAGAGAAAAAATAGGCAGAGGAAATTTTTTTTTTTTTTAATGCAAAATGTGACATTTAAAAAATCTAAATCAATTCACAACCTGAAAGAATGAGACTCTGCACTTCTAATTGTTCACTTTCTGGGCAAGAGAGGTTGAATGGCAGTCATTAACACTTATCACCTTGTTAAAAGGATACTTGCGCTTTTGATTACTAGACTTAACTTTCTGTGACAGGTTTAATGGGCAATTAACGTGCAAATGCAGCAACTTCATGAAAATCACGGTGAGGTTAAGCAGCAGATGCCGTTTTCGCGAAGCTAACGACCGTTTTCGCAAATTGTCCAGCAACTTGTGGTGATTCACAATTCACGGGGTATCTGTTCCTCGCTACAAGTTGCTGACCAATTTGTGCATTAATAACCGTGTGTCGCTCAGATGCCATTATTTTGTCAGCAAAATCTGGCCCCCTAATATCTCTAAACCATGCATTTGGCACAGATGAGAGGCAACCATATGGTGTTTTACTGAGCTACCCACTAGGTGGAATACAAGAGCAGCCTGGCGTGCTTTTCCCTTCTGTGGTTTGTTTCCCATTCTTGCCCCCCTCCCCAATTGCCCCTTTTGTGGGCACTGTCTGACCTCACACATTTGCTTTAGTTGGTGTTTCCTCCCGGCAACACCATTCCTCAAATCTAATTTTCAGCAAAACTACACAGACTATTTTGAGAGTTGGTGCCATAATGTGTTCTTGGGGTAATTTTCACAATTATTGGGTAATTTTCACAGTTATTGAGCTTTTACAAGCAACATTATTTGCAGTAAATTTATGTTTGATTAGGGATGTCTTTTGTCTTTCTACAAAAATGTCAGTTGTTTCCTTAAATACTAGATTCCTGAAGGCAACATTTAAGTCAGTGTGAAGAGCATGGGCTGGGGCTACTTAAAAGAAATGAGCTGAAATGCACTGCTTCAGTGAGCTGTTTCAATTAGTCCGAGGGGCTTAAAATTGAGCAGAAATCTACTCTTGAATGTTTATGCTGCATGTGTATTTTGGGAACTGTGAAGATACAAAAATGTTTCTATACTTCATTTCTTGTTTTAACCATCTCCTATGGGGTGGAGATGGTTTAACTTTCCTAACAAGTTCATGTCTCCTAAAGTGAAACAGAGAAAGTAATTCACCCATGATTTAATCAAATTGATTGGTTGATGGGGGGAGAAAATTATAATTGAATTTGTTAATATATTTGAAAAATTGCCTTAATTTCACACAAACCATCACACATTCATTTGTATAGTAAGATATTCTTTTCTCCCCCATTTTTGGGGTCTGTGTGCATCGTACTGCATTACTTCCAGACAGGGAGCCAGTGTAAAATAACATTATCAGTGTATGCAACTTCCCTGCAACAAGCAACGATTATGATATTTCCTGTCAGGCACTTTCCCATTTCCATTAGTGTGTGTTTGAACCTGATAGCTATGGTATATAAAGCATGAGATGGGAAACATATTTTGGCTGAAAATAGCCTAATGATCCCAGTATTTGGACGTCACTATGCAACACGGAGAGTACATTAATACTGCAAGTTTAACAGCAGTGTAAATGGAATTTAAGTGTTCTGTTTGGCACGTGTGTTTCCATCTACACACGAGCGTTTTTTCCGTTTTGTTCTTTTTTGCTTTCTGTGGAATTAATTACTTTCATTATTGGGTATTAAACCATTAACTGGTGTTGGCTGTATTGTTAAATAACATTGGCTAACAAGAATATTTTGTTTTACAAACAAATTTTATTAATTTAGTTTTACAATATGAGTTTATCATTTCAAATATCCCTTTTTGTGTTGGATTTCTTCTCACAGAATCAAAGGGCTGTATTTTGCGGCCTCTACGGGCACGTACAAGGTGCGTTCGCGCCCGAAAGTGCCTCGCAAGTTCCGGGTTTAGGCATGAGCTGCGCTAAAACCCGGAACTTGCGATCTGTCAAGAATTTTCTTGACCGATGATCCGCATCCGCTGGTGGAGAGTTCAGCTATTTGCGCAACTTCTGCCCAGCAAATGCCAGTGAAATTCTTGCGCCTGGTAAAAGCAGGCATAAGGCCGCCTTTTACCAGTGTAAGAGATTTAAAAAACAGAAAAATAAAGTTTATCAATAATTTATACTTTTAAACCTTGTGAAATAAAATAAGTTAATTTTTACCCCCTTTAAAACATGTAAATTTATTTTTCAAAAAAATTATTTTTTGTTTTCAATATTTAATTAAATGCCACTTTAATTAATGTTAAATGATTTTTTTAAATTTGAAGTGTAGAGGTATTTTTTGGGGTATTCCCATTCATACTTATGGGGTTTCTGTACATAAGCAATCCCGACAAGAATGAATGGGGATCCCCTTCTGTCATCATTGGGCCGGCCCACGTGATCCCAGGGGCGCTCGTGAACCGCCTGCACCCCTGGGATACGTGTGTGTCTACGCATAGAGGCCCAGGAACGTGAGGATCCTGAAGCAGAAGGTAGGTTCGTAGATTTTGTGCCGGTCGGAGGCATCCGCCCGCGCGCGGGAAGCCTCCAACTGCAAATTCAGGGCCTATCAATGTATTTGTTTTTTAATTGTTTACGTCTGATGATTATAACACAGACATTATTAGCCAATCACCTCACTGTCACTAAGGGTTATTATTTGGTATCCCAATGAAGAGACTTTCAATGGAAACTTTTATTTTTCATCTGTAAAGATTTACATTTTCAGATATTCCAAGGAACCTCATTGTGATTTTGGATTATAATTTATTCCCAGGCTGAGTCTCCTTCGTTACAACAATAACCTTACAAAAATGAAGACAACAATGTTTTCTAATTCCCAGCAGTTAAAGGCCAAGTTGGACTTTTTTCAGTCGAGCATTAGGCTTGATCTGGAGAAATACAGTGAACAAATGGCATATGGAATATGTAAGTGTTCAACTTGATTCATCTCTGTCTGAATGTATAGCGATCATGTGATAGTTTGATCTTAATGGCATCTTCAGCAATTACCTTGACTAGAAGTGATCAAGTGACCCTTCTTTTCATGACGTTCCCTAGCAATCCATTGGCTATAGTTAATTGCATGACTGACCTAACTCTTCCTTGTTTGATTGATGGGACTGCAGGTGGGAACAGGAGTTTCATGAATTTATGCAGCCAATAGTCACACGTCTGTTATTGTGGAATCGCTTGCTTATTGGTTGTGAGCACAGTGATTGGTCTGTGGGAATAGTGTGACTGGAATTGATCCCAGGTGACCATGTGACTATCACAGAAATCACAGAAATCACAGAAAACCCCACAGTGCAGATAGAGGCCATTTCGGCCCATCGAGCCTGCACCGACACATATCCCACCCGATCCCCGTAACCCCTACACCAACACATATCCCACCCTATCCCCGTAACCCCACGTATTTAATCCCCCTAACACTAAGGGTCAATTTATCATAGCCAATCAACCTAACCTGCACATCTTTGGACTGTGGGAGGAAACCGGAGCACCCGGAGTAAACCCACGCAAACACGGGGAGAATGTGCAAACTCCACACAGACAGTCGCCCAAGGCCGGATTCGAACCCGGGTCCCTGGCGCTGTGAGGCAACAGTGCTAACCACTATAACAAGGAATAACATCACAATAACAAAATTACATACTGGAGCATCTGGTTTTTCTGATATGTTATAAATAAACACAATTTAAATTTGGAGAGGCGAGTTCAGTGTGTTGTTCTGATGTATCGTCTCCACAAGACCCACCTCCTGCTCCCTTGATCCCATTTCCACTAAACTACTGACCACCCAATTTCACTTCCGGAGACCATACTCGCTGACATTTTATATGGTTCCCTCTCGCTCCTTTCAAAACCGCCATCTTCATCTCCCTCCTCAAAAACCAGTCTGAGTGAGGCTGTCCTTCGGCTCATCATACTTTTGTTTACTTTTTTGTATGCAATGCTTATACTACCAATTTTTTATGTTATTTAAAGAAAAAGGACTTTAAAAGATGGAAATCTTGTTTATTTGATACTTTAAACCGTACTTGTGTTTTGCCATTTAAGTTTTAGTGTGCATGTAGAATGAGTGCAAAGCAAATTACTACAACAACAACAACTTGCATTTATATAGCACATTTAACATAGTAAAATCTCCTAAAAGGCTTCACAGGAGCGTTATCAAACAAAATTTTACACTGAGCCACAGAAGGAGATATCTGGACAGATGACCAAAAGTTTGCTCAAAGAGGTAGGTTTTAAGGAGCATCTTAAAAGAGGAGAGAGAGGCGGAGAGGTTCAGGGAATGAATTCCAGAGCTTAGGGCCGAGGCAGCTGAAAGCACGGCCGCCAATGGTGGAGCGATTAAAATCGGGGATGCACAGGAGGCCAGAATTGGAGTAGCGCAGAGATCTCGAATGCTTGTAGGGCTGGAGGAGGCTGCAGAGACAGAGATTATGAAAGGAGTTAACAGAATTGGTCCAGGCAAATTGTTTGCTCTGGTGAAAAGTTCACACACCCAGCGACACAAGTTTAAAAATGAGTTAAGAAGAAGGAAAGACAATGGAGTTATGAAATAGGTTACCAAGCAAGTTCATTGAGGTGGAGAGTATAAATGAGTTCAATCAGGAACATTTCCTGGAGAGAGAATGATTGCGGGAAATGGTGAGAAATTATGTAAATCTGTATTTGATCTCTGGCTTATTGGACTTGATGACCTTTTTTCTACTCCTAAAACTTCTTTGTACTGCTTAGTTTTAGCTGACGGTTACTTAAGGCGATGGGGCAACAATTGCGGTCAGCGGCCTACCTCCGGGGTATGTCACCGACCTGCGAAAAGATTAGGCACCTACCTGATGGTGGCCCCCCTGCGAAAACTTGCGCTCTGACGCTGCGAGTAGGAGGGCAGTCATGGCCCACGGGTCCCAGGGACGCAGCCTGTGCAGAGGTGTACCTGGGATCACGTGGGCCTGGTCCTCCCATCAGGAAACAATTAGATTTTACTTCATTTCAGAAAGGACTCCTGTATTCAGATTTAATGGAATTCTGTAATCAGATTTAATTACAATTTACAGGATTGGAATTTAATTCCTGATTAGCTTCATTCCACCAACTTCACTAAAAATGTAATTATCGACATCATTAAAACTCCAATCTTGGCAGAAACAAGAAAAACTCATTTGATACAATATTAAACTATCCGATTTCCAAGATGAAAATGGTTAAAACATGCTTGAGGTATCCCCTTATGCTGATGCAAACGGGCCCTGTGCCTGTTTGCATCAACCGAAAAATTTTCATACACAGTTGGTGGGCAAATAGCCCAACTCTGCACCAGCAATTGGTTTTTTCTTTGGCCGTGCAGATGGCCTGTCAGTGTGTATGTTGACAGACCGCAAGTTTCGGATTTAGCGCATGCACATGCGGAAATCCCGAACTTGCAGTGGATTTCGAAGGAGGTATAACGGCCTACTCCGAGTACGCCGCCATACCCACCGCAAAATCCTGGCCGATATATTTACTGTCGTTCTTGCAACTTAGAATTGCCATAGGAGTTTTTTGGAGGAAAAATTATTTTAAAATTAGTTGGTTATTGTTAAGATCTTTTAATTTTGAGTTTAAAATGAAAGTGCATTTTTATTCTCAGCTTCTGAGAAGATGTTGAAAGCGTGGAAGGAAATGGAAGAGAAGGCAGAAGCTTGTAAACAGGTGATTAAATCACAAGTTTTGTTAGTGCTTAAAATTGTTTAACTGGAAGGAATCATTCCTAATTTTATACTTTAAAACTTACTGAGCAATAAGTAGTGCATTAAAATACTGATGCTAAGTGCAGTCGACAGCACTGCGGTTTTGATTTGCAACGTGAAGTGGAATGTTAACGCCACCAAATGAATGACATTGAATTTATGTATATTTCTGGTAACCTTTTACACAACCATGAAATGTTCGTCGGTGCACTGGGATGATTAGCTTTTTATCGGCCCTGTCAGTCAGAAGGATCAAAATACGGTGTTTGTTTTGTTTGGTGTTTGTGCTGAGGATCATGACAGTAATGCACCTGGGATAAGGGTATGGAAAGTTTATGACTCAGCCTTGTGGCAACCAAATAAATACTCTCCAAATCTTAGGTTCAAATGTGTGGGACATTTGTCCTCTGCCTGAATCTTGTTACGATGCTACTTAATTTGTGAACATAAAATGTATATTACCAAGTACCTTTCCATTTTCCTTCGACTTAAAGAAGTAAAATAATAAACAATTGTTTGTAATTGAGGAAGTAAAGTGTTTTTTTTAAACTTCGTGACGTACTGGGCTCAGTTTTGGAGCTGGTACAGTGACAAAGCTTTTAACTTGACAAATACCTTTACTGGCCAGCTATTCGCACAAAAACAGTCATAAAATGGTGCAATTTTCCCTCCCTTACACAATATGCCAGCAGTTAGCGCTGCAGCTATATTGAAGTAAAGGTGGGCTTTAAAGTTTAGGGGGCGATTTTGCCAATGGGGGCGCGTTGGAGGCGGGACTGCTGCTTGTCGGGTCGATGTCCCGCCTCCATCGATTTGTGGCCAACCCACGCTATTTTCCCTTGATTGATCTTGTTCAGTCCGCCCAGCGAGCTTCGCAGGCCAATTAAGGGAAAGCCGGTGACAGAGAATGTCAGCGTATGACGTTTCATCTGTCAAAAATTTTTGACAGATGAATTGTCATCATTTGACAGCTCTGTGAAGCTGTCAAACACTGACATTCTCTGTTGTTTAGTGAGTTCTTGAATTCGAGACTCATCAAATCTCTTTTGCAGAAATTAGATGGTTGTTGCATTGGAGAATGCAGCAGCCATCTGTCACCTCTGCCGGTGAGATGCGAGACTCTCCGCATCCCCAACTCTTGAAGCCTGCAGGAAGAAACAAAGGTAAGTAAGCTTTTTCTAACACTTTCCACTTACCTCACATACTCACCTCTCCACACTTGCACCCATCACTTACCTTCACAGAGCACTTTTGCACCCCTCCGACCCCCGCAGACCCACTGCTCGCCTCGGTGACCCTGGCGGGGTTCGCAGCCTTTGGGAAGCCCGCACTTGTGTGGGTAAAATGGGGATAATCCTCTTATCTGCCTGTTAACTACCTGTTAACAGGCCGTTAAGTGGCTGTAATCCCCTTCTTGCCTCCAGGAGACCCGGCGTGGGTCGGCTACCCGCTCTTGGCAAGATGGCTTGGGGGCGGGTTGGGCACCCGCCCCCAAATTCTGCCATTTTCCCGGCATACCCGCCTCCCCAGGGCTGGCAAGATCGCGCCCTTAGTCTCCAGAAAGCTCATTTTCCATGTTTGAGCTAAATTGTGGAGTAAAAGTGAAAAAACATATGTGTGCATGAGATTAACAGGCCAGTTTCTAATGCCTCTTGATTGTGAAATGAATCCTGAATAAGTTTAAAAAAAATTAGGATATGCTGTTTCAGACTCATAATATGCTCATTGTTTTGTTCAAAGAACACTAACTTATAGCCTTGTTACAGTAAGGGTAGTAAGGGTTACTAAACAACAGTGTCTTGCTTGTGTTGGTAAATTGATACTAATTGGTTGTTGAGCATGTGTACAAACTGCCTTTGCATGCAATTTTTGGGTGAAAAGGCATTTAGGCTTGCAGTTCAATCCACATAGTCACTTACTTGCATTTACTTAACAGCTCAAATTGGCTAACCCAAGGTGGGAAAGAGGGAAATTAAATTTATGCTGCTAAGTATACAGACTAGTTTCACAATGCGCTGCACTGGCTTCTGGGGCACTGTGCCAACTACAGCAGCTACACTGCAGGCACATTGCTAATAATGTTGAGCCACATTTTTCAGCCTTGCTGGAGCCAAAGCAGTAAAAGTGAAGTAGAGTTTGGTTATTGGTTCTAGAATCATTTTGACCCATTCGCTCTAGCTGGCAGTGTAACTTTTTGTTACAGAAATGTTCATGTAAGGAGATCAAAGTTGGAGATTGCTACACATCAACAGTGCAGAAATCTAACCAGTTAAAAATTGCTGCAAGACGAATAGAGATGGCAGCTCTGGGACTCGATGTGACTCAATTGCTTTATGTTCAGTTAAATGTGGTAATACGTTGCTTGAGCACCACTCTTCTTGGGGAAATTGCACAAGGCAATGTGTGTTTGCCTACTCCTGTAATGGCGTGGAGGGAAAGGTGCAGCCCTATTCCTGTCCACCGGCTATTCTGTATGTAAATCTATGCAACTGAATAACCTAATTATTTTATACGTAACTGCCTTTTTTTTTAACTGAACGATCAGTCAGTTTAAGGATAGTAGCAATAATGAAACCAACAGCTCACTTAATTTACAGAAACATTTTTTTGGCATTTAAGGCTGCTGAAATTGGCCATTTGGAAGAACAAATCGTGGGTCTGCACAGTGAAATAGTGGAACTGCAGAGGAGCCCATATGCAAGACGTCAGGGAGATGTCATGGAAAACCTGTAAGAAAAAATAATTATACCTAGTATGATAGATTTCTGCACAATCTTCTAAAGTGGCAACTGGTATCTTCCTGAAAGAAAAGGGAAATTAGAAATCGGCAGGATCAAGCAGCATGGTGAATTAACACAGTGGTCAAAAGTACCATCTTCAATCTCCAGAGAGTCTTAATTCAAAGAACTAGACCAGGGTTAACTGGCAGAAGTGCTGACTTCCTGATGGCTGTTCAGTCTCAATACAAACTCCGTTCTGTCCGTTTCTGTTTAATCTTTTGCATTATAAATCATATTGCTCTTCTCCATTCAAGAGTGACAGTAGTGATAGGATACACAATAAAAAGATATTGTGCAGAGAGTCGAAAATATGTTTCTTTCCACTGCCACAGTGGAAATATGCATACATGCTTTAAAGGGCACCCTTGTCAAAGCAAATTAGTTGTAGAGGTGAAGGTAGATACAGATTTTAAAAACCCATTCAGTCCATTTTAACTCACCCATCCAGAAAAAGCCTACAGTCTCCCTATTATAGCATCCAAATATTTCTTAAATGAGTCCAGGAATTTTGCCTCCACTACCCCACCTGTGTGGAAAAGTTATGCTTTTATTTTTTATCCCTGCCCCTTTTAATCCACTTTTTTTTCCCCTTCCATCCTTTCTGGGGCATGAGTGCTAAGCACCTTGCATTTCCCTCATGCATGAGCCAAGACAGTGAGTGTCAGCCACAGGAGAAATCATAGTTGAGCTCAGTTTTCTCCTCCGCCACAGAAGTAGCTTGATAGCGATCAGAGTGGGAAGTTTGCTTTGTAGAACTCAGGGTGCTGAGACCAATTTTTATGCACCAACAACGACGTAAATCATGATTTATCCTAATAAAAATATTTTAAATACATTTTTATGTATATGAGATACAATTGGAAGATGTGTTTCCTTTTCGAGTACTCTTATCTTTCTGCTCCCACTCCCTTGACAAGGCAAACACGGATTCCAAGAAAAAAGTCATTTTCGTATTCCACATCAGTGGAAAACTGGTGTTCAATAGATCATAAACTACTGTTCATATCTGACTTCAATCACCTAGTGTTATGGCAATGGTGCGCTCTCTGTGACCCTTTTGACATTAAGTTACTTCTCAGTCATTGTCAAAAGGTGTAATTGCATTGGATAACATGGAATCATGAGGCACCGTCTGTTTTTGAGTCAGAAAAAAAATCCCAATTCTGGTTTAGGACAAGTGAATCTGTCATTGTCCATTTGTGTTAATAGGTGCAGGACTTGAATCTGAGAACACAGATACGGGAAGTACTTTGCTGTTGAGTAAGCAGGACCATAAATATATTTCTAAACTTGAAGGAAAATGTATTGTGCAGTTGAACAGAAAGCAGTAATTTAATTCTGAGCTTTCACGGGGACAAATGTTTTAACACTGTGCTTAGATTGAATAAAATCCAGAAAAATCTATAAGTATGCTTTCAGCAGAACAGAGCAATCATCCACATGTTTAGATTAATTTATGAAAGGAATTATTTATGGCAAGTTTTGGTCCTTCAACAGACATAACAATTCATTAGATTGATTTACAAGTATGTTGGTGTAATAAATCATCTTGCTAATCATAATTTTCCTTTCTAGAGAACAGAAAGCCATCGATTTATACAGGAAGCTCAAGGGGAAACCAAAAGGTATTGTGCACATTTTTAACTCTACAGATAACATTTTAGCTTGTATCTTTGTGAACATAGAACAGCATATAAAATAAACTTCTCATTTTTAATTAGATTTTATCCTTGACAACTCATAAACAACAAAACCTCATTGACTTTAAACTGGTGTAGGGTCCTTTTGTAGAAAAATGAAGAGCAGCCATTTTTAATATGTAGTGCTCCAGTTTGTCTGAACTCAGTGGATCTTTTCTGAGGGCCAGAATTAACATTTGGGAACAATGGGCCGTATTTTCTGATCGCAGGCCTCCCGCGGGCTGTGCATGCCTGAAATCGGCATTTCCGATGTCCCTACGGTTGGGTACACAGCGCGTACCCACCCGTAGGGACCGGAATATCTGGGCCTATGTTGCAGAGCGAGAACACACTGGGAGGTTGAGGAGCCATGCTAAGATAGCATTAATGGTGAGAATGAGCAGCATAACTCATCATAAAATGTGTGAGTGCACGATTATCACCTTCCTGACCAAAGTATGGGCACACACTATCCCATATTAAGTAATGGTTGCACCAATTGGCGGTGGGCAGTTTCACCTGCAACTTCTTGCCTCTTTGCAACCCAGTCATGGTAGGCATTGAACCCTAAAAATATGACTACATGTTCTCATAACCAGTCTTCAGGTAATGCTTTCCAGCAGCTGTCATGCCAAGTCTCAGCTTCATAACCGATATCTGTCGTAAGGATGGTAGAAAGACCTGCACAGGGCATCTTGTGTCATGTCAGGCACTTTTGAGGTTCTAGATATAATTTCCACATACTTGACTTGCTAATCACCAAATGAGTGGCTTTGGCAAAGAAGCATGCGAGTCATGGGTACTCAGTGATTTGTTGGTGTAGGCCAGAGCGTTCCCTGGAGTCACTTCCCCTTTTTGCCACGAATCCACCTCTAAGATTGGCCCTAGATCTCTCTCAAGGACTGGAGGAAGCCATTCCCTTGCATGACTAGGAGTTCTGAACCACGAAGGAGGCTGTTTGGGCTCATATCTTATATGCCATAAGCTTAACTTGCATTGGAACTTCCCTGTCATTGAAGAAAAGCTACAAACACCAAATTGCCCCTCATCCGTGCGATCCTGAAGGACTGTGTCCTGGCGGAAGTTAGCATTTACCAGAACCCCAGGAACTGATATAAGTCAACAATTGGAATAGATGACCCTTATGTCTTGCAATCAATACTTCAGATCCTCTTATGGGAAATGCAAAGCCAAGATACTACACTTGAGCCACCCACCACCGTATCCCATCGTTCAAGACGATGGGTATAATACACTAGATCAGTAGGCAAATCTTCCAATAACACAATCATTTGCAAAAAAGGATCTCACCATAATTTCAGACACTCCCAAGTCCATCCCTTACAATACCATCCACCACATCATTGATGAAGACATGAAATGCAATGGGTTTTAGTCAACAATGAAGCCTAACTCTTTTTAGAGAATTTGGTTTCAGTGTGTCACAGCTGCCCTGGATGTTGGTACTGAAAGGCACGCCCCAGATAAAATCCAAGATTTGGCACTGTATTTCCATAGCTTCCAGCTTCTTCATGTAGTATTAAGTTGTAATCCTTTGGGAAAAAATGATTAAAGCCATGATACAGAGAAAGAAAATGAGTGAGACACCTTTGGAGTGGGAGGAGGAGTAAGGTTGCATATATTCCAAAGTATTGCCACTTCCCTCAGTAAGCCACTGCTGAGAAATCCATGCATATAAATAGGTATAGGTATGTAAGGTGGGCATGGCAAAATGACAGTATGTTGTTTGGTTTGGCTGCCTCATCAGTGTACTCCAACTGCTTCTTAATATTTCAAGTTGCAGTATAGTAAGTGAATAGAAAAGCCTAGAAGGGAGTACAATATTAGGAATCCAACTGCATTTGTTGTCCAAACAAATACTTTATTTGATCACTTTCAATTTAATGACTAATTATGAGTCTTTGTTCGCTTTCAGCGCATCTCCAGTTATTTGGTTTACAGGCGCAGCCCACATCAAATCCATTCACTACCATAGAAATCAGTGCTTAGCTTGGCTTGATGCCACTCTGGAGGTGCCGAGCAGAAACACACACTGCAGCGCCGAGTCGTTACTGGAATGTCCTGGCTTGGATGCCCCTGGAGCAAACCAGTATCATCGTAATCCTTGGCATTGCGCCACTTTGATCTCCATCTATTCATTTAAAAGGCTTGGTGTATCCACTCAATAACACTGGCGGCAGTGGGATTGGTTTATCTTTGGCCTGTTAAATTGCCCCCAACCCTGTTATTTTTGTTTTAATCTCCACAAAGCAAATAATCTTCAGAGTCTGGAGGATGGGAAGCCCATGATTTGTCTATTAACAGATGACACCAATCCCACTGCTATCAATATTATTGAGTAGATGTGCTGTAGTGCATCTGGCCTTCTGAAATATTTCAGTGCAGGCTCCATGGACAAGTGCTAGAAATAGGATTATTTCACAAAATAATTGATAGGGCAGCTCACTTCTGTTTATCATTGTAAGTTCTTCAATGCATTCCAAGAAAATACTTTTTTCAAGTGAAACAGTAATAAATTATTTTGTTTTAAGATTCACATCAATATGGAGACAGTACGGAGATGGTAAAGATCATTGTGCAAACAGTTCAGAATCAGGATCGAGTGCTAAAGGAGCTATATGCCCATCTCAGGTATGAATACTTAAGTTTTTTGGTGGGGATTTATAAATAGTTGAAAGATTTGTTAAAATTTAGGTGATACAGTGTACAATAAAGCTAAGAGTGAAGTAACATACAATGTTTCGGGAAGGGAACCAGAAGTAAGATTGTCAATGGAAGTATAATTGTGATAAAAAGCAACAGAAAACACAGGTGAAGTTAAAATGGCATCTGATATTCATTGTGCCTTTGTGGCTCAATCTCTTGTCTAGTTCAGTTGGACCAGTGTTCATGAGGATCCATTTGAGCTCATTGCCATTGGGTTAGGGAGCAGAAAAATCAGCCATAGTTCTTGCTCTGATTCCTGACTATTGACCCCTGCAGAGTGTCCGCATGTATCGATGTTGGGTTAGAATAAGGTCAGACTTGGCTGTGATACCTGTTCCCCCCCCCCCCCCCCCCCCCCCACCCCGATCAAGGTCAGCATTCAATTTCAAGTCTTGCACATGAATAATGGTTGGTTGATTTTATTACCATTAAAGGATTGTTGAAAATAAACCAAGGGAATGGCCAAGAAATTGGGCATTCATTTATAGTAAAAAGCCCGCATTTCTAAAACAACCATAGCAGATTGTGAGTTCTTAATGGTCCCACGCACCACTGCATTCCAAGAATAGCAAATATTTCAGTATGCTTTGTGTTGAACAAGGGCACAGTAGTAATTAAATCAAATCAAAATCAAATCAAATCAACTTTTATTGTCATTGTTAGTGCACAAGTGCAGTACAACGAAATGTAGGCTTGCGGCTCCCGAGAGTGTACATTTAGATTAAGACATTTAAACATTCAACATACATTTGGCTTGTAATATATTAACATAAACATAACCATAATAAAGTGCATTGGCAGATGTGCAGGCTTTAGAGTTTATTTGTGGAGTTCAGTAGGATGACAGCCTTGGGAAAGAAGCTGTTCCTAAATCTGGTCGTACGGGTGCGAATGCATCTGTAGCGTCTCCCAGATGGCAGGAGGGCGAACAGACTGTGGCTGGGGTGGATAGGGTCTTTGATGATGGACCATGACCTCCGTAAACAGCGTTTCTGGTATATGTGCTCTATGGTCGGTAGCCGGGTGCCGGTAATGCGTTGGGCAGTTTTGACTACCTGCTGCAGGACTTTCCAGTCATAGTAGCTACAGCTGCCATACCATACTGTGATACAGTTTGTCAGGTGTACCTCCCTGCTTAATCATCTTGTCATCCAGCATTTATTATATTGAAACTTTTCTTGTATCTGCATCAGCTGTCACACCAATTTGATTTAATAGTGTTTTGAACTCTTTACCAGTTTTCTTACTCCTCCCACCAGTGCTTGTATATTTGTTAAATTTTACAAGAGATTGTATAGTTTGGGAAAAACTAGGATGCTGTGATTTTAATATTTCTAATATGCTTTTAATACAAAGATAAGGGCTATGATTTACATTTCTGTTTCAAAAAGGAAAATGTGTAAATCTGAATGACTTTTTTTGTAATAATTGTGCTGAGGGACCTACAAACTCGCACCATTTGAGAAGGTTGGGCGAAGTCTTGTGTCCAATTGATCACAGTTCATTGCTAACTGATTCACCTTTGGTGCTTCCATCTAAATCTAAATAGTTAACTCGTCAACTATTAGTTAGCTCAGCTTCTTATTAGTTGGTCACTTAATTTAACTCCATGATTTTTTTAATTCATTCTTAGGATGTAGGCATTGCTAGCCAGGCCCACGTTTATTTCTTATCCCTAATTGCCCTTCAGAAGGTGGTGATGAGCCGCCGCCTTGAACCGCTGCAGTCCATGCGGTGAAGGTACTCCCACGGTGCTGTTTGGTAGGGAATTCCAGGACTTTGACCCAGCGACAATGAAGGAATATGTCCAAGTCAGGATGGTGTGTGACTTGGAGGTGATGGTGTTCCTATGTACCAGCTGTCCTTGTCCTTCTAGGTCGTTTCATATTCAGATTTCCTAACATTTTGAAAGTGCTTTTGTTTATTTCTGCCTCATATCGATTGATGTATTCATTATCTGTGCACCTCAAAACTGTATTAGTGACAAAGCTGGATAAAAATGAGATCCAGTGAGTCCCTGATGTATATGTTTTATATACCCAGCCTCTGACCTGCTATAGTCAGGAGTGTGATGGAATGCTCTGCACTTGCCTGGATGAGTGCAGGCAAGAAGCTTGACACCATCCAGGACAAAGCAGCCCGCTTAATTGGTACCCCATCCACCACCAGCGCACCGTGACTGCAGTGTGTACCATCTACAAGATGCACTGCAGCATCTCGCCAAGGCTTCTTCGACATGCACCTCCCAAACCTGCGACCTCTTCCACCTAGAGGACAAGGGCAATAAACGCATGGGAACTCCACCACCGCCAAGTTCCCCTCCAAATCACACACCATCCTGACTTGGAAATATATCGCCATTCCTTCATAGTCGCTGGGTCAAAATCCTGGAACTCCCTCCCTAACAGCACCGTGGGAGTACCTTCACCACACAGACTGCAGTGGTTCAAGGTGGTGGCTCACCACCACCTTCTCAAGGGCAATTAGGGATGGGCAATAAATGCTGGTCTTGTCAGCAATGCCCACATCCCGTGAACGAATTTTTCCTGCTATTTATCTTCAAAAGGGAAAATGAGGGAAGGCCAGTAGCAAGTGTGCCTATCTTGTACTGCGCACTGCTTTTACTGGTAAGATGAAAATAACTTTGTTACAAGTACTGAAATAAACTCTCCGTTCATTCCAACTCCTGAAATGAATATCTTTAACTCTGGCATACAAAGCTTTTGCACTGTTGTGTCAAACCAAAAGTGTTGGCTTCTTTTCTTGCTGCATGTGTTTTGATGTTAATCGATGTCTCCTTTGTAAGCGATAATAAACATTATCACTAAACTGTCTTGATGGCTCTTTCTCTAACCGTTGTCTTTCTTTGTGACTTACAGTAAACTGTTGGCCTGTAAACAGAAGATCATCGATCTTTTTCCGAAGATTGAACAAGCGCTTGACAACATTAGAGAAAATGAAAAAATGTTATTGCGATCACAAGAGAAGAGACAGAAAGAAATATGGTATTTGTTAAAAATTGCTTGTGTAAGTACTTTTTTCTCCCAAATCTAGTAGCATTATGAAGTTGAGTAAAAAATCTCATACCAGTGCAGTCAATCTTATTATAGTGCCATCGCTATTGTCATCCCAATTACCCTAAATTTAGATGGTATGCTTCCATTTTTATTTACTTCATACTATCACCAGGTAGTAAATCTCTAAAGATAATGAATATTCATATTTTTATTGCTGCCTTCCTCTTTATATTACCAGTGCTGTGTATTCACTGCCACATTAACTTTTTGATTTTTCTCCCTCCAAGTTATCTTGTGCCAACTTCTCTGCCTGAGGAGTGAGCGGGTGACTTGACACCTTGCATCTGCCAGTAAACCTTTTGGAGATGGGCGAATTCACTTCCTAACTTTCTGTACCTCATGCTGGGATGTGCCTCATACTTATTCTACCCCCTTATTGCATTTGGTGATGTTTGCTGAGTTCCAGTGCCATGATCATGACTCCCAAGTCCTGTCAAAATTGCCTTTTGTAGGAAGTAATTTGTATTGCGAAACACCCAGCATTTCATGTATGGCAGTATAATTAGAGTTCATTTGCACATCCCTTATGTGACACCTCTAATGAAAAATTTACAAACCATAAAAATTGCTGCTACTGATGATCAATATTCTACATCAAAGTAATAGTGGATGATTTACTCTGTGTGCTATATAGCAAAAGCATGAATCTGTTCTTTAAAAGCTTTTTTTTTGATTGTGTAGTCTCAAGGCTATATCCTGTGCTATTACTCTGAGTTGTTAGCAGAGTCTGAGGCCCAGACAAGCTCATCCTCTGCTTTGAATGTGTTGTGGCACCTATTGGGAAGATAAAGGAGGAAATCTTTTTTTCAAAGGCACAACCGCAAAGACCCTTCATTTATATGTAACTAGCTGGAGTGCCCGGCGGTGCCGAGGGTTTTTTGAGGGCATGTTGTTATGAAAAAAGTAGAAATAATTTTTATATATATAAATGAGTTTGTCTGTCTGTGTGGGAAAGAGAGAGAGAGAGAGGGAAAGAGAGGCCCGGGGATCGAGAGAGAGACTGGGGGGGGGGAAGAGAGAGAGAGAGACTGGGGGGAGAAGAGAGAGACTGGGGGGGGGGGGGGGGAGAGAGAGAGAGACTGCGGGTGAAGAAGGGCGGCCGCCATTTTGTGAGGTCGGCGGGAAGTTCCCTCACCCCCTCTCTCTCCCTGCCCCCCTCTCTCTCCCTGCCCCTCTCTCCCTCCCTGCCCCTCTCTCCCGGCCCCGTCCACAAACTCCATGAAACGCCCCCCGTGATGCACCGATTGGTCAACCATCAGGTCACTGAACTGCAGGATTGGTCAACCATCACGTCACTCAACGCTAATGAGCGGTAGGATTGGTCAGCCGCTAATGAGCGGATTTTTTCCTATTTTGTGAACATTTTTTGTCTACTGTCCGAACAATTTTTGTCTGACCAAAAAGTAAAGACGCCTAGTAGACTCCCCTAATCATAAGCTTTCTTTTGATATAACATATGTGTAGGTACGCTCTATAACTTTTGAGTGATGCCCGGACGGACAGACAGACAGACAGAACTATCCTTTTATATATATATAAAGATAGATAGATAGATAGATAGATGTACGATAACACTGCACAATCTTCTAACGGCTATGTTGTTCTCCCTCTCCCAACCCCATGTTGTAATTTTACTAACAATTGCAGTGCAGTTGATTAATTGGTCACCTTTTTAAACTAGAGGACTTTCTCTCTTCACCATTTATATTTCTTTCTTTTCCAATGCTCTTGCATCACCACACATCATCCTCTGTCAAGAGAACTGATGAGCGACATGCAGCCAGAGCTCCTTCTGAGCTGCTAGTCATCAGCCTGTGGAATATGTGAGAGTGTGGCTAGGCTGGATTTGACTCCAATATTTCCTACCTCCTTGGTACTTCATCATCCTGGCCCAGCTGAGATCAGGAATTTATTGTGTAGGAGACTTTTGGTGCAAACTAGCACTCCATGGTGCTTTAATGAACTCTTCCTGCTAGGGTATGCTGCAATTTGTGCTTGGGGAATTAAACAGGGAACAGCTTGAACCTGCAGCCATGCCTATTCTATGGCAATGAGTGTTACCACTGCCCCTTTTTTGTTAAATTTGAAATGAAAAATATCTCTTTAATGAAGTGAGTTGAGTTTTAACAGCCCTTTTGGTATTTCATTCCTTTCAGAGCACAGCTCGAGGCCCTGAAAGTGCGAGTCCAGAGTCTTCAGGTTCACCCCATGGTTTAGGATGGGCACAGCAGGGGCAGACTTTTATGCCACAAAACGCTTTGCCTAACCCTTTGTCCTCTATGAAAAACAGGTAGGAACTGCCAGGATATTGCCCGTTTTTATTTTGTAGGTATTTAAATATTTACAGTGAAGATTTTCAGTGAGAATTATAACTGAGTTACATTTGATTAATATATATTGAAGAATCGGTTAAAATCTATGGAGGAAATGGTGCAAATGTAGCGTGGTTTTGAAGTCTGGCAATATAATAACATTTTAATGTATACTACACTTAGTTTTGTGAATATTCGGAACTTGCTTTTTGCTTTAGATGCTGATAATTATTTCAGAAACGCTTTGAAATTGTGTTAACACAAATATATGTGCGAAGAAACAAAGCTGACAAATGTGATGGTGTTTGTGTGCCTTCCAGAAAAAGAAATGGTGTTTCCAAAATGTGATGCCTATTAAGTACACTACCAGTGTTAAGTTCAAACCAAGCCTAATTGTCAAGCACAAATGAATCCACACGATGAGCTAATCATGCATCCTATCTTTTTCCTTCCAGTGAATCTTCACTGTCTGTAATCGAAGAGAACCAAAATTTCTGCAGCCAGTTGCATACTTTGATGCAAGAAACTCTATTAGAACAGAATAGCAGCATGTCGGTAAGCACTAGTCAGTATTTTAATTGTGACAGTTACAGTTACTTGATGTGTTCTGTCTTTAGACGATACTGACCTATTCTCTCTTTAGAATGCTGAGATTCCCTTAAAATACAGTTTTACCATTGTGATGTTTTTTCCCAAGATACATTATCTGATTTGTACACAGGAGGGCATAATGACATGGTTGGCATTAATGCCCCCCCCCCCCCCCGTAATGCTGCTCTGCCTCCCCCAGTGCACGGCCCTTTCAAATTTTTGCGCATCCGCGGTATCTACAATGTTAAAGTTGGTGCGCGGCCTATGCAGGATCTTGCAGATGGCCGCGCAGCTTAGCGGGAGCTTTGGTTGGCATGATGATTCTATTTGCAACACACAATAGCTGGCACTCCAGATTTATCTCTTAACAACAAGGTTTCCTCTGCAATATTATGGAAGCTCTTGCTGCAGTCAGTAACTGTGTCTGCTGCAATGCGATTTTGCTCCAAACCCTGGTAGTACAAACAGCTCCTACCACCAAAACTCTCTTGCAGTTCAACAGCTTTGGAAGAATAAATTTCAACTATTACTGAATATCTTAACATTTTTAAAATAATACAATAGATTTCAATATTAAATGGCTCCTGTGGTAATAAACTCAATGACTATCATAGTGCTTCTTTATGATGTAAAATATTTTCATTAAATCTAAGTGATGTATATGGAAGTCCATGAGGTTACTTTTTGTAAACAGTTCAGTGAAGAACACCTGGGCTTGTAATTTGTTCAACACACAGGAGCGGTCTGGTACCTTGTAACCTCTTGAACTCTGACTTGTATTGCTTAGTTAACCTGATGGTTTATCAATATCACTGTTACCAAGTATAGATGTTCGCACTGTAAGAGAAAAGACAGCCTGCTTGTTTGATGGATGGAGTGGATGAAAAATTGATTTTCTTTGCAGTACATGGTAGTCAGCATTCATTAATGTTTTTTTTTTTCAGTCTCTTGATTGGAGTTGGCTTGAAGAAATGTTATCAGACAGACTCTGAAATTCATATTTTGGTGTGGCAGTTGATTTGAGTGCTGACCACCAGAAGACCTTGAATCAGTGTGGATTTGCTGTTGTGAACACTATAAAGAAAAATCATATTTCTGGAGCCTGGAAACTGGACCCTGCTGTGCCTCAGACCCGTGTCTCTTAGACCTTAATTGCACTGTTTCAGTTCAATCAGGACAATGCGAGGAAGTACTGGATCTATATATTATACTGCTTACTGGCTTTGTCACTGACTATCAATTTTTATATCACAGTTGCTGTGATAACAGTTCAAGTACATTTTCCTGTGTTTACCAAATTGCTACACTTTAATATTTAATAAAAACAGAAATTTTTGGAAATGCACAACAGGTCTGTCAGCAGTTGGAAAGAGTAAAGTTGGGTTTACATTTTGGGTGTAGATTCTTCATTGGAATTGAAGAAATTCTAATGAAGGATCTACACCTCACATGCCACACTATCTTTTTTTATCAGCTGCTGATGGACTTGCTGTATACGTCCAGCATTTGCAGTTTCTACCCTTTTATTTCACCTGTTTATTTATGTGAGTATTTACTTAAAGGGGAGGAAGTCCGGAGGTGTCATTTTTTCCCCCCCACATTTTCCTCTATATTGTGTATATAGAGTAAAATAATAATCTGAAGAATTTTGTTCGGCTTTTTGTTAATATAAAAAAATATATATACTTATGTTGTAGCTGCATGGAGACCATCAAATTAGGTCCACCTCCCTACCAGGTCACTCAGGGAATGCCACTGAGGGGTGAATGTCCTCCTGCATCTCAGAGTGGTCCCATAGGCCATGACTTTGAAGTAGCCAGAGACCCATAGAACTCGAGGGAATTACTCAATTGGTTTAACAACTACAAATGGTACCATGCTTTCATGGTGTCCCACAATTCTTAGCATGGTCGGAAGTTGTGGCCCCTGCACAATGGCATTCCCCATTGGTAACGTACAGAGTGGCCAAGCAAGGAGGGAGATCCAACTAAAGGCTTTCCATGCAGGTTTCAAAGTGAATTTTATAAAAACATCAAATGAAATTCTCATGGCTCTTATTTTATTCAATAAAATGACGGCCTGCAGGTTTTCCTACTGCTTTGATTTCATTTTTTGAAAAGCAAACATACATACTCATGAGAGCTACCCTACTTAGAAGCTGCATTCATTTAAAGGAACTATATTCTATAAACATCCACTGCAATGTTCGTGACATGATGTATAGCCGCTGCCTGAACAGTCTGTTAATTTTTGTTTAATTTCCATGATTTTTGTAGAAATCAATTTTAACAACCTGCAGTCTCTTTAACATTACATTGACTGACTGCCGTTTGGAATAGGATTCTAAGCAGCTATCATGTCCAATAATACAATTTATATACTACCACAATATCCTATATTTCTAGCTAAAGTGTCATGATTTATAAAATTTGTGAAAACATGGTTCCTGCTTCTAGAATGCACTAAGACTAAGCATGCCAGTGAAACTGGCCTTTGTTAGACAGATTTATAACTTCCATAACATGGCT
Organism: Somniosus microcephalus; assembly: GCF_052327205.1. NCBI lineage: Eukaryota > Metazoa > Chordata > Chondrichthyes > Squaliformes > Somniosidae > Somniosus > Somniosus microcephalus. The sequence goes on from NC_141015.1 coordinate 28,006,563, forward strand.
TTAATGTCTCTGGTAGATTTGAAGCTTGTTGCTGACCTAAACTGGTTGCCCTACCCCAGTTCTCACTTTGGCTTTTTAATATTCTGAACGATTGGGTATTATGATTTTGAATTGTGTTCACCTCGCTGCAGATTTGAAAAAAATGACTCATTATTTCAAAGTTCACCCAACTTTTTGTTTCTTTCACCATTTAAAAAAAAAAAAAGTGGGGGAAATACTCAGAAAATACATAGCTTGGAGGGCACCGTGGAAATGAGAACCAAGAAACAGAAATGGAAATAAGGGCAGACCTTGAACAAAGATTACATTGAAAGCTCAAGTAAAATATTTAATATGTAGAGGCAAGAAAGGTCTGCATTCTATAAAATTCCCTGTTCTATTTTTTTTCTCCTGACGGTATATTCAGATTTGGGAACACATTTCAGTAACATTTTGTTCCTTTGTGGTTAAGTAACTAATACTGTGCTCTTATGATGTGACTGTATTACTTCCAATATACCCAGTTCCTGATGAGATGAGACATTAAACTACTTGCAGTGAAAGCGTTTACACACGACTGACCCTTTACATTGCTGAGTAAATTGAGGATACTCCACCATATGATATCGTTGTATATAAAAAGTTTTAATTCAGGAGTAGCTCTTCCTTAAAAACATGAGTAAAATGCATTATCAAGTAGAATAACTTGTGTTTTATTTCTACATGCCCTTTTTGTCTATGTCTTCAAGGTGTAAAAGAAATACTTTCAATTTAAGTGGATGTAGTAATTTGGGGTTATTCCACTGAATTGTGCAGTTAGGGGATGCTACTTTGGCAGATTGGAGGTTTACTTTATCTATTTTGAACACTAACATTCACCAATTGTGTTTGAAGCAAAAGCTGTTCTAAATCACAGCTGATTTTAAACTCCCTAGACAGCTTCCACTATTCTTCAGTTCAGTTTGTCTACTCCTATTGAAATTGTTCAAATGGAGAATCTGGGTGTTACAAAATCAAAGGGGCGAAATTCGGTATCGCCCCATTTGGGGCGCAATTATCGACCGGGCGTAAAGTTTAGCACCTGCCGCCAATTACCGCCTCTGACTGCAAACTTTGCTTCTCTCGCCCCTGGAAGTGATTGGAGTGCTAAATCAGGCGCTACACTCCTCTCAAGGTGCTAACACCGAGGAGTGAGGCGCTAACCCAGAGCGCTGGCGAAGCTCATGTGATGTCAGTTAGCAATGGAACACAGACACACTGGCGCCGGCCAGTTCTTAAAGGGGAGGGTCGATCTTGCTCTCCATCCACACCCTGCTCATTGCAGCCTTGAATCTCGGCCCGGAGAGACCTGTACATCAATTCTGCTGGAAAGAACAATAGAGAGACCCAGGGAAAGAGCTCAGAGTGCAGCCCCCCATAGTCTCTTCTAAATCGATGCAAGGAAGGTCAAATCAAAATGAACCTGCAAAGTGCAGCTCAGTACCCAAAACTCCTTCACACAGTGTTGAATCTCTCCAGAAGTCGCTCTCTCTCTCTCTTTCTCAATGCGTGGTGCAAAAATGACGCCGACAAAAAAAGTCAGGAAGCAGTCGCCTTTAAATAGCGCTTCCCCCAGTCCCTTCCCGACTGCAAAACGTTCCCCTCAACCTGTCGTTGCTAGCGGCAGGAGGCGCCACTCAATATCCAGTCCGGGGCACTACCAGGGCATTGCATGCTCGACTGACGTCACGATCTGTGGGTGCAGGAGATCGTGGCGGTAGTGTTTAGCGCCGCCGCAAAATGTCTGGTTAATTTCGCGAGCGGCGCAAACATCGCCGCGCCCGGGCGCGAGTTGCTTTGCGCCTGCTAACGGGAGGTGCAAAGCAACCGAATTTTCCCCCCCAAATGTTTTCACATTTCATCTATTAAGTGTTTTTATTTCTGTGGCAGAATAGATGAGACTTCCTCCTGTATCTAAGGGTTTGCTGAATTGTGTCCCACAGGCGATACTTTTGGGCAAAATTCAGTTTCTTGCTTGTTGGTTATTTCTAATTTATCCAGTGGATCTATCGATTGAAAGAAAAGTGCTACGTTGTATTTGAGCTACATCTTTCCAGTACTTCATTATTTTGAGGATGAAACTCCCTCTTTTTAAATATATTTTTCCCACATCCTCTTTCCTCATCTTCCCGGACCAAGCACCATCTTTGGCTGCAAGTGTAGATAATTGCTCCAAGGATCCTGCCACTGTTGCTCCAAAACTGGTTGCTGACCTGACACACCAGCCAAGGGATTGCTGAACCAGTGCAAAGGAATCTGACATCAGCAGTACAACTGAGATTGGCAACTTGGCCTGTGGAAATTGCAATCGTGAGCCTATATGGCGCGCTGCGTGGTTCAATGCATTGCTCCTGTAGTACCTATCTGACCCAAAATCTTATAACCAATTTCCATCTTCATGTGATAACAGATGCAAGAAGATTTAATTTTTTTAATGATCTGTTCAGTCAGCCATTGAGCTGAAACTTTTTACTACTTCTGCGACCAACTGTGAAATGACATATGGCGCTGTAACAAACCTGTGTAATTTTGTTTTTAATTGACTAATATAAATTGAGACTTTGCGTAACTGACAAACCGCTAGAGATGAATGCATTCCTGGTCATGAGGTGATTCAATAGGAGCCATTGAATGACCACAGAAAATTATTTAATTATTTTTTGTCACACAAACAGTGCAAGTAGAGAATACACGTAGAATGGTTTATACAAAATAAACCCCAAATAACCCAATGGTTTATGCAAAATAATGGTGCCTAAAGTTCAAATGAGTTGCGATGGCCTGACATGGATGGTATAATTACCTGTCCCCAGAGTTTTTGCTGTTGATTCAGTATGAATAGGAATTATTTTTTTATCTAATCTCCTACATGTTTCTGCTGTCATGCTGGTTGAGGCTGGACCTTGAAGTATAAAATCATATGAAAAGTTTCATAACACTCCCTCTCATTGTTTCACCTTTATGGTTTCTATGGGAGGTTACACACTTAAAATTGATATAAATCCAGTGACCATGCATTGTTGCTTGTATTATTTTGTAATGCAGTGTTGGTTGTGCATACATATTTACAATAGTTTCGGGGGGGAAAGCTTTCAGTAAAGGCATAAACCACTTTAAACTTAACATGTATAAACTAGGACTGCACAGAGATAATGCAACACATTTTGGGATGAGTTAGAAGTACATTTTAATGTTTGTCTAAGTTTTATATATGATTTAAAGACATACAGGATCAGTGGAGAGATAGTGAGTTTATCGCAACACACTGACATCCTTTTTTGTACAACAAACTGTTCTGCTGTCAGTCATGTATCTCTTGTATATTTTCTAATTTTACTCGTATGGCAGTGTTGATTGCACTTTTAAGATGTCACATTGTTTGGATCTTGCTCTAATTCTTAACTGTTTTGTTCACGTTCCCTAAGATGCTCTCTCATCATTGAATGTACTGTATGCAACATGTTAGACACACTGGGATATATTTTCCACCATCCACTATTGATAGTGAAAATGTTGACACGCCTGCTTTATGTACATTGTCTTTTTCTCTAACGTTAGCGAATAGAGGAAAATACATTTTTTACTCTAATCCCATAAACTAATGTGTGATTAGTTTAATTTAGCGCAACAAAACCTGAAGCGTTTGTTCAACAGCCATGACAAATTGACAAGCAAGTGAATTCTAGTGAGTGTTTCTGATAAAAAGTGTAGTCACAAATCCAATTTTCTTTTGTAACGTGTGTCTGTATCAACCACAACATTAAAATTTAGTATTAGATATTTTTTTCTGCATTTTAAGTTCCTATACACAATTGCTCAAAGTACATTTTTTATTGTCTTTGTACTTTTATGTTCCTTTTAAACTTTAATTTGTATTTATGCACCTCTTAAAGTACCAAAAATTGTATCTTTTGTTTCTGTCCGTCATTTGTACTTATGTTATCCTTGATATTTTTTTGTGTGCTCTTAGTTGACGATCTCACATCAATGTTTTAAACTGTATGACATGTAATTGGTTCTCAAATGCACTGCTGTGGAGTTATTTTGTTGCTAACAAACTGACATTAAAGGACTGTAAATGACCAGATTTAAATAAAGTTTAAAAAAAAATAAAATGGCATTGTTCTTTGTGTCAGTTTATTTCTCTCTTCCCTCCATCCTCAGGTACCACCTCCTTTTCGGACCATTTCAGACGAGCTCTCGTTCATCTGTAAAATGATGGTTTGTCATTTAACTAAATTTAAGATGTGCATGAAAATACCAATGAGTCCTTCTGTACCAAGCTCCAAACCTCAGGGTGGGAGTTTTCCCTTTGTTTTCTGTACTAGAAATCCTGATGAGAAAGCCTTTTTAAATATTTTTAATTTTAAAATTTGTTCTTGTGGTGTGGGCGATGCATTTCTTACTCGTCCCTAGCTGCCCTGACATCTGAGTGGTTTGATCGGCCACCTCACGAGGGCATTAAGAATCGCCCACATAGTTATAGGAGTAGAGTCATACCTAGGCCTGACCAAGAAGAAGTGGCAGATTCTCTTTCCTGGGCGACATTAGTGAACCAGTTGGGTAGCTTTCATGACAGTTTCTATATGCTTGATCATTTTGTCCGTGACTGAGTATTGATTGATTATGAATACTCATAGAATCATGGTTACAGCACAGAAGAAGGCCCATCAAGCCCATGCCGGCTCTGCAAGAGCACTTCAGCTAGTCCCACTTCCCCGCCCTTTAATTTAAATTAAATTTAAGGGTAAAATACTCCGGATACTGGAAGTCTGAAATATAAACAGAAAATGCTGGAAATATTCAGTGGGTTAGGCAGCATCTGTGGAGAGAGAAATAGTTAACGTTTCAGGTTTGTGACCTTTCGTTTCACCCCGCTTCATGGAAAGGACTGCATTTCATTGTTCCAGTTTCTGTCTCCGTCACATCTGTTCTGACGATGCACCTACCACACCACTGCTTCCGATCTGTCTTTTTCCTCAACCGAGGTTTCCTCTGTGGTTGACCGGCCCCTCCCTCCCAGAACCATGATAGGGTTCCCCTTGTTCTCACCTTCCACCCCACCAGCCTCCACATTCAACAGATCATCCTCTGGCATTTTCACCATCCCCAGTGTGATGCCACCAACAAACACACCCTCCCCTCCCAGCATTCTGAAGGGACCGTTCCCTCTGCGACACCCTAGCTCACTTTTCCGTCACCCCCAACACTCACTCCCTGGCCCACGGCACCGTCCAATGCAACTGCAGGAGATGCAACACCTCCACTTTTCACCTCCCTTCCCACCGTCCGGGGCCCCAAACATTCCTTCCAGGTGAAACCGCAATTTAGTGTACTGTATTTGCTGCTCATGATGTGGTCTCTTCTACATTAGGGAGACGAATGCAGATTGGGTGTTTGCTTTGCTAAACACCCCCATTCATTCCGCAAGCGTGACCCTGAACTTCCGGTTGCTTGCCATTTTAATTCTCTGACCTCTCTGTGCTTGGCCTCCTACACTGTTCAGATGCTTTTTCCTTTTCAACCTCTGCCAGTGGAGACCATTTCACGTTATTCTGTGGGGTTGGACCTTGCTGGCCTACTGCAAAATAGGAGACTTTTATGCCATTGCCTTTGTTTCAGTATGTAGTTTGTGCCCATTTTGCATACCAAAATGCAATAGCTACTACTTCCCTTCTAAGGCCTTTTAAGGCTAGTGGGCACCGTAGAGAGATTTTGATTTGATGCATGTATGTTTGTGGTTTAAGTGTTCCCATCATTAGTGACCCATTTGCGTGTCTACGATCAGCAGGGAGCAGGTCAGCTGATATCAGTTATGGGACCATCATCAACTGGTTCAATTGGAAATTCTACAGATTAATAGTCTTTCTGGCTTTATTGATCAGGTACTGTTATGTAATTAGCTGGTACAAAATGTTCCCACTTCATACGTCTTACAATTGCCATTGAGACCAGGAAACCTTTCCAATGGCTCTGGTAGGATTAGGACATACTTAATTGCCTTGACACACAATGATATGGGATGAAAAATATTGCTACAGTTGGAGACATAGATGACTTGCTTCCCCTCCTGCTTCCCAATTTTTAAAAAAACTTTGCGCACATCACTCTTCGTAGTCCTAGTGGAAAAACTACAAGATTTGTGATTTACACTGTAGTGTAGCATTGTCACTTGCTTTCCCTCAACTTCACAGACCCAAATTCTACCTAAAGAAAGCAGAGATACCCCTTTCCAATAACTGTTATATGCCAATACAGCTCTGAAAGTCTCAATTTAGTCAACAGTTGGCATATGCCCAAAACAGAAAGCTATCTCAAATTAGTTCCCAATTGGTGGTCTTATCAATGATAGCTCCACACAGTGTTGAAGCACCACTGTACCAAGTGGTGTATAGTATGCCTGTAATTGGATACAGTCAGCGGCCCAACTTTGTTAATTGAGTCCACTAAACTTTTACTGTCATTTGAATGATACAAAAGTGGGACAGTCTGAGCACATTTTTTAAAACTAAAATAAGAAACTACTGGAAATGCACAGCAGGATCATCTGAAAGAAAAGACATTAATTAGAGACCCTTTGAGTTAACTTCTGATTAAAATGTTAAAATACATCTAATCTGAGTGATCATGCCTATGACAATGCAGCAGTCTCTCAATACCTCTGAAATGACAATCTGTGCTGGAATCCTTGGGGGTGGGGGCTTGAACTCAAACCTCTGACACAGAGCTGAGAGTGCTATTTGTTTGGTCAAACAAAGCTGCAAATGATTAAATACTGCTGTGTATTGTAATCAACTATATCAGTGAGTGAAGAGATTGTATATTTGTCTGCATTATATATGTATAATATATTAAAAGTTTTGCAATATACCACACACTTCCTTGATACATTTCAACTTACTTCCTTTGTCATAATTTTGTGTCACATCTGTCAATGACTTTTACAGTATTTTTAAAATACTAATTTCCATTGGTCTGTTTGAACCAAGCTCCTCCTCGGACTACTTTCCAACTCCATTCGCTACCTCTGTGAATGAGCACTGCAAGCCACCTATTTTTAAATAACCCTAACAAATATAAAGATAACATTAATTTATACTATTCTAACTCCAGACCATTTCTTAATAAAAGATTCAATAATGCTTATTTTTTTCTGGTCCTGCTTCATTTCCAGGTTGGAGGGTTTGTGCCTGGAGGCTTCCTGTCACACACACACATCCAACCCAACTCCACTGCACCCACTTTGGTCCCTAATCCAATCCACAGTGCTCCGGACACCACTTCACCAGGATTCTTTCTCCAGTTCTACCCTTATTTCATAGTCATGGTAGTACTGCAGTTATAAGTAACTCCAGTTGATCTGCCCCCCTTTCACTATACTGTGGTTTTCTTTCAAGTTCTTTTTTATATACCCACGTTGTTTTGTGGAATTTTTTAACCATTTTCTGTAAAAAGAATTGCAGAAAAGAAGTTGCTTTTGATGGTGTGTTTTTAAAGTAAAGTGTATTCTCATAAATCTTAAAGAAAGCACAGAGATGAATTGTGGTTGATAGGCAAAATGTTAGTCGTTTTCCCCAATAGTAAACAATAAGCAATTAGTTAGCTTTTTTAAGCTAAAATATACCTCACACCTATTGTGTTAGAAAGTCCTTTGTTCCATGTCTGTCTGTGAACAGTGGGAGATATACAAAAAAAAGAGGCTAGCGCATAGGCTTGCTGAAAGGCATTTTGAAACAAGAAGGCCATGAGGGCAGTGAGGATTTTAAAAAATCAGCAGCAAAAACTTTAGGCTCAGAAAACCAAAAATACTGGGGGACGAGTTAGAAGACATATTGTTTAAGTCAAGTAACACAACCCACTGATGTGGGGAAGCATGTCATGTTCTTCATTTTGTATCATTATATGAAGATAACTTCTTGTATCATTATATGAAGATAACTTGTAATGTTTAAGTTAAGTGTGTCCAATCATAACTGCTATTCTGTATTTTTATCTTACTGTGAAGTTAAGCAACTTATTGATTCATATCAGGCCTCATCTCACCAAGTGTATTCCAGGTCCCCCTTAAGAAGGATTGAAGAAGTATATATGCATATAAGATACATATTTCCAGTTCAGGCTGCAAGGGGGTTCTATTGTTATTTCCCTGGGTTGCATTATCATACAAGTAGATATAAGGTAGTATAATTCAACTCTCACAGAAGGACATGGGGTCAGAAGCTCAGCTCAGGGTTGAATAGGATGTTGAGGTTACAAACAGTCTCGTTCAACTGAGATCGTGGCTGGGGAGAGGGATGGAATCAGTGGCAAGAGTATGGAATTTGTCATAGAGGCCGAGGATAATGGCTTAGGTCATTAACTGGTGGAAATTGCGGTCCATCCAAAACTGGACAAGCAATCAGACAACATAAAGGCAGAGGAGGGGTGAAGACAGGTGGTGGAGAGTTATTTTATATTTTGAAATAAATTTTGGCAGCTCATCCATCTTGTTCAGTTTTCATGCTGAGGCTCATTGCTCTTCTCTTTCCAGCTATGTTTGCTGCTGCAGTCAGTTTGTGTAAACTGTAACCCAATACCAATGGCAGGGTTTTAAGTAGCCAATGTAATTGCACTTTAGCGAGGTAGGAGCAGCTGATTGAACAGCTGAGTCTACCCAAAATAGCCGGACTGTTTAATATGGTACGAATAGTGCCTTTGTCAGTGAGGTATGTTGCTAGGACAGAGGGAGTTTTACTCGGAATCTGACTGTGCTGTAGGTGACCCAGGAGTGCTTAATGCCGACATTGGGAAGAAGAGTTCCATTTCCCAGCACAATCATCCCTCACCTGGTAACTTGCTAAGAAAGATTTACATTTCTATAGCGCACCTCAGGACGTCCCAAAACACTTTACAGTCAATGAAGTACTTTTGTAGTGTAGTCACTGTTGTAATGTAGGAAAAACAGCAGCCAATTTGCACACAGCAAGCTCCCACAAACAGCAATGTGATAATGACCAGATATTGGCTCGGAATTTGGAGTCGGCAGTGAAGCAACGGCGCTCACCGTAGACCTCGAAGAAAGCTGTCCACAGAGATCGCTGGTGAATTTCAGCTCTCCGGACCTTTGTTTGAATCTGGCGTCAAAAATCAAGTGAATCCGAAGCATCCAGCAACAGTGATGTCATCAAGCTGGCTAAGCAGCCAATCACATTGAAGAATTCTCAGACCGTAAACCAGGAAGTAAAATGCACATTCTAATTTACTTTTTATAAATTTTATACAGAGCGAAATAAAGATTGGGACATGCACATATGATTAAGGTTGTAATGTATTATCACACGGTTTGTCACATGGTTTAGTATAGTAACATAGAAGATAGGAGTAGGCCATTCGGCCCCTTGAGCCTGCTCCGCCATTCAATGCGATCATGGCTGAGTTTGCTCAGGCTCAGTTTGCTCTGGCCGAATAAAGCAAGCACATGGACTAGCAACTCATGGTGTCTCTGTACTTCATTTGTTCTACCCACCCATATTACAAAGGTAGAAGCTGAAATATCAAACAAACTTTAAAAAGTATATATATTAAAAACTTGTAATTTTTAATATTAATGGTGACATTTCATAAAAATAAAATTAGTTTTTCAAGGTCAGAATGGTTGTTCAGCAGTCAGTATGCCATTAAAAACCCAGTTACACCTCTTTCAACAAGGCTTAAAGTTTTAGTGATTTTTAAGAGGGGTATTCTGTCGTAAAAGGGGACGTTTTTGTCCTTATATGTGATTTCAACTGATTGCTGGCTCTGGGGAGTTCCACAGCGCAACCTGTGGCGGAGCAGTGAATAATTGACCACAGCTTCAGGATTTCCGCATTTATCTGCACATGCGTTGAATTCTGAAGTTATGGTTAGTTTCAGAGGAGTAATGACGACCAATGCTGATGGAGGCAGAAACGCTCATCACGTCTAAAAAGTACTTGGGATATGCACTTGAAGTGCCGTAACCTGCAATGCTGTGGACCAAGAGCTGAAAGGTGGGGTTAGGCTGGATAGCTCTTTTTCGGCCGGCACAGACACGATGGGTCAAATGGCCTCCATCCGTGCTGTAAATTTTTACAATTCCATGATTACCGCCGCAAAATCCGGGCCATAGTCTGTCTTAGCGATGTCGATTGAGGGATAGTCAAATGCCCTTGTCATATAATCAATGTCAATGTCATTGAAACTTATAAAATTCTGACAGGACAGACTAGATGCAGGAAGGATGTTCCCGATGGTCGGGGAGTCCAGAACCAGGGGTCACAGTCTAAGGATAAGGGGTAGGCCATTTAGGACAGAAATGAGGAGGAATTTCTTCACCCAGAGAGTGGTGAACCTGTGGAATTCTCTACCACAGAAGGCAGTAGAGGCTAATTCATTAAATATATTCAAGAAGGAGTTGGATATATTTCTTAAAGCTAAAGGGATCAAGGGGTATGGGGAGAAAGCAGGGACAGGGTACTGAATTTGGATGATTAGCCAGGATCGCATTGAATGGCGGAGCAGGCTCGAGGGGCCGAATGGCCTACTCCTGCTCCTATCTTCTATGTTTCTAATCGCAATACATGATCATATCTGTTGATGGGACTAACTTCATTCCCAAATAGGTCACATTTTTGCTTGCGCATTAATTAACAGCCTCCTTTTGCTGCACAACATTCATGTGCCACTTTGAAAGATTATTGGGGGGGGGAGAAAGGTTTCTAACAGCTGGAGTATCAGATTATTCAAAGTGATGAGATATATTAAAAGAAATTTTGTGGGACCAGAATGTTTATCGGTGCCTCTAAAGACTTGTCAAACGTTGCTGGGGGGGGGGAGGAGGTGGAAGTGGTCATGTAATATGTGTCGGCAGAACGATAAATACAGAGCTGCGCCCTTCCCTTTCAGAAGCTGGCGTGCGCTTTGACCCGGAAGGGGAGGCGAGAGACGAGGTTGGGCTGTGCGGGGATCAGAAGCTGTGGGTGAGGCGGTGGCGACGACAGGGCGGGATAGGGGAGGAGGCGAGGGCTGGGTGAGTATGGAGTGTGGGCGCTGGGCCCGGGGGGCGGAGGAGGCCTGAGGCCTGGGGGGTGGGTGAGGCCGGGCTCGGTTCACCAAGCGTTTCCGGGGGGGGGGGGGGGGAACGGGGGGCCGCTTGACTGCCATTCCGGGTCCAGAGTGCAACTTTAAAAAAAAATTATATATTTTTCTTGATTAAAAAAAACTTTCCAACCATATTTGCCGCAGGAAGAACACCCACCCCAAGCAACAACTTGTAAACGATTTGGATGCAATTTTTTTTTTTTGGCTTGCATGTGACTTAATGCTTAAATGTCGCTTTCTGTTTATATCCAAATTGTTTAAATTCCCATAATTGTGTTAATTTCCTGTCTTTATCTCCAAGCTTAACTTTGTTTTAACTGTTCTCCTCTGGCCTCTCCCCGCACAAAGCTCCAACTGCCCCAGAGCTCTGCGTGGCCCATATCCTGCACAGTCAGCGCCCTGGTTTTTTGCTGACCATGTTACTTAAGCATATAGACTTCTAAGTCATTATCTCCACTTTAAAACTCCTCCCCAAGGCTGCATCACCATCCGACCCTTGCAGTTTTCTCCAGTCTTGTGTTCTGTGTGCCCTCTCTGTTCTTATTTGTGTGTGTATTATGTGATCTGTTTTCTCTTGAGAATTCACTTCCTCAGTTTTTTTTGCTTTTCTAATCCTCTCCACTTCTTCCTAAGGCCTCTCTCCATGCTTTAGTCAAACCCGCCCCCCTGGTGTCAACTGCTCTAAATGCAAGTGTACCAGCTGTTTAAAAAGTTTTTCTTGGGCTCGAGTGGGGAAATCTTCAAGGATGTTTTGGCCTGTTGCTAATTGCAAAGAGATAATCTCCCACTTGAGTCTGAACAAGTTTAAAAATTCCAGATGCAAGTAAACAGGAAATGCAGAAATATGACAGAATAAGTTTGCTAATGAGATTGTGGGAAGAGCACCCGATGGGATTGAGAGAGAATAGTAAATGCTTGGGAGGCAAATTAATAATCTTGTGTCCATTGGAGATTCCCTTCCAATGTGTTGATCACTTTGTGGAAGAATTTTCTGACCAGTCCTAAATTTGCCTTTTACTGGTTTAAACCTGTCCCCCATTGCCCTACTCTTGCAATTTAATTTAAAGTAATTCTCCTTTTCCACACTATTTACAATCTTGTATACCTCTATAAAATCCCTCTCCGCCATCTACTTTCAAGGCTGAAGAACCCGAATTTCCTCATAGTTGTGACCTCTTAAGACTCGTGCTCTTAAGTGCGCTGTCTCCAGGGCATAATTGTTTCAGTGACCAGAACTGCGCACAGTGCTCATGCTGTGGTCTGACCAGAGCACTGTGTATGGTGTGATCAAGATTCCTCTGTTAATTTGGTGGCTGTAAAAGATCCCACGGAACTATTTCGAAGAAGAGCAAGGGAGTTATCCCCGGTGTCCTGGCCAATATTTATCACTCAACCGACCTAACCAAAAAAAAAAAAATTATCTGGTCACTTTCACATTGCTGTGTGCTAATTGGCTGCTGTGTCTCCTACATTTCATTACAACAGTGACTGCACTTCAAAAGTATTTCATTGGTTGTAAAGTTCTTTGGGACATTGAGGTGGTGAAAGGTGTTTATATAACTGCAATTTTTTTTCTGTTGCCATTCTATTGGCTTTAATTATTGCTCTGTGCTCTGACATTTTGCACACAGGCTATTAAGACTCGTAAGTCTTTTTCAACTTCATCCTTTTGCTATTTCAGCCATTCATGAAGGAGTATGTGTTGTCCATTTTCCTCCTTGTGTGTAGTACTTCACATATCTATATAAAATTTAATGTCTTTGTTCTGTCAACTTAGCTATTTTTAGCTCATTCTGTAATTTGAGCTGCTATTTTCTATTCTAACCAACCCTCTTGGCTTAGTATCATTTGCAAATTTGACAAATTTGCATTGGGTGTCTGATTTCAAGTCATTAGAAACTGTAGTAGGCTACACCAAACTGGGAGGCATTTGGAGGCTGGTAACAAGTATAGAAATAGTTAATTAGGCTCCATTTAAACTAAATTGGGGTGGGGAGGGGGTGGAAGAGTGGGATACGGTTTAATGGCGTAAGCACCAATATCTGACTCATTGACTTTGCTCTCAGATTCCAAACTAAAAGTGTCATTATGATAATCATCTGACTCGGCAATCAGATAGGGAGGTTAAGACCCTTTTTGAGAGTTTTATCAACTGCCAATGTGCGATGCTACCCCAGTCTGCGACAGTTTGAAGTAAACGATCCAACCTCTGCAAACAGATGGCACCTAGACCTGGAGGGCATTTCAAAGAAGATAAATATGTTTTTACCTTTGAGCCACGTCAACTGTTGTCACATGCCTTTCAGCATTCACTGGTCCTTGGAGGAAAATGATTTTGAACTTTGTAGACCTTTTTTAATGGGCTGAGAGGAATTGAAGAACTGTACAAATGCAGGAGAACCGTGCATGGAGATTGGTTTAGTGTCACTAGCCTGAGAGCAGGATTAAAAGCAGACACCTTGGAATTGTATATACATATAATTTATATCATTCAAAATAAACTGGTTGAACTTGGTTCATGTTGGAATACAGAAACCAGGCTAGCCTGGGATGATGGGGGTGTCATAGAATTTTCAAACACCCCTGTACATGTTGAGAATGCTAAAGTGGGAATGACTGGGCTTTTTAACATAGTGCAGTGCAGTTTCCTCTCTGTTTAGGGAGCCCACTCGAGGAAGCTGCTTCTGATATTTGGTTCTCGACACTTTTTCAGATCATAGCTGTCGTTGAACGACTTGGCGATACCAAAGCATGACAATTAATCCAACATCTGCAAGGGGGATAAAGCAAATAAAAATACTTGGGGAAATGTAAAAGACCATAAGAACGTAAGAAATAGGAGCAGGAGTCGGCCATTTGGCCCCTCGAGCCTGCTCCGCCATTCAGTAAGATCATGGCTGATCTTCTGCCTCGTCTGCACTATCCCCATATCCCTTGATTCCCTTAATATCCAAAAATCTATCGATCTCTGTCTTGAATATACTCAACGACTGAGCCTCCACAGCCCACTGGGGTAGAGAATTCCAAAGATTCACCACCCTCTGTGTGAAGACATTTCTTCTCATCTCAGTTCTAAATGGCCAACCCCTTATCCTGAGACAGTGACCCCTGGTTCTAGACTCCCCAGCCAGGGGAAACATGCTCCCTGCATCTACCCTGTCAAGTCCTGTAGAATTTTGTATGTAAGGAAGACTTCGTTTCTAGAGCGTAGAGAGCGCGACCATTGGATGGAGTACAAGAAGATGGCGTAATGCCCAAAAACTTGAATTCTATAATAGTGAAGGGAAGAAATTTAAACCCTAAAGTGAAGTTGAAAATGTTCATCAAAATATAGTGAACATGCTAAAGGACTACTTCTGGGGTGGGTTTACACACCAACTGTACTGTCTACGCAGCAGCTTTGGTGGTGCTGCTGTAATGGTGTGAAATGGTGATTGACCCAGAATCGCTTCAAATCATACTAGAACTACAGAAATGAAAGCCCAGCAACTGGTATCAGTGTCAAGCAACGTGAGCAGCATTCATTTTATTTGGCTCTTGAACCATTCCTTGTAGATGTGCACGGAACTTTGCCAAGCCAGTTTATTTCCCTGTGACACTTTGAACAGCGATTGCAGGATTTGTACAGTCGCAGTGTGCACTTGGCATACAATTTGCATGTACAGTAGATGGCACACGACCGAAGAAATATACCAACATGTGGAAACTCCTGTTTCGAGTTGCCGCACGGTAATAGCCACCTAGACCAGGAATGCATTAGGATAGGTAGTACCCATAAGAGACGTATTTGTTTAAAATAATGTTCTATGCTCATTTGGAAACTCTCCACACAGTCTCTGTGATAATACTTGCATACAACTTTGTTCCCAGAAGTTTTTTTTTAAACATTGCTTCAAATTGAGCATTTTTGTGGCTAAACTAATGCATGTATGATTGATTGCTTGATTAGAAAATAGTTGCAAGTACATTTATTCCATACTGTAGTTGAAAGTTTGTTGTATGCTATTCCTTGAGCTATTTCTCAACACCATTTTGCAAGCCACAACCTCTATTGTCTTGTGGAGATTGGACAGTCTTTTCAGCCTATATTACTTGGTTTCTTTCTGTTTTTTGTTTAGCTTCTGATGTCAACAGTTTAACTCATGAATGAAAACCTACTTGTGACAGTCCCCAACACCGACACGTGACCAGGGTCGTGAACTGCTGCTGGAAGACGTAGAACTCCAAATTAAAAGTTTTGGAACCTTAAAATCAGGGTGTGTGCTATTAAGTAAATATGTATGTTAGGATAATTAATTAAGGAATGGACGGCTCAAGCAACGTGTCGCTTGTGTTGTCTGTGATTTATTATCTGGAGCTGTTTCTCGATGCTGTTTTGAGGAAAGCAATATTGAGTTTAAAAATACTTTAAACGTGTATACATTGGCCTTTGATACAAATGATGTTCGGACTAAGACCAGACATTTATGCTATATTGTTGGGTATAAATTCTCAATCCCATAAGCAGTGTTTGGTACTATATCTGTACTATTTTTTAACTGATGGGAAAAGTAATGTTTAAATGATTATTTACTACTGCATGTACTATTTCCCCAGTGTTTCTTCAAATGTAATAGTTTATGGTTAGGTTCAGCATATAAGAAACTAATAAAGACATCTTGCCCCATACAGTTTTTGCTTTAGTGTAAGTCACTTGCTGGTAATTTCAGTGCAGTAGAATCCCTTTTTACTATCTTCTTGCACCGTGCTCAAATTTCACTGTCGAGAGCGAATATTGCTCTCTCGTGCTTGAAGAAAACCTAAGAAACCAGGAAGTTGGGTTTAAAATCGGCTATGTGTAATTTGCCTATTAAGAAAAGCATTGGGTTCCTGAAACTGGATCTGTTTCGGAAAGGTGGTCAAACCTCTGCAGTTGCATTTTGTAGAGTAGTCTCAACAGTGCTTTTTAAAAAAAAAAAAAAAAAAGCTGTTGCTGCTAAGGAATTGAAGGGAATTCAAAAAATGTTCACTTGTCGAAGCTGGGTATAAGTTTAGTTTTGATCAGTTTCTAGATGATTCTGCTGCTTAAATTAATTTTATGTAAAACTTCTATACAAGTGCATATATAATTGCCATTTTTATAAGTATCTTCTTCTTAGGCAGTCCCTCGGAACCGAGGATGACTTGCTTCCACATTAAAAATGAGTTCGCAGGTGACTGATGAATCCAATGCGGGACCTACAGTCTCTGTCACAGGTGGGGCAGACGGTGGTTGAAGGGGTGGGGGGTGCTTGGGTTGACTTGCGCTTGGCTTCCGTTTGCTCCCGGCGAAGAGACTCGAGGTGTTCAGCGCCTTCCCGGATGCTTCTCCTCCACTTTGTGCGGTCTTGGGCCAGGGATTCCCAGGTGTCGGTGGGGACGTTGCACTTTTTCAAGGAGGCTTTGAGGGTGTCCTTGAAGCATTTTCTCTGCCCACCTGGGGCTCTCTTGCCGTGTCGGAGTTCCGAGTAGAGCGCTTGTTTTGGGTGTCTCGTATCGGGCATGCGGACAATGTGACCTGTTCATCGGAGCTGATCGAGCGTGGTCAAAGCTTCGATGCTGGGAATGTTGGCCTGAGCAAGAACACTGACGTTGGTGCGCCTATCCTGCCAATGGATTTGCAGGATCTTGCGGAGGCAGCGTTGGTGGTACCTCTCCAGTGCTTTGAGGTGCCTGCTGTACATGGTCCAGGTCTCTGAGGCATACAGGAGTAAGTATATAAGTATAAATAAGTTCCGCTAAACATTTTTGCTAATTAATCAGATGTCCGAATCCTGCTTAAGCCACTGCATTGTTACAAAGTTGTGATCTAAAATGATTTCTCCGGTGCACCTTCATTTCTGGACATACTGTGGCTTCATCTTTGCAGAGGTAAATTCCAACTCTTACAAATATTACACAATCATATGTACTAGGTTTCAATATAGTCCTGCGTCATTATCTGCTGTTGACATTAACTCTGCTGTCTCCATCCCTTTTCTTGCAGATAAGGCAGGATGACCATGACTCATGTTGGAGCAGTGGTGGCTGCATTCGCTGGAATGGTAGCTTTCTTCCTTTACTCTTCCATACATAGGGTTGAAGAGGGGCATCTCAGTATTTACTACAGGTATTTAAAAAAATTTGTGGAAGCAAACTTGAAGTGCAGCATACAGATTTCCAAATAAGAAGTGCAAGGAGACCCATTTATCTAAATTCACCATGCAAGTCCTGACAACAATTAAGAGGAAGTCTCAATTTTTCTCAAGTAAAATTTACAGACAGATTTCAGAATGTGTAGTTGGGGATTGTTAACTTGTGCGTGTAAATCACTTCTTGTGTCGAGCTTATCAGTCATATATTTTGGGAATTAAGTGTCAAATATTTAAGCCAGTTGCTTTATCTTGGTTTCTTCTGACCTGTAGCAGGAAGTGTTAAGTTCCTTCCAGTTACAAATTTCTGTCATAAGCAACCTCTAACTGACCTCTGGATTTGCAGTTAAACTTTATGGTCTTAAAGGGATAAGCCATATTGGGCAAAGGTTCTCCTTAACAGCCGTATAATGCATTGTGTTTTGCATGGTGCGATGCTCCTGTTAATAAATAGCACGGCATCTGACTTGTGATCAACACCAGGGATATCCACTATCTGCCTGTAACACAAAATTGGTTGGTCCAGTGTGCACTTTCTGTCTGCCACACTTTGATGCTTTTAAGAATCTCGTTCAATTTTGCTGCTGTACTTCGGTAGGGGGGGGGGGAAATGCCTGACTCTCAACAATCGCACTTTTTGTAATAAGAGAATCAAACAAGGTTGTGGCTCACTGCTGCAGGAGCAGTTAAACTCTGACCTCACCTAGAGCTTACTTAACAGCAGTTAAACCTGGTGGTTGTAAAGTGATAGAGCTTCACCTTGGCAGCAAAATTGCATTGCCGTCCTATTGATGTTATATGACCCTGATTTGCTAGGGCTAATGGGGCTGCTGACTGTTTCCGTTGCTGCACCGCCAGTTTTAATTGTGCTACTGCCGCACTCTCGCCTGAAGGGGATTTAGGGATGGGATGAAAATTGGCCCCATAGTGTGGTTTCCTCGATGGGTATATGTACTATCTAATATACTGAGTCGTACAGAATAGGAAGTCACAGGTGTGACTGAAATTGATTGACCTCTGCAGAGCTCTTGTAGCCTCCCCTGACATGATTTGAGCAGTGTTCTTTGCAAGCAGCGTTGGCAATGCCTGAGGCTGCCTGGATTCAAATTCCTTAATGGTGATTCGACAGTATGGATCGGGAAGGTTCAGGTATAATCCCCAGTCTGCCTGGATTTGGTCAGTCTTGGTTGGGATTGTAGGTGGCAGTACTGCAATTGAGCTCCTCACTCTGGGGCTAGTGAGGTTAACCTAGTCAGCTAGAGTCCTGCCACTGCTCGCTATTGAGTGACACTTGCTTGAATGTGTGTGGACGTTGGATGAGAAGAAGATTGGACTTGGCCATAATGCCCCACTGTTGAATAGCTTTGCTGAACAGCTTACTTAGCTGTCGATGCTTACATGGGACAAATGGTCCCATGTAGAGTGAGCTTGATTCTGTATATAACTTGTGCTGTACCTGTTCTTGGAGTGTTTGATGGGGCAGTGACTTGGTTGAGGTGTTTGGAGGGTTGTCATCAACTGTAGGATCATTGCCTGAGGAAGATTTTTTTTGTAACTTCAAAAAAAAAATTAGAAAAAATTATTTTAAAAACCATACAACCTAACATTTTTCTTCAGCTCACCCCTTTACTGAAAGAGAAACCCGACGAGCAGATGTGACCGTTAACGTTTAACACTTTTTTTTGTTCCAGGCATGGGAGGCAGGCATCCGTTTGCCAGCTCCTCGTGAATTGTCAAGTGTAATAGTAACTAAGGATTCAAACCCAGGCATCTTTTGGGTTCTCTTTTTACTCACCCCTGACCAAGGGCTGCCTGACTAGAGCTCTGCTGCTTGATAATGCAAACATTTAAAAAACTAAATATAGCTGCTCCAGGAGAAATTGCATAGGATTGATTTCCTAGGTTGTTTCCTTTGTGTCTGAGCCACTCGACTGTAAATTGAGTAATTTTGATGTAAATAACCAGCAAGCTGTCCATGTGTCTATCTGGAGTAGCATCAGTAAATTGTAAGCAATTCTATGGGGTGATCCTTGCATCTCTGTTGGCTATGAAACCTCCACTTGTTTATAAGTGTTCATGTTTTGTAAACTAGTTGTAATTTACACTTTTTTTAAGTCGCAAAAGGTCAGTGAAAATTTATGTTCCATCTTCCTCCTCCAAGCCTTAGTCCCTTTAGTGATTCGTGACACTCCTTTCTACCCCATTTCCACCCCCTCCCCTTTAAAAAAAACCAAACCACATTGCGCCAAACAAGGCATCTGGAAACTAGCAATATGCACTGTGGTCTGTTCACTCTGCATCTGATTTATCTTTTTCTGATGTTTGCATGTACGGTGGTGCCACGGTGGCCCTCTAGAAGCTTGTATGCAAACTTTTACAGTGAAGGGGTTTAACTTAATTTGTGCAAAATATTTTATTGTCATTTTTCTGTTTACATCATTTGCATTGTTGAAACAAAGTTATGCAAAAACCATTTCGGTTCCATTTGTTTAGATTACTGTTACAGCATCCCTTGGGTGTAACCTTTCAACTCTCAAGACTAGTGGGGCTGGGAGCTGTTTGTCCAAAAGCTTCCATTTCTGTTCAATTTTTGTCCTTCACAGTATATTTTTGATGTCTTGGCTACTTTATTTTGCCTCTCTCTCAATTTGTGAAACAGAAAAAATTTGCAGACCCACACATTGTCAGAATTGCAACTTTAGTGTCCTGTGCAGAAATGTCACACAGATAACTATAGTGAAATCTGTGGAATGAAACATTGCAGCCAGCTGGAGTCAGGCATTTTGCTTAAAAATGCTATCAATGCTGCTGGAGCATCTCGACATTATCCCTTGCATCAAGTGTTGGTGGGAATGTGATGATATAGTTGTCAAAGGTTCATGGAATTTTCTTAATGCATATTTTCGACCAAGTCCCGAAGTGTTGGATTGCTTTGCCCCCGTTTTTATTGGCTGGGTCAAAAGTGCAGTGTATACATTGTTTATTTGTTCGATGCATGTGTTAGGGCAGTCTGGGAGTTACGGGCCCATTGAGTCTGTGGCATATTTGAATATTACACCAGAATATCTTTTTGTTAGATAAGGGCTGGTACAACGTCAAGTTGGTACTATCTACTTTTTGTGAAATAATATGACATTTTTCAATAAAATTCACTGCATCTTGAGAACCAGTTTATTTTGAGCTGATTTGTGAACTTCAGAAGTGAGAAGTTTTTAAACATTAAAAAAAAACACTGCAGATGCTGGAAATCTGAAACCAAGACACTGGAAAATGCAGGAGAAACACAGCAGCTCAGTCGTTGTGGCGAGAACCGACAAGTTAATGTTTAGGGCGTGGACCCCTCTTCAGAACGTTTATCTCTTCCCCCACCCCCACCCAATCCTTGCTGAAAAGATTTCTTTATAATACTACAAAGCTTTTCAGTATAGGGAGGGTGTTTAATGGATAGATTTTTACTTTTTCCTCAATTTTTTGAGAAGAGCAAGACTGGAGTAAGTCTGTGGACTTATTTGACGTGTTGCACCAGCACAGCTACACCGACCTTGGTGTTTACTTTGAACGTAGAGAAGTCATTTAACTGAGCTGATTGGATTTCTGGATCTCTGTTTTGCAAGGATCATTACAACAGTTTTAGAAACTATTAAAATTGTTTACTCCCAACTTGCATTTTCTGAAAAAGCAGACACAATTACTCCCCTTTCTACCCTACTTCTGACTATGCATCCCCTGGCAATGGGAGTGAAACCTGGATATTTATGATGTGCAGTTGAAGAATGGGTGCTTAAAATATCTCTGCACACTACATTATCAGCCCCATCATCTACCTATCCAGAACCGCCTAGATTTTCTAAACCTTCTGATTTTTGAATTAAGCTCAATTGCTCAAAGATGAAGGACATTTCCCTCCCCAGGATTTGAGAATACATGCAACAAACCTGCCCATTCCCGTGGTCTGCAATTGCTCTGAAATAAGTGATGTCAACACCCAAAACCTTAACTCTGCACAGAGTTAATGTCCTTTCTGAATAGCTTGTGGTCTGTTTCATTGGCCAGCCTTAACAGAGGGTCACCCAATCAAACACGATGAGGGATAAGTTGAGCACCCAGTTTGCTCCCGGAACACTACCCCCTATGTCACACAAAGACTGGTCCACTTGGACAACCAGGATGCCCTCACTGATTGATTGTTTAATGTCGCTTAATGATATACAGTTGTCGGTTACTTTGGGGGATTTATTTGAAGACCTATCAAACCTGCATTTTCAGTTTGCAGCACTAATACAGTATAGATTTTCTTCCTCATTTACCAGGAGGGAATCTTGTGGTTGGTTCTAGTTAAGTGCTATATGCTTGAAGTCCAAGTGCCGAGTTTCTGCCCAAAGTAGTTTCCTCTCTTTATTTCTGTAAACTGTTAGCTGTTTAAGATCCCCTTTCTTTGGATTACACCCAGTTGATATGAGTGATATATTTCACAGAATCACAGAAACCCCACAGTGCAGATAGAGGCCATTTCGGCCCATCGAGCCTGCACCGACACATATCCCACCCGATCCCCGTAACCCCTACATCAACACATATCCCACCCTATCCCCGTAACCCCACGTATTTAATCCCCCTAACACTAAGGGTCAATTTATCATAGCCAATCAACCTAACCCGCACATCTTTGGACTGGGGGAGGAAACCGGAGCACCCGGAGGAAACCCATGCAAACACGGGGAGAATGTGCAAACTCCACACAGACAGTCACCCGAGGCCGGATTCGAACCCGGGTCCCTGGCGCTGTGAGGCAACAGTGCTAACCACTATGCCACCGTGCAAGCACTTAAATCATAAATTATTACTTGTGTGTTTAGATTTTTTTTTAACATTGCAAAGTATCATTCAGACTGCTTAAGTGCACGTGTGTGGAAAATGTATTGTTCCCTGAGGAACACAGCGCCGTTTCATTTTGTTTCAACTTCTCTTTCTGACCTGCTCTTCCTCTTTCTTAAAATAAAAAAAGTTCTTTACCATTGCATGATATGCCTGGCTTATTAACTGACGAGTGTTGACTATAATGATGGCCAGCATGTTCTATCCTGCAGATGGCAGTGGTGTGAGCTGTTGTATAAATCACTCATGCCTTGCATGGCCTTTAAACACACATTTAAAATGTTGTTCACTCCAGCCCAGAAGTCAATTTAGGACATTTAGAAAATGTAACTCAATTGATTGGACAGAGGGACATCGTTTTTTTTTTTCAGGCGTACATTTTATTGTGAATTGGTTCATTCGTCAATCCATACGCTTAATGCATGGATTTAATCATTGATCTAGTATCCTATTTTGGATACTAAGTTTTGCAATGGAATCCAAAAAAAAAATCAAGAAGTTTTATTGACCTGCCATAAAGCTTTCACAAAGCTCGGCTTCCTTGAAGCACAAAAATAAAATGGTAACCACAAATTGATCTGAAGGGGGAGCTTTTGAAACTT
The DNA here is from genome assembly GCF_052327205.1 of Somniosus microcephalus. Classification (NCBI taxonomy): domain Eukaryota; kingdom Metazoa; phylum Chordata; class Chondrichthyes; order Squaliformes; family Somniosidae; genus Somniosus; species Somniosus microcephalus. The sequence continues at coordinate 28,029,304 of NC_141015.1, forward strand.
TCTACTTTTCCGGTGTTTGCTGTTCAGATTTTTTTTTTTTTTTATCTCCGCTCTTCAGGTTCACCCTTTTGCTTGTTCGCCCGATGTCCCTGTGGGTTGATGACTTGGATATTTTGTCACCGCACCTTTATCATCAGTTATACACAACCAGTGTCCACATGTGCTGTATTTATGGAACACTGTTCTTGCAAAGTGCTCGCCCAGTAGTGCTGGCTTCCTCTGAAATTTTGAGAAACACTGCTGCACGTGCACTGTTGTGTTTCAAGTTTCAGAAGCTGTCCGTGTAACCGGCCATGCACAGCTTGTACAGACTGGAGCATCTTGGATGACCCGAGTAATTACATTTGCCATAAGAATGATTGGTACCTCCAGACACACTGCCTTATGTAGCATTGCTGGCTTGGAATTGCATTGAAGCTGATCTAACGCTTTCTCTGCTGCCAGTTGGACCAAATGGCCTTCCTTTATTTTGTGAATGGTTGTCTCTGCTTTGTCAAAACTGAAAATTGTAGCATGTTGGGCTCTTCAGGTTATGATAGGAAAAAGTTTTTTTTTTTTTTTTTTTTAAACTAGGCACCATCAATTCCAAATGTGTTTGAATCCTGACATTTGCTTACCATGAATAAGGACCATTGGGAAATGTGTACACATGGGCCGTGATTTTATTTAATTGATTCTCAAGGGCACGTTCCATAGCATAAATGTATGTCTTGATGTGTTTCTGGAATTTTTTCTCAATTCATCTAATTATTAGCCTGAATGTGCCACCAAATCCAGTGTGTTGGCTGTCACACGAACGCAGCCCTGAAACCGTTGACTGGTCTGGAGCCTCAAAGAATAATGTTGCTTCGTGAAGATGCAGCTCTGGTTTGAGAGGCAAAGATCTGCTCCTGGTAACTTTGTGTGAGAGAGAGAGAGAAGGGGAAAAATGCGAGTTAGAAAAAAGGAAGCAGAGGAGGAAATGTGAGGGAAGATGCAGTTCGAAGGCAAAAGAGGAGGAACAAGAGAAAGTTGAAAGCAGATGAGAGGAGAAGTAATGGGGAAGAGGAGGAACTGAAGAAAAAGTGAAGGAGTTAGAGAAGTAAAAATGCAAGGGAGCAGGAAAAGTGAGGTAATGAAAGAGGGATTGGGAGAAGGAGATGGCAAGTGATGATGTGTGCTAATCCGTACAATCCACATTTCAAAAATATTTTGAAACCGAGAATCTCAATTTGTTGCATTGTACAACTGCTAACAGTGGGAATATTGCGAAGCAAGATAATATATATGTAAAACTTGTGGCCCTTTATCAGTTTACAATTTCTTTCTCTGGCACTTGCTTTGAATGGTTGCCCACCCCAGCACTATAGGGGAAAATTACACAAGCTGATGGGCATCAGTGTTGTGCTGTGTACGGTTTGAAATTTCTGCCCCTATTAATTTAACTATAACTACTGGTATGTTCCTTTGATGTAAAATAGCTCCTAAACCCAACCCAAGGACAAAATGCACCATTTTACTTCTGCCTTTTCTTGCAGTTGAAGTAGATAATAGAGAAAGAAAGAAATACAGGAAACTCTCTTTTATCCGGGACCGGCGTGGTGCCGGTTTATCAAAAAGTCCGGATTACAGAGTTACTGTTAAAAGGTACGAGAGCTCCGTACACAGCAACAATAACAAGGTTTCCCTGTTGCTTAGCAACAGCTGCAAGAACCCGGCCACAGACCAAGCGTCCCTGTTGCTTAGCAACAAGTGCAGAAACACCCCATTACACAGCCAAGAATCAAGAAACTGCCACTAATATGAAGAAAAACTTAACTGAACCTACTCCTGAATTTTGCCGGTTAACCGAGATTTCCGGTTGTTTGGGTGCCGGTAAATCGAGTTTCCTGTAGCATCAAAATATGTTGATGGGGTGAGATGAAGTAAGGTGGGAGGAGGCTCGTGTGGAGCATAAACCCTGGCATAGACCTGTTGGGCCGAATGGCCTGTTTCTGTGCTGTAAATTCTTTGTGCTGGACTTGGGAGAAAGTACAATGTTTAACTGAAATTAAAATGACAACCTGTTGTATACTACATACACTGCTCATATCAGCATAATTTGCGTTATGGTTTTTTTTGAAGGACGCTGTTTGAGTTTAATTTCTGGTATAAATGTATTTAATCATTTTTCTTTTCTTTTAGAGGTGGTGCTTTGTTGGCCAATCAAGGTTGCCCAGGATACCACATTATGATACCATTCATTACATCCTTCAGATCTGTTCAGGTTAGCAACCCTTATTCCAATTTCCAATAGATGCGAGGTGGATGTTGTGACTTGCCTGATTGACATTCTGTAATCCAACTTCTAGAATTGTAGTGCTGTGGAATGCTTTTTTTCCTAAACCTTTTTCGGTATGATAAAGAATTATGAATTGTCCTTCATTGTTATCGGAAATGAGGTTAGAAGATCATTGACGGTGTAGAAACTGTAATGATTAGTCAAAATGCATTGTCACCATTGCCACAGGTTTTCTTGCCATCACTCCTGAAGGTAGTGACCACCGCTTCTTGCATTTCTGTAACGCTCTTTGTTTTCAAAGTGACAGCTAGGAGCACTTAATGTGGCAGTGGATAGCAAGTGGACACTGAGGGAAGTGAGAGAAAGAAAGTGTGTCAAAATGATAGTCAAGAGGAGAGTCTTGAAGCGGTCTTTTGAAGATAGATAGGGAGGGAGATGAGATACTGAAGGAGGGAATTCCAAAAGGTGGCTGCGGAGTTGGCGGCTGGTGGGAGCGAGGAGTCAGATGATGAAAAGTATGCTGCTGTTGAAGTTACAGCTGAGCATGGGTCTTCGTGGCTGTTGGTTATCCTCTGGTACGTCACCCAAGTGGCCATTTATTCATGTGTCTGGACAGTGAGCTGTTGGTGTGTAGGGTCGGTGGGGGGGGGGGAATTGATATCTGGGCCTGTTTATTTGTGCTTTTGGGCACTCTATCCAAACACACATTTTCTCATTTGGAGCTTGAAGACATCGGGCCAGAAATTTGTGAACGGGGCTTGCCGCGCGTGCAAGGTCCCGATTTGCACTTGCCCGACGCGCCTGCCGATCACCTCCAGGGATGCCTGGAATTCCATTTTGAATCTGAAGAATCCCGGGCAGCATTTGACGTCACGCCGCCCAGGAGTGCAGCCAGCGCGAAGCCTGGAGTGCAGCCAGCGCGAAGCCTGTAGCGCGCTGTGCAACTGAGACACGCCCCTTGAGGTCTCAGTTTAACAGGACACGCCCCCAATGTTTCTGCCAAGCTGCTAAGCATTTTTACATGCAAAGCAGCAGTTTAAATAGGTTTTTGGAAGTTTTTTGAAGCTTTTGGTAACTTTTATAAACTTTTAAAAACGTTTACATTATTTTGAAGAATCTGAAGTAGTTTTAAACAGAATTAAAGCAATTTAAAGACTTTTAAAAGCCCTAAAAGATTTTTTTTAATTCCATTTATTTATTTCGCAATGTCGTCGTCATACGTGTCTTCACACTGTTCCCTTTGGGGAACTGTATGAAGTGGTGGAAGGATTTATGGCCATGATTAACGCTCATTCCGTGACCGTAACCATCTTTGAACCAGCCATTCGGGCGGTTAGTCCTATGGCGGGAGGGTTTTACGGGCTCCCACAAGCTATACAAGGAGGGGGGGCCACCCACACCCACGGACGCAAATATCCCACTGGATGTCAACCCAGAATTTAGAGCCGGAGCTCCGACTCCACTTGCCGGGACTGTCTGGAGCGGGGTTCGAAACCCTACCCTGATCTGGCCCAGCGGCGGGGATCCTACCGCTATGCCAAAGGCCCAATCCGGTTAGCAACGTGAAATGGCTGGAACGAGCACAATTCACGGCATTAAAAGAACTCACAATTGAACTGATGATGACCTCAGCAATCTCCTCGAGGTGGAGGCGCAGCGCCTGCTCATCATTGGTAATGAGAAGTCAAAGGCGCCGCAAAAAGGGCAGATGATAGCTTGGTCTTTCAAGTGGCAACATAGGGCTCCAGTCACAGGGAGGGAAAAGGCGCAGGAAACGTATGGGTGTCACCTTTTGTGCGGAGTGGGCCTTATGCGTAGCAGTAAGCATCCCCGCCGCTGGGCCAGAAGGAGTAGGGTTTCGAACCCCACTCCAGACAGTCCCGGCAAGTGGAGTCGGAGCTCCAACTATAAATTCTGGGTGGACATCCAGCGGGATACTTGTGGGTGTGGGTGGCCCCCCCCTCAGATGGGTTGTGGGAGCCCGTAAAACCCTCACGCCATAGGACTAACCACCCTAATGGCTGGTTCAAAGATGGTTACGGTCACGGAATGAGCGTTAATCACGGCCATAAATCCTTCCACCACTTCATACAGTTCCCGAAAGGGAACAGTGTGAGGATACGTACGACGATGACCTCTTGCGCAATGCACCTCCTTGGACCCTCAGTCGCAGATGCGAGGGGGCAAATCGTGCAATTGTTAAATTTTTCATTTTATTGACATGTAAAATGTTGGCCCAGTAATTCCCTTCCAAATGCGCGAGTACGGTCGGGGTACTTGCGCGTCTGGCCGGAGGAAATGACGGTTTTCAGCATGCACAGCGCATGCGGGGAAAACCGGCATTTCCTGTCCTCTGAACGAAGGGGTTCAGAGGCAGAATGCGTGTGCAGTAAAATTCGTCGCTTTCATTAATGCTTTCAGTGAGGTCAAGTCATTACAACTTACACATGAAAAAAGCATGGGTACAGTTGCTCCAGAGGCTGCGGAGGAAGATATTTCTTATCGTGGAGCTTCTGAAAGTATGTATGTCTGTATATATTCCTTTGCGTGTTATGTATATATTCCTTTACTTATGTGTATGAATGTATTATTTAATTATGACTTTCAGAGAAAGTAACTTATTGGAAAATCATAATTAAAAACATACATTCATACACATAAGTAAAGGAATATAAAACATACATACATATACGTAAAGAAATATATGCAGACATACATACATAATTACTTATTACTGATGAAAAGTTTCTTTCTTAAAAGTGCTGGAAATGTTACATTACTCATTTTAGAACACTCATTTTCACATTCAATTCACACAGCCACAATTGCTCCTTCTACCTACCGTTCTGAAAACCCGTTTAAACAAAAAAAAAAAAACAAAAAAAAAAAATTTAAACTTTAAAACTTACTTAAAATTTCTTAAAATAACTTCCCTCCCTTTCCCAGACAAAAATATTGCCTTTCAGAAGCTCCACGATAAAATATATCTTCCTCCGCAGCCTTGGAACAACTTTACACATGCTTTTTTCAAGCGTAACTTGTAAGGACTTGCCCTCACTGAATCCATGAATGAAATCGACGAAGTTCACTGCGCAAGCGCTGCCTGTGCAGTCGCACGCGCTGTGCCTATGAACCCCTTCGTTCCGAGGTCTGGAAATGCCGGCGCTCCCCGCATGCGCTGTGCATGCTGAACGCCGGCATTTCCAATGGCCAGATGCGTGAGTACCCAGACCATACTCACGCATTTGGTCACGAATTTCTGGCCCATCTTAAATAATTACTTGAGAGGTGCTTTAAAAATGTGGTTTAAAAAAGACAATTCAACTTGTATGAAATATAAATCTGATTATTATGCCTGTGTATTTTATATTAATATGTACAAGTAGGTTTAGTCCGCATGCAGTGGTTTAAAGCTGTGATTTTTCTGAAGTGATGGGAAGCTCATGTATTACCCAGAAAGGTCAAATTTGGGTTGGGGAGAAAGGAGGTTTAACCTCAACCTGGGTGATGCTAATCCATACACGTTGGACAATAAAGACACAGCTTTCAGTTCATATAAAACTTGGTTGCTTATAGAAACTAGTCTAGCCGTAAGCACAGGAAAGGTGCTGGAGGTCAAAGTTGTATCCGTAGGATGAGGTGCTATACAAATCCAAGACTTAAGTCTTTGCCCACTGAACCATGTATTTTCTCTCCCCAGTGCATACATGAATTTTGAAGTTTGCAATAGACTTTTTAAAAAAAAAAAAGGCATTTCTTGTTTTTATTTCAGACAACTTTGCAAACCGATGAGGTTAAAAATGTGCCTTGTGGAACAAGGTATGTTAACATTTTTGTTTTATGGATGGAGTCCTTTTGTGACTATTTTGCTTTAGTTTTTATAAACTTTATGGGAAAGAGCGAGCAAAAATTCTTTAAATAAATTCTTTCAACAAATTGAGTTAATTAATTTTATATCACTTGGCAATCTTGTTCACATTTTGCCCTTGGTACATTGACTGAAATTGTAATATTTCACTTTTTATGAGGGAGAAAAAGCAATTTGTACATGTAAGAACCCAAGGTATGCATTCACATCTGATCAAGAGGCCACGTTAGTGATCTTCTGTTCTGCACGTGCCACTGTGTAACTTGCTATGGGAGTTTGGGTTTGGATAAATTGGGCAGAGGAGAGTTTGTCACCTTTCCCTTTGGAGTGTTCGTTTTGCCTGGAAATTGCTTCCACCGTGACTGGCAACTTGCCACGTGAGGATTCTCAGGTGTGAACCCAAGACTTGTTTCTCCAATGTGCAGTCATGTAAATGATTGCCAGCGCGCTTTACCGAAGAGTTAATGTAACTTTTAAGTGGCGTGGCTTTGGTGGAACCAATAAGACAACTGAATTCTACCAATTTGCCAATTTAAAAATGCACTGAATATTTCATTTAATTTTCAAGTGGTAGAGATTTTCATCATATGGGCACACTGAACAGACTACAGCTGAGTTCTCCTCCTAGGCATGCTACCCAGGTAGTGTATGGTACATTGAGAAATGTGATGTGCTCACCTTGTTTGTTGTTGCAGCTGATCCAGCTTGTGGATGGGACTGTATTCGGTGTAATGAACAGTGTCTTTTTCCCCTCCTGTGTGGTTTACCTGAGGAGTTTTTCATGTAGGTGTTTTTAAAAAAAAAAAAAAAAAAAAAAAATTGTTATTCTCAGTCAACGAGAGGTTCTTTTAGTTATTTTGTGCGCAGACCATAACTTTGGGTTGTTTTGATGGCTGAGCTGTTTAATTCTTCATGTTATACAGAAATATTTAACATTTTTGCTTTCTCCTTTTAATAGTGGTGGTGTCATGATCTATTTTGACAGGATAGAAGTGGTGAACAGCCTTGCTCCAAGTGCAGGTCAGCATTTGGTGAGCCTTATGGTTTTTGAGACTTCAGCCACAATGGTTAATTCGCTTACTTTCACAGAACTTTTTTTCTTTTAAAAGCAGTGAGCAACAACGTTAAGGCACAACCTGTTGTCTGGAACAAGTTATTTCAAATGATTGAACAAAAAATGGAATTGAAGTCTCATTTTAAAATCTAGGGCAGCAGCATAAAATGATTGCCTATTTATTTCCAATATTTTTAAACAAGTAATAGTGGCTTCAGATTTATTTTTGTTGCGTTCTCCCTTTTCAGGGTGTATACAAGGTTCTGAAGTGACACATTAAACTGGTGGGGGGTTTGTTGAGATGGGGGTTGAAGTGCACGGTGCTGATTTACCCTTGATCTGAACCGTGAGTGTGATCTATTGATGGCAAATGTTCCATTCCTGCAGCGCTAATGTCCTTTTCCTTGATTAAACTAAATTGTAAAGGAGAAAAGGTGACCCTAAAGCCAAAAGAGGAGGGACTGTAATCACTCCCAAAGGGACTAGGATGTTTATACAGGAAACTCTGCTATCCGGCACCGACGGGACCGAGCTGTTGCCATCCCATCAAAACTGCCGGACAAACCAGCGCTAATGTTGAAACATACGGAGATTTTGAGCTCCGTATCTGGCAACAAACCCTGCTGCTTAGCAACAGCTTCTAAACAGTCGGCCGTACCTTGCAAGCGTCTCTGTAGCTTAGCAACAGCTTCAGCGAGACCTTGCAGAGCCTGACTGGTGGGGGGAAAAAAAAGCAACAAAAAGAAAAAAAACCGAATGAAATGGCTCCTGATTTTTGCCAGTGGCTCGAGCATTCCGGACAGTTAACCTCCGGATAAACCAAAGTTTACTGTAACTATGTTTTGTTCTCTGAAATCTGAACAAGTTCCTCAGGAAAGAGAAATTCTTTGTCATTCCCCTACTCAAAATCTGACAGACTGCACATCCCGTAGGCTGCTGGCTGTTCTCGGCTGGAAAAGTGCCTACTTCTATGAAGCTATTGGAAGCACTGGCAATAATACATATGGTTTCTGTATTTTTATACTTGCGTACAAGATATCCAGTGCATAAGACGTCCCCAAAATGAGACAATCCATTAATGTATATCCATTAAGTCAATATAATAAAGAACCTCCCCCGCAAAATTCTTGCCTTCATTTAGCTGGCGTTTACAAATATGTTTTTCACTGGTTTCTTATTTCAACCTGCTTATTCCTGCTCACTGCTGCTCCCCTCCTTCAGTGTTGTGACGTTTACACAGCAATTCTCTTTCCAAGATCCTTTTTAAAAAATAAAAAAAAATATATACTTTCTCCCTATATCTGTTCTACTGGGTGGTCTGTTCTTTAAATCTGTAGTGGGAGTTCGGACTTGAATTGGAAGGGAATGTTGCCATAAAATATTGCCATGTTGAAGGAGTGGTGCAGAGTGCAAGTATTTGTTTGGTACTGCTGGTGGGTCTATAGCCTTTTGCCAAATTTCTTTGGTAAGAGGGAAACCAGCAAGTTGATATGACTCAATCATATCTCCTCACTTTTAGCCTCTGGACTCGAAGTTTCTTGTCTGGTGTATATCTGGTTAAAAATGCACGATGACAAAATGCTACTAGTACAAGGTCCAACCATTTAACGACCCCAGTGGTTCTGCCACTCTTCCAAATTCAGGACCTCCTTCATGCACACGTATCTGTTGGTTTGTTAACTAGTGGGTCTTAGCACTAAATTAGAATGCAGGCTTTAACAATACAAGTTGCGGCTCATTGGAAATCGAGTGAATAACAAATACAGTGTGGCACAGTAATCTTTACATTGGATCTTCTATTTGCTGAACCATGGAATGATAAACCAGAGGCCTTGTTCCTGTCGTTCACGCATGGTGAGATGCCCAGTCTTTGTGCCATTAGATAGAAGTCCTGAACAATATTCAGGCACTCCCTACCTTCAGTCGGGTGAGGTAATTGGCTGTTTTTGAACTGCATCGCAAAGAGCAAAGTAAGTTCTCCAGCATGCTGCAATGGAGGATGTGGAAAAATGTGAGTCTGAATAAATGCTGAATTATCCTGCAGCACTTCCTGCATGTAGCACACTCTTCCTTTTGTATGGTGTGTGTTTTGAGTGGGGGTGATTTTTCTTTACTGTGGCTAACAAGGGAAATTAGGAATAGCATAAGATTCAAGGAGAGGACATATAAATTGGCCAGAAAAAGCAATAATCCTGAGGATTGGGAGCAATTTAGGATTCAACAAAGGAGGACAAAGGGATTAATTAAGAAGGGGAAAATAGAATATGAGAGTAAGCTTGCAGGGAACATAAAAACAGACTGTAAAAGCTTTTATAGATATGTGAAGAGAAAAAGATTGGTGAAGTCAAGCGTAGGTCCCTTGCAGTCAGAATCAGGGGAATTTATAATGGGGAACAAAGAAATGGCAGACCAATTAAATACATATTTTGGTTCTGTCTTCACAAAGGAGGACACAAATAACCTCCCAGAGATGCTGGGGAACATAGGGTCTGATGAAAGGGAGGAACTGAAAGAAATCAGTATTTGTAGGGAAATGGTGATGGGGAAATTGATGGGATTGAAGGCTGATAAATCCCCAGGGCCTGATGATCTACATCCTAGGGTACTTAAGGAAGTGGCCCTAGAAATAGTAGATGCACTGCTGATCATCTTCCAACATTCGATGGAATCTGGAACAGTACCCATGGATTGGAGGGTAGCTAATGTTACCCCACTATTCAAAAAAGGTGGTAGAGAGAAAACGGGGAATTACAGACCGGTAAGCCTGACATCGGTAGTGGGGAAAATGCTAGAGTCCATTATGAAAGATGTAATAGCAGAGTACTTGAAAAACCGTGACAGGATCGGACAAAGTCAACATGGATTCACAAAAGGTAAATCGTGCTTGACTAATCTACTGGAATTTTTTGAGGATGTAACTGGTAAAATAGATAAGGGAGAACCAGTGGATGTGTTGTATCTGGACTTTCAGAAGGCCTTCGATAAGACCCCGCATAAGAGATTAGCGTGTAAAGTTAAGGCACATGGCATTGGGGACAAGGTACTGACTTGGATAGAGAACTGGTTGGCAGTTTTCCGAGTGGCAGGCAGTGACTAGTGGGGTATCGCAGGGATCGGTCCTTGGACCCCAACTATTCACTATATATTAATGATCTAGACAAGGGAACTAGATGTAATATCTCCAAATTTGCAGACGACAAAGCTGGGTGGGCGTGTGTGCTGTGAGGAGGATGCCGAGAAACTCCAGGATGATTTGGGCATGTTGGGTGATTGGGCAGAAACATGGCAGATGCAATATAATGTGGATAAATGTCAGGTTGTCCACTTTGGTGGCAAAAACAGGAAGGCAGATTATTATCTAAATGGCAATAGATTGGGAGAAGGGGAAGTGCAATGAGACCTGGGTGTCCTTGTGCACCAGTCGCTGAAGGTAAGCATGCAGGTGCAGCAGGCGGTTAAGAAGGCAAATGGTATGTTGGCCTTCGTAGCAAGGGTTTGAGTACAGGAACAAGGATGTCTTGCTGCAGTTGGACGGGGCCTTGTTGAGACCACATCTTGAGTATTGTGTGCAGTTTTGGTCGCCTTATCTGAGGAAGGATGTTCTTGCCATGGAAGGAGTTCAGCGAAGATCCACCAGGCTGATACCTGGGATGGCAGGAATGACGTACGAGGAGAGATTGGGTCGATTGGGCTTGTACTCGCTGGAGTTTAGAAGAATGAGAGGTGATCTCTTTGAAACTTATAAAATTCTGACAGGACTGGACAGACTAGATGCAGGAAGGATGTTCCTGATGGTCAGGGAGTCCAGAACCAGGGGACACAGTCTAAGGATAAGGGGTAAGCCATTTAGGACAGAAATGAGGAGGAATTTCTTCACCCAGAGAGTGGTGAACCTGTGGAACTCTCTACCACAGAAGGCGGTGGAGGCCAGTTCATTAAATATATTCAAGAAGGAGTTGGATATATTTCTTAAGGCTAAAGGGATCAAGGGGTATGGGGAGAAAGCAGGGACCGGGTACTGAATTTGGATGATCAGCCATGATCGCATTGAATGGCTGAGCAGGCTTGAGGGGCCGAATGGCCTACTCCTGCTCCTATCTTCTTTGTTTCTATGTTTTAGGTATTTATCACCCCCACCTCCTACATAAAATCTTTTAGTGGGCGGTGGTGGGAGAGACGTCAAATGGCACCTGTGCCATTACTATTTACAGTTTTCGTTGAAGTACTGTATATAAAGTTTGACTGCCCATTTGCACAATTTATTTAAGGCTAAAATGCATCACTCGTTACTGGTTTATTTAAAAAAAAAAAAAAACCCTAAGGATGCAAGTTGAATCTTATTTGTTGGGATAGAGAAGTGACGCATGTTGGATAAAGTGAGGAAGATGGATTAAGGTAAAGCAAATGTTGGGAACATTTGAAGAATGACGAGAAAATTTAGTGACCTAGAATCAAATAAGTTCAGCCCATGGTGTTCGTGCTAGCTCTTCAACTTGAGATACCTACTCAATTCCCATTTCTCTGCTTCCTTTTATCTTCTTCCCTTACAAATATTTATCTGACTTTTTAACTGTGACGGTCTTTGCTTAAAGCATTGCAATTATTAATGCAAAAAACAACTTTGAATTATCAAGAGTAAACTGTACTTCACACTTCTCTGCATTGAACTCATCTGCCACCTATTGATCTACTCTGCTAACCTGTCTTATGCTGCCTTTTATATTTGTCATGCCCCCTATTTTGGCATTCAAAAAATTTCTATCATTCCTCTTGTACCAACGTCCAAATGACTCAAATATACGGACTTCATGTTTCTAACCTGCAAAATCAGGATGTATTGAACAAATGTGTAAAGCTTTCTCTTGCTTCCTTTAGTGTATGATATCGCTAAGAACTACACGGCAGACTATGACAAGACATTGATTTTCAACAAAATTCATCATGAGTTGAACCAGTTTTGCAGTGTGCACACCTTGCAGGAGGTCTACATTGACTACTTTGGTGAGGGTTGTTTAATCTTAATTTGAAGAGACCTTTAATTGTAGTGGGAGATTGTTGCTGGAGTATGAAACACGATTTCAGGCCATGAGTTCTGATTACTGACATTGTTGAAGTCAGCCAAAAGTTGTAAATATGGGCTATAAAACCTAGTAATGTGTAAATCTAGGTGAAAATGTGTCCACTCAAGCCGTATTTAAAAAACTGAATATATTCACTTTTTAAAAGGTGAAAAACTAAAATTATTCAGTTAACCGTAACTATATTAGTTGTAGATGGCAGGATGGGCGCACCAACGTCTGTGTTCTTGCTCAGGCCAACATCAAAGCTTTGACCACGCTCGATCAGCTCCGATGGACGGGTCACATTGTCCGCATGCCCGATACGAGACTCCCAAAACAAGCGCTCTGCTCGGAGCTCCGGCACGGCAAGAGAGTCCCAGGTGGGCAGAGGAAACGCTTCGAGGACACCCTCAAAGCCTCCTTGGAAAAGTGTAACATCCCCACCGACACCTGGGAATCCCTGGCCCAAGACCGCACAAAGTGGAGGAGAAGCATCCGGGAAGGCGCCGAACACCTCGAGTCTCTTCGCCGGGAGCAAGCGTTAGCCAAGCGCAGGCAGCAGAAGGAGCGCATGTCAACCCAAGCACCCCACCCACCCGCCCCTTCAACTACCGTCTGCCCCACCTGTGACAGAGACTGTAGGTCCTGCATTGGACTCATCAGTCACCTGAGAACTCATTTTTAATGTGGAAGCAAGTCATCCTCGGTTCCAAGGGACTGCCTGAGAAGAGTTGTAGATGAAAAAGACATGTCAGTTTCTGTTGGCATGAAGAGGAACATCGGTTTGAGGAATTGCTTTTGATAAGTTTCTTTTAATTTCAAACAAAATGCTTTAGATTGGAAGAACCGATGGTAGTGTGGCAAATGTTAAATTTTACTCAGCATTTTGGTTTTCATCTAACCTGCACATCCTTTTGCGGAGGGGGCAGGTTGGGGACCTGATCTTGCACCTCTGCTAGTGAACTGGTCACACGGTGCGAGAGCAGCTAGTGTGACTCGGCTGCAAATTTCCCTCTGACCACACGTGGAATACTGAGCCTCTGCTGTCGCGCAGTACGTGGAAGCACCAACTGTGGGCCAATGATAGTTAAGATGAGAAGTTTTATCTTGGTAGGGTCATTGGCATTTTGAACAATACATGTTTTGATGTGGTACATGAAAACATGTTCCAACCTTGCGTTTTGTCTTATTTATGCTCCAGATCAAATAGATGAAAACCTGAAGTTGGCTTTACAAAAAGACTTGAATACTATGGCACCAGGCCTTACAATACAGGTAAATAAAACATTCCTTGATTTTGAAATACCTCGTCAGGGTCTACTGGATGTGCACTTTGTATATACTCGACAACTGTAGAGTGTCTATGAAAATTTAGTTGTGATTCACTTCCTCTACTCCTAATTGAATTCCAGCTGAACTTGATGTGATTATTTCCATATCCAAAGTTTTTTATGCTGTCAAATGGTTTCATAAAGAAAATATGGGGGAAGCATATTGGGCAGTGTGGTATTTTAAATGTTCAGTTTTTTTGAAAGACAACTTTTGGAGAGTTTTGTCCCTTGCAGTGTAATGAGATTTATGGAACTTTTGATATTTTAAGTTCAGGAGAATTGGTCAATTTAACATGCTGAAGTCTTGGGGAATTTTATGTACCATTGGAGCTATATGAGTCTCTGTTGAAAAGTTTTATTTTTTTTAGTAATTGTTGTACTTTCCTTGCGAACCAACAGGCAGTTCGAGTTACAAAACCTAAAATTCCAGAGGCAATTAGAAGAAATTTTGAACTTATGTAAGTTGGTTGCGTCATAAATGACGTGCATTAGTAGCTGTATCAAAGCCATAAACAATTTTTTTTGTGAAACAATCAATGTCAATGTACCGGGAATGAGATGCAGAAGTCCAACACTTACAAGTTTATTAATGGTTACATGAACATACTCCCTGGAACACACCACGATGCTTTGCTGTCGATGATCACATGTAGTTGTTGAGCTCAACTTTCTAAATCATCTTCATCCAACTCTCGTTACAGTCTCTCTCTTTCTATCTTTCCAACTACATTCCATAATCTTTACACAAGCTCGTGCCAGCTTTCATCAATCGAGTCCATGGCCCAGCTGGGGCTACTGCAGTTTAGATGAAGCAAAGCACAGAATGTACCCATTACGGCTGGACTACAGATAAGCGAGTCGTTAAACATATATGAGTTGCAAGAGCGTAATCAATGTGTTTAACCTCAAAAATCAGGCTGTTTGTGACCTCTGAAGTCAGCAAAGTTCTGCAGGTTTTTAACCTTGGGGTGATATATATATTTATAATCAATACGCACACACACACCACTGGGTTTAGAAATCATAGTTTTTGACCCCTGAAATTCCTCGCCTGGAGTGCAAATATTGACCCCCTTAAACTTCTCAGGTATATTGACCCCCTTAAACTTCTCAGGTTTTCACCCGGTAGACCGAAGCAATATTACAGCACACCATGTTTGCGGCTTATTGGTAGACATCTTAGATTTGTTTTTTCTACATTGTTTGCAAATTGTTTGTTTCAGGGAAGGAGAGAAGACAAAGTTGCTTATTTCTGCACAGAGGCAAAAAGTTGTAGAACAAGAGGCTGAAACTGAAAGAAAACGAGCTATTATTGGTATGTCTCTCCATTTTAGAGAACCTCTTGCTTGAGTTGACAATTTAACTTGGGCCTGTGTGCTCTTTTTGACATTGTGTGTGATGCATCGTGGCGTTGCTTTTGTTTTGATCCTGTGGAACTACAATACCCAGAGTACACGAGCACCTATGTCATTACAGCCAGGTAACATAGACCAGAGCATTGTAGTCCCTGTGGAGCAACTGTGTGTGTGTGTAGTGATGTATCATGGGAATTGCAGATTCACCCTACTTTTGTGTAATTGCAATATTTGAAGTGTAGTCTGACCCAAGCACAACCTTGAGTTGAGTGGCAGGAAAAATAATAACTTTCAGTTTTTTAAATGAAGTTTGGTTCATTAAATGCAAGCTCTGAGCTTGTGGTGGTGTTGGGATGAAGTTTTTTGTGTTGCTGAAGGGGACTGATGCTGCTATGGGCCAGATGGGGATCCCTTTAAGGTGCTTTGATGAGCTGGGACAGCGTAGCCACAGTCAGACAGCTGGCCTGGTGGGCCCAGACCTTGCTGAATGAGCACCTGATTTAAGGAGGAAATCTTTCAATCGTGCAAATAACTCTGAAAATGAATTGAGATTTTGGAGAGATAAGAAACTAAGTACTTGGATCTCCACATACTGAAAATCTACTCTGGGAGGTTGAACAAAAGATAATTTCAAATGGAAATTGGTTCAAGTCAAAGTGAGAAATACCAAACTTCTCACACAAGGTTTATTAATGCGCAATATTCAGCTTGTCCTGAGATTTCAGTCCTTCCAGATACGTACTTGATTTTAGATCTCATCGGTTGCTGACGATATAAAAGGTGGATTTTTTTTAAGTTCAGTGGCCATTCTGTGATAAGTTTTATTCATGTTTGAATTGTTTTCCATGTTCAAGGATCACATTATATGAGACTGTAGGTCCCGCATTGGACTCATCGGTCACCTGCGAACTCATTTTTGGTGTGGAGGCGAGTCATCCTCGGCTCCGAGGGACTGCCTAAGAAGGAGGAATGGAGTTGTACTTCAGCAGCAGCTTCTCTTGTGTGGGACTACAAGAGCTATGACTCTGGGGGGGGAAAAAGCACCAAGCTGCTTTTATTGTCCTGCTGTAGCGCAGTCATAGAATCTTATAGCACAGAAGGAGGCCATAGGGCCCATCGTGCCTGTGCCGGCTCTTTGAAAGCGCTATCCAATTAGTCCAACTTCCCCCTGCTCTTTCCCCATGGCCCTGCACCTTTTCTTTTCAAATATCGTGCGCTCGTTGCCTCTTGGTGAGATCTGTAATCCTTTTTTCAGCTGTGTTTTCTTTGGTGAAATTGTTGCTGGCTTTATTAAATACAATTTTTAAGTCTGTAAGGAAGCTAATGCAGGAACGGGAGTTTTGGTGATGGTGGCAACACCCACAATGGAACATTTTATATGGGGTTGTAAAAAGAAGGCATGCAACAAATTTATACTGCAACAATCAACCATTTATCTCCTGCAACATAGATCTGAAAATAATCCTGTTGGTTTTATTCTCTGGCAACCTCAATATAGCGAAGTTGCTTAACACAGGTCACCTTGTTTTAGTTGTATAGATAGGGGACTTGTCTCTCATAAGACTTCGAGCTCCCGAGCCTTACAGGCACAAGTGAGTAATGAAAGGTTTGAGTGAAAGAATGACTAAATTATGCTGCTTTTTCTAGGGGCAATGTTGGTTTGTTTTTGCAAGACCTTGAATGCAGTAGCTGGAGTCCATGTTCACTCCAGTGAATGATTTCAGTTTCCTTACAATGATTAAATTATAAGCTATAACATTGAAATAATCATTTGTGATGATAGAATAAATTTAATTAACTTCAAACCATATTGCCAGTTTAAAATTTTAGTGCTGACCTGTTGCTTTGCTGCCAAATCCTGCAGGCATCTGACTGTTATTGACGGTTACTGTTTAATTAACTGCGCACAACTTAACATGCAATTAAGTACGGTGAACATTTCTTGGCCTTTTTCTCTGGCGTGAATATTTTGAATTCAATACAAACCATTGCAAAGAATTACCATGATTGTAAGTCCCCTTGCATGCTTGAGAGATGTGAAATTTGTCCTGTAACCTTTAGGTATGAAAGCTTGCAAAACAAAGTGGTACAGGAGATGCTTGGAAAACCTGATGTTCCACCATATTGTGTATCTGATGCTGGAGCTTGGGTGCCTTAAATGAGAATCCATTTAAGAATGTAGTTAATATCAATGGCACAAAAGGCATTGTTTTTTGGCTTATCCGAGACACAACTTTTGTATAATTGTTGTCAAGTCTATGATTATCTAGGACCATTAGGAAATATTGACTGTTTAAACCTTTAAAAAAAAAAAAAATTGTGCTTGGGTTTTGCAAATACTGTAGCGTGTCTTGTGCATTGCAGTACATTTAGATGTGGTGTTTTTAATATATAGAGGCAGAGAAATTTGCACAAGTAGCACAGATTCAATTCCAGCAGAAGGTTATGGAAAAGGAAACACAGAAGAAGATATCAGAAATTGAAGGTGAGTGTTTTAGCAACATCTGATCCTCGTTCTAAACTTTTAAGTGAAGTGTTACATACACATTCAAATTAGTTTAACCTGGGAGATGGCACGCTCTATATCTTAACCCTAATAGCTTGTATTTTAACATACTAGTCATATGACTGGATGCCCATACCCTTGTTACTAGGCCACAAAATATCTAACTACCAATCTTCATTCATTTTTTTTTTCTTAACAATTTCTCTCCTCTTAAAGACGTTGGCTTCCTCCTGGGGTACAATTCCATGAGTATCAATCGCCCTCCAATATCTCACCCAAATGGGCCATAGTCCTTGCACTGAGTGCCAGCAGGCTATTTGACCACCAGGGCCATTGATCACAATCATTTCTCAGCCATTGTTGCTGAATAGTGATCACGAGCTGGAACCCTGACATTTACCCCACCCCACTGGTTTAGTCAATTTTAACAGTCTAACGTTAACCCGCATATAGAACCTGGGACCTTCAGTCTGTGTGGCTCAGCTCTTCACCGTGCATCATTGGGGAGCTCCAAGTGCATTCTGTAAGGCAACAAGGCAGGGATACGGCCCACTCAAAATCTTGGGAGAACTGCCTCACATGATGACCATCAAAGGAGGACAGCATCCTCTTGAAGTCCCCACGTGGGACAGTATTAATGATTCTAGTCTCTGGAAATTTGATGTCCAAAGATCTGCCATTATAGGGGCTCATGGATTAAGATTTTCCTCCATGCCATCTCAGCATTTCCTGTCAATAAACAGTTTTTATTGGGGCTTCTCGGCACCCATCCTGGAATTGTACAACAGCAGCCCCTCCCCCAGAATATGAGGGAACCTCCCGAAGTGGAAGAATAAGAGCGTGAATTCCAGCCACTGGGGCAGATTTTCATTGGATAAGTTGAATGACAAAACCAAGCACTTCATTGAACCGGTATCTCTGACCACCCATTTCCCCACTACTGCTATCTCTTGAATTACTTTCACTACTTGGAGTAGTATTGCTTTCATTCAAAAGGTGACTACTAAATCTAAATGTGAATAATCTTCCTTCCCATTTGATTCTGTAGAAACCTTGTAAAAATTTTTTTTATAGGCTTTGCATTTTGTTTTTAAACAAATCATTAGCTGATGTCCCAACAACTTTGGCTATTTCATCCTAATTATTGCATTGATATTTTAGTTGATGGGAGGAGAGTCAAAAGGAAATGTTCATGTACACTGAAGAGGTCTTGGCTGGGTTCCCTGAAATGCTATGGATTTGGGATTTCCAAACAAAATAACTAACTTCAATTCTTTACATAACCCTTGATTATTGGCACAAACTTTTTTTTCTTTATGGCATTTTCAAAACCAAGCACTGGAAAGAGATGTGATACTGTATTTGGTTTTAACAAATATTAACTAGCCAAATCTGACTACAGGAAACTTTGGTTTATCCGGAGGTTAACTGTCCGGAATGCTCGAGCCACCGGCAAAATTCAGGAGTCGGTTCAATAAGTATTTTTTTCCCCCACCAGTCAGGCTCTGCAAGGTCTAGCTAAAGCTGTTGCTTAGCTACAGAGACGCTTGCAAGCTACGGCCGACTATTTAGAAGCTGTTGCTAAGCAACAGGGTTTGTTGCTAGATACGGAGCTCAAAAGCTTCCGTATGTTTTAACATTAGCGCTGGTTTGTCCGACAGTTTTGATGGGATGGCAACAGCTCGGTCCCGTCGGTGCCGGATAGCACAAAGTTTCCTGTAGTTCACTGTACTATGCATTGGTGAATCAGTGGCAGTCAGTAGTCACTACATACAGCAAAAATCCAAGTATTTTAACATTTAATGTAATTGTCAGCTGGCATCCCATGTTTAAAGTGAGAAGTAGAGGAACATAAGAACAGAGTAGGCCATTTAGCCCCTCGAGCCCCATGGCTGATCTGCGACCTAACTCCATATACCCGCCTTTGGCCCATATCCCTTAATACCTTTGGTTAACAAAAAGCTATCATTCTCCGATTTAAAATTAACAATTGATCTAGCATCAATTGCCATTTGGTGAAGAGAGCTCCAAACTTCTACCATCTTTTGTGTAGAAGTGTTTCCTAACTTCACTCCTGAAAGGTCTGGCTCTAATTTTTAGACTATGGCCCCTCCTCCTAGACTCGCCAACCAGTGGAAATAGTTTCTCTCTCTCCCCTATCCATTCCCCTTAATATCTTGAAAACATTGATCAAATCACTCCTTCCCCTTCTAAATTTCAGGGAATACAACCCTAGTTTGTGTAATCTGTCCTCTTGTGGCAGAGCCACCAAGGGACTCTTATATGTATGTACATAATTGCCTTCAACAGAGTGAATCGGTACCTGTATTTGTTTGCTGTATGTAAATAATGCGGTCCCTTTAAGATGTAGACCGAACGCAATGACGTCATCACGCAGGTCACGTGACGTTCCCAACGGCGGGAAACGTGATGATGTCATGACGTCAGCGGGGAAGCTTCCAGAATCAGTCCTCGTGGAGTCAGCCTTAAGCAAACACCTGTTGTTTAGTTCTCTTGCGTTTTAACTGTTACTTCCACCAGTTTGTATTCAACATCGTTTAATTACCAGAGTTGCCTGGTCTCAGTACTTCAGATAGGAATTTGGCAATTCCTACACTCTTAATTTAACCCTTGGAGTCCGGGTATCATTCTGGTAAACCTAGGCTGCACTCCCTCCAAGGCCAATATATCCTTCCTACAGTGTGGTGCCCAGAACTGCTCACAGTGCTCCAGCTGTGGTCTAGCTGTAGAGATTTAATTGTTTTGGTTTGGTTGTAGATGTTGCTTATTCAGCCAGAGAAAAAGCTAAAGCAGATGCAGAATTCTACACTATTCAGAGAACTGCACAAGCCAACAAGGTATGGAACACTTTCTCTGTGCACTTGATTTCCCTAGATAATTGCTAAATACAAACAACCGTGTTATACATGTTCCATTGTAGAATAGTTGTAATGAAAGAGGAGATTCCACATGTATGGATACACAGGAACCATATGCTACTCGCCAATAAGAAAGAAAGACTTGCATTTTTTTATAGCGCCTTTCACGGCCACCGGATGTCTCGCAGCGCTTTACAGCCAATGAAGTACTTTTGGAGTGTAATCACTTGTAATGTGGGAAACGTGGCAGCCAATTTGCTCACAGCAAGGTCCCACAAACAGCAATGTGTGTTACTGACCAGATAATCTGTTTTGGTGATGTTGATTGAGGGATAAATATTGGCCAAGACACCAGGGATAATTCCCCTGCTCTTCTTCGAAATAGTGCCATGGGATCCGAGAGAGCCTCGGTTTTAACGTCACCTCCGACAGTGCACCACTCCCTCAGCACTGCACTGGAGTTTCAGCCTAGATTTGTGTTCAAAGTCCCTGGAGTGGGGCTTGAACCCACAACCTTCTGACGCAGAGGCGAGGGGGCTACCCACTGAGCCACGGCTGTGTATAGAAAGGGTCCCCGGTTTTCCACTTTTATCAGTCTATAGACCTTGCTTTGCAAACATTCTCCCATGTCCCCTGACATGTTATGGACATTCATCAGTATGTCTCCATTCTAATCAGAACTGGCTGGTTAAAGAAGCCTAGGGCAATGCCATTCTAGTGTGCGATTTTAATTGATCATCTGAATTTTTTTTTTAAATGGCTATTAGTTGCTAAGTGCTGTGACACTGGAAATTATGTTTAGACGGCGTCATTGTTTATTTTATCACCTACCAAGTTACCTTTTTGAGTATGACAGCAATGGTTTTTGAACCACAATGTAGAAATTGTTCACATTTCACTTCATTAAAGGAGTGTTCTCTGCTTCAACTCCATTTTACTAACCGTGTATTGTTTATCGGGCAAATATTTGGAGTCATAAACCACCAGCATATATGGCTTGATATGAGAAGTATGTAAATCTTAAATACAAGAGAATTTACAAGATAGAAGTGTGCATTGAAATAACGGCACCAATGATAGACACTTACCAGATAATTTATAGGATCCAACCTAATGGCCCGGATTTTCCATGGCCTATGACCGCGTACAGGAGGAAATCTTCTTGACAGATCCTCCGCATCCCCGGGAAATGGACATTTGCTGGCGGAGAGTCGGGCTATTTGCCAACTACTGCCCAGCGAATGCCCATGAAACTCTTACATCTGGTAAAAGCAGGTGTTAAGGTGAAAATAAATATTAAAATAAAATTTAAAAAATAATTTTAACATTCAAAAACCTGTAAAATAAGAGTTTTTGGCCCCTTGAATGTTTCAACTTATTTTTCAAAAAAGTAAATTTTTGTTTTAAATGTTTAATGAAATTGTATTTTATTTCATTTTTAAACATGTACGCAACCTTGAAATAAAAATTACATATGGGTTTTGGGTGATTCCTATTGAGCTTATGTGGATTCTGTACATAAATGGAATCCTCTTTCTGATCGGTAGAGCTGGCCCACGTGATCCCAGGGGCGCTTGCGATCCACGTGCACCCCTGGGATACGTGGGCCTCTACGCAAGCCTCCGCATAAAGGCCCAGGAGCGCAAGACTCCGTGGGTCCTGGACCATCGGGTAGGTGTGTAGATTTATTACAGTTCAGAGGCATCCGCCCACGGGAAGCCTCCGACTGCAAATTCAGGCCCATTCAATTTACATTTTAAGATGTGAAATACAGTTATCTATTCCAGCATATGCAGTGCACATCTGTTGTGCTAGAATAGTGAAGAGTTTTAAGTAAGTATCTCTTATCAGTAAGATTCTTGGGATGTGTGTGCACATGTTGTACAATAGAAAATACCTGTTGACATTGGCAAATGTTACTCGGTAAAAAATGCACATTTGTAATTTCGTGTCTTTTTAAAAAAAAAAAAAATCATCTATTGAATACGTTCTAAGATTCTTAGTGAGAACACAGCAAAAAAAAAAGGAAAGGTATTCAGTTTGTTTTCATAGAAAGTGAATCTGGGTAAGGACCATGGGATTCTTTGCAGCCATTAATTATACATCATTTATGAAGATTAGTGGTTAAGGGATTATTCATGTTTCGGATGCGAATTGATGATTTCTGTTTTTTTCCACCCTTCCTAACAACAGATGAAATTGACTAAAGAGTATTTGGAGCTAGTTAAATACCAAGCAATTTCAGCAAACAGCAAGATTTATTTTGGCAGTGACATACCGGACATGTTTCTGGATACTAATGCTTTTCACCAAAACACTGAAACGAGGACTGAGGAAGCTTCCTCCAGTAAGGATAAGGACCGGGTGATGTCTGCACCTAAAGCAACATCAAGCAAGAAACAAAAAGATGCAATAAAGGACTCCACAGAGACCGCAACTTAGTCTGAGCGTAGATGAAAGACACTGCTTTGTTAAATATTGCAGAACACCGATTTATACAACGTTGTTGGAGTGTGCTGGCATGGATTCTGGTATGACGACCATCGAATTGGGTGCAGCATTATACCAAGGGGGTACTCAGTGATTTTATACAACAATGCTGGAATGTCAACAGGAGGAAATTTTGACACGTTACTGATGACTAAGACTGTGTTCCTGAACACTTATTCCACGTCAAAAGCTGCTGTATGTCTGAGACAAAATATTGCGCCTAACTGAATATCTGAAAGCTGATTGTGGCACTCTGTGAATTTACAAAAACATGTAATAAGGGTTACTTGTGTACTTGTAGGGTTGTCACAGCATTATGATTGGAATACCTAAAACGCGCAATAAATGCTGTGATCAGGTATTTTGATAGTGATTTTTGGTTATGATCAAATCAACAGGAAAATGATTGACAACTGTGAAAATCTTTTTTAACTTAGACAAACTACAATACTTTTGAAAATAGATCAGTGGAATTGGAAAATACATTTTAGAATTATCAAGATGCCATTGTATTTCAACAATATGCATGTCCCCAATCACATTTGTTATCGGAAACCTCCCCAGTCACCTGTCCGCTAATGCTACAATCTGTATTGGATACGTTTTATTTCTGAGAGGGTACTTAACTTTTTACTGTCTCCTGAAAATACATTGGCAGTCGTGCTCTACGACTATTACTGGACAGCAGCAAAAATATGTTGGCCTGTAGACTGTTTAAGTACAGCAGGCATCTTTTAGATAGTTTTGGTAAAAGGAAGTGCTTATTTCTGTTGACGGTGCATCATTGCCATTTCAGGGGGGGGTTGGGTCCTGGTGCTGGTAGTTTTGGAGTCGCCATATTTCCTGCAGTGTGAAATTTGAAAATGTAGGTTTTTTTCAATTTATGAAACATTTTTCTCACAGACTACAAATCATCCATTGCAGGAATACAAACGCTTTTGAAGGCTTCAGGCACTCGTGTCCCTTTTAACTCTTAAAATGCAAGTTGCAGTTCCAATTGTGGGAACCAACCGAGCCAGGGTCAAAGATTCACCCTTAAAATTTGCTGTAACCATCCAAGACTGACTCATAACTCTAGGCAATGATGCAAAATTGCTTGTATTCTATTAATAGCCTTTTTAATTGAGCTCTCCCAGACATGCATTGCTTAATTGTTGGAAAAACAAAATGAGTTTAAAATAAATATTAAACTTTAATGTGTTGGCTGAATTGCAGGCAAATATTAAAGGTACTTTTCCTTGCCAAGAGCCCCACTCTGATCTCTGGGCAATTGGTATATGCAGATACTGATGTTTATTTTTGATAATTCATTGTACAATGGAAACATTTTACATCATGCTGTGTAGTTGATATCCTCTTGTAGTGTTCGAGCTTTTATATGCAACGTTTGTATTGAGCTAATGCTGATTTTGTTTCCCCCCCCCCCCCTCCAAGATTTCTTAAGATTTTGATGTGAAAATTGAATATCGGTTCCAATGGGTCTGACGTATTTCTCACCGTATAAAGCAGTGCCTGTCTCAAATGATGTACCAAAAAAAATCTTGGTGGCAGAAAAAAATACATCTATATAAGCAACACTTTTTGGATTGATTTAAATTTAATTTCATTATATTCTTGGGAGTTTGGGTTTTTAATATGCCTCCTTTTGGCACTAACTATAAATGCAAATTTGTGTTTCAGATTGGTATTCTTGATGTGGACCGTACAAAATAGTTTGCACTTGTATAATTCCAAAATTCTGATGGCTTGCCTCTTTTCTCAGTTGTTAAGCATCTTAAGATTGTTTTCTCTCCCTCTATCTGGGAAATGGTGGTAATCAGTAGAGTTTAAGTTTACAATTACTTTTTGAAACAATCTGTACGATACTGATTGGTATGCAAGGTGTCTTAAATGCTTTGGGCAGCAGTCTGGAATTTAATTTTATGTTTTAAAAAATGGCCAAGTTCAAATATCTGGAGAAAGGGTTTGGCGTATATAAAGAATTTATGTAGGCTATGTCTAAAACAAATTTTGTAAAAGTGAATCTAAAAAGGCACAAAATGGATTTTTTTCCGATATCTGTCACAAAAATAAACTTATTTTGATACCATATTGTCTGACTTTTTACATTATTTGAAAGGGATAGTTTTGTGTGTGTTTTACATTTATGTTTTCGAGTAAATACTGCCACCATTTGCTCACATTTCATGCAAGTTATCTGTCTTAATTTTAAAACATACCAAGAAATGTGGCTTGCTCTTTAAATTCTAGTGGTGCAGTGGTTTGAGATGCTGGCCTTTAATCTGAGAACTGGCTTCAAATCCAGTCCAGACTGATGGGGTGATGGTCTTCTGGGTGGGAGACTTCTTGACCACTGAGCCGGAGTAGACAGCATAACTTTGTAAAAGTGCCCTTCCTTGTTCTCGGTCAACAGGGGCCCACAGCACAAAACTGACACTAGACTGGCAATCTTAGAGTCTGGTTTGGAAATAAGGCACAAAAAAAAAAAAAAGTTTTACTGCTACAGCAGAGGTGCTTGGACACCCATTAAGGCAGATTACAGAGAGCTTTACTTATCTGACTGCTATACCTGAACTGGGAGAAGAAAGAAAGATTTGCATTTTATATCGCACCTTTCACAACCACTGGACGTCCCAAAGCGCTTTACAGCCAATGAAGTACTTTTTGCAGTGTAGTCACTGTTGTAATGTAGGAAACGCAGCACCCAATGTACACTCCACAAGCTCCCACAAATGGCAATGTGATGATCTGTTTTAGTGATGTTGATTGAGGTAAATATTGGCCAGGTCACCAGGGGGGTAACTCCCCTGCTCTTCAAAATAGTGCCATGGGATCTTCTACGTCCACCTGAGAGGGCAGACGGGGCCTCGGTTTAGCGTCTCATCCGAAAGACACTGGCATAGAGTGCCTTTGATGGGTATATTATGATTCCCTCACACTGAACACCCCTTCCCTTGAAAGATATATTGACAAAGTGTCTGTCTGCAAAGTTTATTTTTAAAAGTTGCATTGTCAAGTTGATGGCCATCCCCACGGTATATATCCTAACTGCTGAGTTGTGCACATCATTAAAATTCCTTCACTAGTCTCAGTTGATGCTGCTCGTCACTTGGACCAAAGTGCAGTCGCCTGTCAGCTGCGAGAACAATCAAAGTTTGGACAACTTGCTTCTTAATTGTTTCCTTGTAATATTTACACCTCTGCATTGGAGGGCTGGGCCAGGCAGTCAGCTCATGGGTATTTGTCAACACTGACCTGAGCCGACTGCTTGGAGAGGATCTGGTGATGACCCAGCTCCACTGGTTCAGTGAATGAATAGGTCTTGATTACATAGGATTTTTTGCTGCTGATTTTGGGGAAAGCATTGTATGATTCCAACCATTTCCCTGTGAAAGCCACAAACCAGTAGCCTTGATGATGATGACTCCCCTCTTAAAACTGAGCATCTGACTTCCCCCTAAGCCCCAATGAGCTATCTGAAATTGAGGTAATGAGGCTTGAACCTGTCTCCTTGCTGCCCTGTTAATCCTGCAGTGAAACATATTCAAAATTCATTAAAAATCAAGTGTTGCCCAGTTGACAGTGGGTTTAGAAATGTATTAAAGTGTTACGGTTTTGCTGTCTGACTTGTATTGGTTACTAGTTGATTTCCCATGGCATTGCATATGAGTAGTCGAGATCAATTTTAATGTTTTGGGTCAAACGGGGTTAGAGGGTGGGGGTTCATGGAACAAATGTGGGGGAGTGGGTAAGGAGGAATAAGCAAAATAGAGGAAGTGGGGTAAGCAGGAGTGATGGTGAAGGTGTAGTGAAGAGGGGAGGGAGAAGATGGGAGGGGAAAGGGAATTCATATCAGTAGCATTA
Organism: Somniosus microcephalus; assembly: GCF_052327205.1. Lineage (NCBI taxonomy): Eukaryota > Metazoa > Chordata > Chondrichthyes > Squaliformes > Somniosidae > Somniosus > Somniosus microcephalus. The sequence goes on from NC_141015.1 coordinate 28,055,971, forward strand.
GGGTGATTGAGCCAGCCAACTGCGGAGGAAAAATGCAACCAATGGAATGTGGGTTCTGTGGATTGCAAATGCAAATGCAATTGCGGAGTTACTGTAGACAAAATGAAGCGTGTAGAGCTACCTTGAGGGACAGCTGCAGTCAATGGATTGGGGTGGGGGAACAGGAAATACAGCCGGAGGGAGGGAAGGAAGAGGCACAGAATCCCATTCATCAAGGGGAAGGGGCTAATATTTTGCGCAGGAGCGGGTAGAGGGTCAGAATCTGACTCAGTGGGTGTGGCTACGTCGGTTCAGTGGATGGAAACCCCTATGTTTCCCCTTCTCTGTTGTCCCATCGAGCAGCCCACGAGAAGGTCCCCCGATCTGCTTCTCATTCCTCCCCCCCCCCCCACCCCCCCCAAACTACATACCGGATGACTGAAGATCAGGAACGCTGAGCTAACAATCCCCCAAGTTGAGAAGCAGCCCTTTTTAAATTGGGGAAGAGGGACTGCAATCTGTGACACTACTCACAGCCTGGCTAACTGTGACGTGGCTCATTGGGGCATTAGAAGCCACTCCAGGTCCACAATAATGCAGGAGAGAATGCCCGAATATGAGGTTTTCCATTGGGTATCCTTGCTCCTGCCGGACTGGCTGGCAATATGGCTGGCCAGAAACCGGAAAGGGATTGTGTGCAGCAATAACCTATAAGGGATATCCCAACCCTTTGCTGTGTCCTGGGAGTCCAACTGAATCTACTCTAAGTTCAGCAGAAGAGTCCACACTTAGAATCATAGAATGGTTACAGCACGGAAGAAGGCTATTCGGCCCGTCGAGCCCGTGCTGGCTCTCTGCAAGAGCACTTCAGCTAGTCCCACTCCCCCACCCTTTCCCCGTAGCCCTGCAAACTTTTTCCCTTCAGGTGCTTATCCAACTCCCTTTTGAAAGCCATGATTGAGTCTACCTCCACCACACTTTCAGGCACTGCATTCCAGATCCTAACCACTCGCTGAGTAAAAAAGTTTTTCCTCATGTCGCCTTTGGATCTTCTGCCAATCACCTTAAATCTGCGTCCTCTGGTTCTCGAACCTTCTGCTGATGGAATCAGTTTCTCTCTTATCTACTCTGTCTAAACCCCTCATGATTTTGAACACCTCTATCAAATCTCCTCTCAATCTTCTCTGCTCTAAGGAGAATAACCCAGCTTCTCCAGTCTATCCATCTAACTGAAGTCCCTCAACCCTGGAATACTGCACCCTCTCTAAGGCCTTCACATCATTCCTAAAGTGCAGTGCCCAAAATTGGACACAATACTCCAGTTGAGGCCGAACCAATGCTTTTTAAAGGTTCATCATAACTTCCTTGCTACTCTATACCTCTATTCATGAAGCCCAGGACCCCGTAAGCTTTTTTAACTGCTTTCTCAACCTGCCTGATTTTTAGATGTATTCTTGACCTGAAATCTGTCATATGCACTCTTTTTCTGCTTCATCTTACGCTCTATCTCTTTCTTCATCCAGGGAGCCCTGACTTTAGTTGCCCTACCTTTCCACTAGTGGGAATGTACCATGACTGTACCCCAACTATTTCCTCTTTAAAGGCAGCCCATTGTTTGATTACCGTTTTGCCTGCCAATCTTTGATTCCAATTTACCCGGGCCAGATCCGTTCTCATCCCACTGAAATTGGCCTTCCTCCAATTAACTATTTTTACTCTAGTTTGCTCCCTGTCCTTTTCCATAGAAAATCTAAACCTTATGATCCTATGATTACTATTTCCCTAAATGTTCACCTACTAACGCTTGCTCCACTTGACCTACTTCATTCCCCAGAACCGGATCCAGCAATGCCTCTTTCCTCGTTGGGCTGGAAACATACTGATCAAGAAAGTTCTCCAGAACACATTTCAGAAATTCTTCCCCCTCACTGCCCTTTAGACTATTATGATCCCAGTCTATATTCAGATAGTTGAAGTCCCCCATTATCACTACTCTATAGTTCTTACATCTCTTTTTAATTTCTCTGAAAATGTACTCCTCCATACTTTTCCCTTCCCTATCTTTCCTGAACAATTGAACCGTCTCTTCTCTCCACAGAAGCTGCCTGACTTGCTGAGTACTTCCTGTGTTTTCTGTTTGTTGCTCCTACTTGTGCTTGTGCTGCATTGTATCACCTGATTGTATTGATGTTTGTTCATTTGATTTTGCTGAATACCCTGCTCCTCTTCCTTTCCTCGTTTGACTAGATCTCTTCTCACCCAGGCCCCAATGTTTTTTAAGAGATTGGTTCAACTGGAGATGAGAGGAAGTGTCAACAAAGCAGAGATTGTATGGAATCATACAGAAGAAAGAAAGGAGGGGTGGGTGGAGAATGTGAGCGAGTGTAAGTGATAGGTATGTCAGTGTAAGACAGTGGACAATTAGACAGAAAATGAGTTTGGAATGTGAGAATCAAAGGAAGGGAGTGGTGGTGACAGATGACGGGAAGGTACTGAAAGAAATACCTGTATTACCTTATTTTAGAGGGAGTCTCTCCACATTTCAAAGTCCGCAGGGTGTAAAACAAGCCGCGGTGTCACAATGGAATGTAAATTAAACTATCTAATGACCTGTCAATGGAGTTGTAGTCTTTAATTTGTTGTTTAGAATTGACAATTCTGCCAGCAGTTAATTTCATTGTCTTCATAAGAACATAAGAAGTAGAAGCAGGAGTCGGCCATTTGGCCCATCGAGCCTGCTCCACCATTTAATAAGATCATGGCTAATCTTTTACCTCATCTCCACTTTCCTGCACTATCCCCATATCCCTTGATTCCATTAATATTCAAAAATCTAGCGATCTCTGTCTTGAATATACTCAATGACTGAGCCTCCACAGCCCTCTGGGGTAGAGAATTCCAAAGATTCACTACCCTCTGTTGTTATGTTCATAAATAAATAGATGTTTTCATTATGAACAGCTAGCTTGAGCTAGTCATTTATTCAGCCATGTGGACTAGTGTACAGGCATCCATCTTGACTACTGCCTTGTGGGTAGCCCACTCTTAAACATACAGCTCCACCTAGTGTACCATTCTAGAATGACATGTTACTGATCATTACATCCCCCTTCCTTAGAGGTTAAACAAAATCAATATCCATCAATATCAATCAATCATAACGACATAAACATCTTCACAACAGTCAACACATTTTCAAAGCTTTACTTTATGAACTCTAAGCTTTTCATTCTTTTATTATAGTTTTCTTTGTACTCAAAGATTAAGTCTATCAGGCTTTTTTACTTCACGTGGATTTTCTCAGCACAGGTAAGTCTGATGTGTTTTCATGTGTGGTTGTGTTAGATTGTTCTGGTGGTGAGTGACAAGATTCAGTTGCGGCATTGTCACCGATTTGCTCTTGGATAGTTTCTTGTGTTTTCAGGAGGGAACGGCGGTTCCTCCTGAGAATCTGTCCTTCCTCAGTTCTAACAGTGTATGACCTTGGTCCTACTTCCTCAAGAACTGTAGCTTTCCTGTTCCATGCATCTGGATCCTCAATCCTGACAACATCATCCCTTGTCAATGGTTTCAGAGTTTTGGATGACTTGTCATAGTGTGATTTCTGTTTCAGCTTTAACAGTTGAAGTCTCTGTCTCAGTTCCTTACTCTGCTTTTCTTTTGCACAGCAGGGTAGCGTGGTGCGCAACTTGCGACCCATTAGGATTTCAGCAGGTGAAGAACCACAGTCTAAAGGGGAGGCTCGGTAGCTCAGCAGGGTGAGATAAGGAGCAGACTTGCTTTCTGTTGCTTTCTTCAGTAGCTGTTTGAGAACTTGAACACCTTTCTCTGCCTTACCATTCGACTGAGCAGACAGAGGACTGGATGTGATGTGTTGAAAGTCATAATGTGCTGCAAACTGTTGCCACTCCTTACAGTTGAAGCACGGACCATTGTCGCTAACGGCAATCCTGGGAATTCCATGTCTGACGAAGATGGATTTAACATGCATTATGACACTGCTTGCTGATGTGCTTGAGAGCAGCGCCATCTCAGGATAGTTAGAATAGTAGTCAATCACTAAAAGATAGTCTTTACCATTCAAATGAAAGAGGGCCATACCAACCTTTTGCCATGGTGCTGTTGGTAAATCAGCTACTATCATTGGTTCCTTTGCTTGTTTGTTTTGGTGTTTCTGACGTGTCTCACATATGCCTATCATGTTCTCAATGTCCTTATTTATGCCAGGCCAATAAACAGTGTCTCTTGCTCTCCTTTTGCATTTTTCAATTCCGAGGTGTCCCTCATGAATCCTTTCGAGCATGTCTCGACGTAGAGACTGTGGAATGACTATTCTGTTCTGTTTTAGTAATAGTCCACTTGCGACACTCAACTCTGACCTGATGTGAAAGTACTTTGGACAGGAACCTTTTGGCTAACTATGATGAATGTTCTCTATTACTGTTTGTAACACTGTATCTTTTACTGTTTCTTCTATTATTTGCTTTGATTTTGTGTCTGACATGGGCAGCGCAGCAGTGACCATACTCACATGAACATCCACGTCTTCCTCAGTAGAGCTCACATGACTCATTGTGGGTGCTCGGGATAGTGCATCTGCTAACACTATGGCCTAGAAATTCAGTATAGCCACGTTTGGGGCGCTACAGCCGGGCGGCCGCTAAAGTTTGCACCCGGCGCAACTTCGCGCCACCTTCGCCGATATTCAGTGGCATCGCCCCAAGAGGTTGCTGCTGCACTAAAGCAGGCGATGCACGACTATCATTAGGCGCTAAGCCAGCGATCTGGGGCACTAACACCGAGGACGGGCGCAGCGCAGTTGCGGCGAGTTGCTCAATGAAGGCAGACACGCTGGCGCTGGTCAGCTCTTAAAGGGGAAGGGTCGACTTGTTTGGCTGCCATGCCCTGCACACTGCAGCCCTGAAGCAAGGCCTGACCAATGCTGGTTCATCAGTTCTACGCCCTCAACCATGGGGAAGCCCGCTATTCTTCCAAAGCCAATTGCACGCTCTTGCTGCTTGTCCAGGGTCATGGGGAAGGAGATGTACTGACGTCTCCTTCTGAAAAGGGCATTGTTCACCTGGCGGATGCAGCAATGTACCGCGAACTGGGAGATGTTGGCAATGTCCCCAGTAGCGGATTGGAAGGAGCCAGTGGCATCGAAGTTGAGAGCCACCGTCACCTTCACTGCCACTGACAGAGACGTCCTGCTCCTCAGCTGTGGCTGCAGATATCTGCGAAGCAGGTGGCAGATCTCAGTGACCACCTCCCTTCTGAATCGCATCCTCCGAACACACTGCTCCTCAGACATGTTCAGATATGAGAACTGCTGGCGGTATACCCTGGGTGGGTAAGACCTCCTGTGCCGACGCCTGTTGGCCAATCTCCGTCTGACCATGACTGGCACTCTCTCACGGCGTCTCTGATCCCTTTGAATGCAATGCAGAAAGCCAACGTTTCCACCCATTGCTGCCCCCATTATATGTGGCAACTCAAGGCTATGGCACTGAAAGTGAAATCCAAGTGCAAAGCTCTGGCCTGAAGCCACAAGTACCTGTGCAAGCACTGAGTCAAAGCAGAAAGCTCTCTGCCTTTGTCTCTCTCCAAATATCCGTCTCTCACACAGAGGGATTGGCACAAAATGGCTGCCACTTATACTGCAGGAGGAGTCCCCTTTAAATAGCGCCCCCCGCGCCCCGCAGCGACTGGGAACCATTCCCCTCTACCAGTCGCTGGGGGCGCCAGGCGCAAAGGGCGGCGCCACTGAATTTCCGGTACGGGGCGCACAAAGGGCGTTGCACGATGAAATGACGTCAGGATCTGCACGCGCAGCTGAGCGCGCGCAAAGGCTTTGCGCCGCCGCTAAATCTTTACTGAAGTTGGGGAGAGGCGCAGATCGCGCTGCGCCCGGCCGCTAGCCGCCTAGCGCCCCACATCTCCTCCTCCTAAGGCGCTAGCGGCTGGCGCAAACAACTGAATTTCTAGGCCTATGTGTTTGACTGGTGTGTAGATCAGTTCAAAGTCATATCTTTGCAGCTTTATCATGAGTCATTGAATCCTTGGAGACATCTCATTCAGGTTCTTTTTTATGATGGCAACCAGTGGGCAGTGGTCTGTCTCAACTGTGAAGGTGGGAAGTCCATATATGTAGCCATGGAACTTTTCTAGTCCAACTACCAAGCCTAGACATTCCTTTTCAATCTGGGCGTATTGACACTCAGAATCAGTCATAGACCTGGAGGCATAGGCAACAGGCTTCCAATCTTCACCCTCTGCTTGTAGCAAGACCGCGCCTAGGCCATCTTTTGATGCATCCATTGACACTTTGATTCTCTTTGTTGGGTCAAAGAAGGTGAGTACAGGTGTGGTTGTCAGCACTGTTTTAAGGTTCATCCACTCTTGTTCATGTCTTTCTGTCCATGCGAACTCATTTATTTTATGTAGCAGGTCTCGCAGACAGGCTGTCTTGGCTGACAAGTTAGGAATGAACTTTCCAATGAAGTTTATCATCCCCATGATGCGTAGCACTCCTTTTTTGTCAGTGGGTTGGGGCATGTTGAGTATGGCGTTTACTTTTTCCATCTCTGGCTCTATTCCTTTACCAGATAGATTATCTCCTAGGAAAGTGACTTCCTGGATGCCAAACTGACACTTGGCTTTGTTGAGCTTCAGTCCATTCCGGCGTATGCTCTGTAGCACTTTAGTCAGTCTCTCATTGTGTTCTTTCAGTGTGGAGCCCCAGATGATGATGTCATCAACATAGACCCGAACTCCTTCCAGACCTTCAATTATGTGTTCCATCGCTCTATGAAAGATTTCAGATGCAGATATTATCCCAAAAGGCATTCTGAGGAAACAATACCTGCCAAATGGTGTGTTGAAGGTATAGTATTTGGTGCTCTCTTCATCCAGTTTTAGTTGCCAAAATCCTTGTGAGGCATCGAGCTTTGTGAAGTATCTGGCACCTGACATTTCACTAGTGATTTCTTCTTGCTTGGGAATCTGGTAGTGTTCACGTTTTATGTTTATATTTAAGTCCTTTGGATCCATGCATACTCTTAGATCATTGTTCTTTTTCTTTACACATACCATGGAGTTAACCCAGTCTGTTGGCTCTTCGACTTTCCTGATGACTCCTAGTGTGGTCATTCTGTCCAGTTCTTTCTTGAGCCGGTCACGCAGGGGTGCTGGAACTCTCCGTGGAGCATGTACCACTGGCTGAGCATCCTCCTTTAGCTGGATCTTGTAAGTGAATGGTAGAACTCCAAATCCTTTGAACACATCCTGGAAATTACTCACTACAGAATCCACTGAGTCATCTGGTCTGCTCATGGCACAGTTTATACAGTAGACTCTCTTGACCAGTTCTAAGTCCTCACAAGCTTTGTCACCTAGTAGTGAATCAAGTCCTTCAGCCACAACAGAAAACATGAGATGATGCACTTTGTCTTTGACTGTCACTTTAAGTCTGCATACACCTAAGCTATCTATTTTCTGTCCATTATAGTTCTTCAGTAGTACTGACTTTTTCTGTATTTTGGGCCTTTCTTTCATATTTTTAATGTCACTCATACTGATTAAGTTTGCTTTTGCCGCAGTGTCTAGTTTCAATGTAACTAATGCTCAATTTACCTGCAGTGACATTATCCATTTGTCCTCTTTTACTGCATTAACTTTATGTTCAGCATTGTCCATTCCTGAGGGCTGCACATTTTCTGTATCCTTTTCGATATTGTCACATGACACCATTCCTACAAAAAATGTCTCACTTAAATCAGTGTCCTCAATCACATTGACTTGTTGCCCTTTCTTTGTTTTTACTTTTGAAAAGCATTGTTTGGCAAAGTGATTCTTTCCATTACATTTTGTGCACGTTTTCCCAAACGCTGGGCATTGTCTTGTCTGGTGCTGGTAACCACAGCCTTTACAATTAAAAATTCCATCCTCCGATTGCTTTGCATTTCTGTTCTGCCCAGGTTTCTTCCCTTTGTAGGACACAGCACCGACAGCAGCACTGTCATTCACTACAGTTGCATTATTATTAATTTCACTGAAAGTCTTTGCGTGCTGTTGAGCTAGCTCACTGGCATGGTATATTTTCACAGCATCCTCCAATGTTAGTTCGGTTTCTCTCAACAAACGTTCCCTGACCTTTTTATCATGAATACCAAACACAATCTGGTCACGAGCCATGGATGATTTCAGTTCAGAGAAATTACATGTCTGTGCTTTCAGTTTCAGATCGGTCACAAAGCTATCAAAAGTCTCATTTTGCTGCTGTGTCCGTGAACGGAACACGTACCTCTCATAGGTCTCGTTCTTTTTGGGAGAACAATGTGTATCAAACTTCTTTAGCACATCGTCCATTTTTTCTCTGTCCTCCTCTTGATCAAATACAAACGTATTAAATACCTCTATCGCCTGCGGGCCTGCAACCATGAGCAGTAACGCTATTTTCCTTGCGTCTGGCATCGTACCAAACCCGATGGCGGCAATGTAGAGTTCGAATTATTGTTTGAAAGTCCGCCAATTGCAGTCGACATTGCCCGTGAGTTTCAAACCCTCCGGTGGCTTCAAATTCTCCATGTCATGTTTCACAATATTCAGCAGATATTACCAATCCTGGTACCATGTTATGTTCATAAATAAATAGACGTTTTCATTATGAACAGCTAGCTTGAGCTAGTCATTTATTCAGCCATGTGGACTAGTGTACAGGCATCCATCTTGACTACTGCCTTGTGGGTAGCCCACTCTTAAACATACAGCTCCACCTAGTGTACCATTCTAGAATGACATGTTACTGATCATTACATCTGTGTGAGGAAATTTCTACTCATCTCAGTCCTGAATGGCCGACCCCTTATTCTGAGACTGTGACCACTGGTTCTAGACTCCCCAGCCAGGGGGAAACATCCTCCCTGCATCTACCCTGCCAAGTCCTGCATGAATTTTGTATGTTTCAAATTAATTGCTTCTTGACTTTGGTTGTCACTCTACTTGAATGTAGGATGAGCGGACTGCAGGTGTGTGTTTCCACACCCTGTGCAGGGTAATCGTGCTTTCTAGGCAGGGTGTGGTAAGGTGATCGATGCTGTTCCTGCAATCACACGTGTCACTCCAGATGTCGAGGGAGTGAGTGGTGTTAGATCCGTGTATCTTAATGTTGTGTCCTTCAATAATCAGACAAAAGACTGCAGGGAACGATCAACAGGTGTTTACTGAATGAGGGTTACTCTAGAACTAACTGTACAGATCACTACTCAGGGTTTATATACAGGTGTGGTCACTACCGGTACTACAGTATACAGTAGCTGTAAAAAGTAGTTCTCCCCTTAAAGGTACATACATTACAATTCCTCCCCTTTTAGATTAACAGTACCATAACACTCATTTAACAATTAAATATCAAACTAATTACAATTAACACTTTTAACATGCAACATTAGCTGAAAATAGTCTATTTATAAATTCAGTCTTTGGGGAGGCTTCCTGATCCTTTCTGGATAGCGCCTTTCCCGAGTGTCTTGCACTTGGTGCGGAGGCGATTCTGGCCCCCTGTTGTCGGTTGGTTCATCCGCTTCCGATGCTACTGTTTCTGGGGTAGATGCTACCTGTACGTTGGGTTCATCACCAGGTACGTATGGGCGAGACATGGGGTTGACTCGTTCCTGTGACTCTAGGATCTGGTCAGCATGGCATCTCACAATGTTCTCCCCAACATCCACTGTGTACATTAGTGGCCCCTGCCGTGTGCATATCGTTCCTGGTTGCCATTTCTCTGTTCGGTAGTCGCGGGCCAAGACTGGTTGCCCTACATTGAAGCCCCTTGTCGGCTTCTCATTGATGTGCTGGAATTGCTTACTCTCAACATCTCTTCGTACATTTGGTCTGAGCAAATCCAGACGAGATCTCAACCTTCGGTCAAAGAACATCATGGCCGGGGCCTGGTTGGTGACTGCATGTGTCGCATTTCTGTAGGCTAACAGGAAATTGTCCACCTTATGCTGCAGTGGAATGTCGTCATCGCACATGGCCTTTACTGCTTTTTTAAAGGTTTGTACGAACCTCTCAGCCAATCCATTTGTGGCTGGATGATACGGGGCGGATGTGTAATGCCTTACCCCATTCCTTTTCATAAATCTTCGAAACTCTTCGGACACAAACTGTGGTCTGTTATCAGAGCAAATCTGCTCTGGCAAGCCGTTCCTGGCAAAAATGGTCCGTAGGACTGCAATAGTTTTCTCCGTGGTGGTGGAGGACATTTTGATCACCTCAGGCCATTTCGAGTGCGCATCCACGGCTATTAAAAACATTGAGTCCATGAATGGACCAGCAAAGTCAATATGCACCCATTGCCATGGAGATGAGGGCCACTCCCATGGGTGTAGAGGGGCATGTGGCGGTGCATTTTGGACCTTCTGGCATCCTGAGCAGCTCTTTGTCAGGTCCTCGATTTGCTGATCGATCCCCGGCCACCACACATAAGCCCTAGCAAGGCTTTTCATTTTCACCTCTCCCAGATGACCTTCGTGACCAGGATGTCGTCCAAATAACACTGGGTCCCTGGAATCCCTTGCAGGACTTGTTCCATTGCCCTTTGCCAAGTAGCCGGAGCTGATGCTACCCCGAACACCAGCCGGTTGTATTGGTAGAGACCTTTATGAGTGTTGATCGTGAGGTACTGTTTCGAGGCTTCTTCTACCTCCATTTGCAGGTACGCCTGGGCCAGATCAATCTTAGTGAAGCGTTTCCCTCCAGATAGCGAGGCAAAAATATCTTCAATCCGCGGAAGCGGATATTGTACAATGTGAAGGACTGGGTTCACTGTCACCTTAAAGTCCCCACAGATGCGAACCTTCTTTGGTTCCCCAGGCGTATTACTCAACGACCTCTTCATTACAGGAACGATGGGTGTAGCCCACTCGCTCCAGTCCACTTTGGACAGTACTCCTGAACGTTCCAAACCTTCTAGCTCTGCTTCGACGGCTGGGCGGATCGCATAAGGTACCGGTCTGGCCTTAAAAAACTTTGGGCTTGCATTTTCCTCTATTTCGATCATCGCAGTTATGCCTTTTAGTGTTCCGAGTCCCTGCTGGAACACTTCTTGTGCGTCAGTTAGCATTTTTGACAGTCGTCCAGGTGTGATGTCGTCATCCTTTTTGGCATCTAGTCAGTGCTTGTATGGAATGCCAATCTAGCTTTATCTTCCGGATCCATTCACGTCCTAGTAGTGGCGGTCCTCCATCTGGCAATACATATAGGTCTATTTTTGGTGTTTCCTTGCCGTTATATATAACGTTCACCCTTATTTTTCCTTTGGGGTAGACTTTTTGCCCCGTGTACGTCTTCAAGACAATCTTTGTATCTCTCAAGGGTATATGTGAGAATAGCCGCTTGTAGTCCCTTCGGTTTATGATTGTTAGGGCTGATCCTGTGTCCAATTCCATTTTCACTTGGACTCCTGCTATCTTGAGCGTGACCCAGATAGTTTGGTGATCCTCCGTTTTGATCACATTATGTAGTTTCAGACAACCCAGCTCCTTGCTTCCGGAGTCTGTATCACTTTTCTGTTCGTCTGAACTACTCTCCGTCACCTTATGTACCTTCTTGTACTTCTCCTGTGGAGATTTCTTGCTGCTGGTTTTCTTTCCCGACCTGCAGACTCTTGCTATGTGTCCTACTTTTCCACACTGTCTGCACACTTTGTCCTTGAACCAGCAATCATTATGGTCGTGTGTTGTTCTGCCGCAGCGATAGCACTTCACTGTTCCGTATGACATTTGATTTGTGCCATATTCTTGCAGTCTCCGTTGTATCTCTGCAGCACCCCGTGCGGCTGCTTCGTCTGGTACTGCAATGCTGAAAGCCTTGTCCAGCGTAAGATTCTTTTCTGATAGAAGCCGTTTCTGGGTTCCTTCACTTTGAAGCCCACACACAAACTTGTCCCTTAAAGTATCTGCTAGTCCCGTTCCAAACTGGCAGTGTTTCGATAGCTTGCGCAGTTCCGTTAAATACTCAGCATTACTTTCATCTTTATGCTGGTTCCTTTTGTGAAACTTAAATCTTTCTGCTATCAGCAGCGGTGTGGGGTTTAAGTGGTCCTGTAGGATTGACATTATGTTTTCAAACTCCTTTTCTACTGGCTTCTCTGGGGTTACTAGGTTTCGTAGTAAGCCATACGTTTTTGCACCCATTGAATTCAACAATACCAGTGCTTTCTTGTCATCTGGCACTTCATTCGCCTTGCAGTATACTTCTATGCATTCGACATATGTCGTCCAATCTTCGACTTCATTGTCGAACATAACATAACATAACATAAGAATAGGGGGAGGAGTAGGCCAATCGGCCCCTTGAGCCTGCTCCGCCATTCAATAAGATCATGGCTGATCTGATCCTAACCGCCAATCTACGATCACTGAACCATCTCCTGAAGCTAACAGAATTAGACACACGAAATAGGAGCAGGATCAGGCTACATGGCCCCTGGGCCCACTGCGCTACCCACAGGGCCATGACCGATCCGAACCTAGGCTCATGTCCAAATTCCTGCCCGTTCCCCATAACCCTTTATTCCCTTTACTTCTAGGAAACTGTCTATTTCTGTTTTAAATTTATGTAATGATATAGCTTCTACAGCTTTTTGGGGCAGCATATTCCATGGACCTACCACCCTCTGAGTGAAGTAGTTCCTCCTCATCTCAGTTTTGAAAGAGCAGCCCCTTATTCTAAGACTATGCCCCCTCGTTCTAGTTTCACCCATCATCGGGAACATCCTCCCCGCATCCACCCGATCCAACCCCTTCACAATCTTATATGTTTCAATAAGATCGCCTCTCATTCTTCTGAACTCCAATGAGTAGAGTCCCAATCTACTCAACCTCTCCTCATATGTCCATCCCCTCATCCCCAGGATTAACCAAGTGAACCTTCTTTGTACTGACTCGAGAGCAAGTATGTCTTTTCTTAAGTATGGACACCAAAACTGTATGCAGTATTCCAGGTGCGGTCTCACCAATACCTTGTACAACTGAAGCAATACCTCCCTATTTTTATATTCTATCCCCCTAACAATGAAAGCCAACATTCCATTGGCCTTCTTAATCACTTGCTGCACCTGCATACTAACCTTTTGAGTTTCGTGCACCAGGACCCCCAGATCCCTTTGTACTTCAGTACTTTCCAGTTTCTTGCCATTAAGATAATAACTTGCTCTACGATTTTTCCTGCCAAAGTGCATAACCTCACACTTTCCAGTATTGTATTCCATCTGCCAAATCTCTGCCCACTTACTTAGCCTGTCTATGTCCCCTTGCAGGTTTTTTATGTCCTCCTCACTCACTACTTTCCCTCCCATCTTAGTATCATCTGCAAACTTTGATATGTTACACTCGGTCCCCTCCTCCAAATCGTTAATATAGATTGTAAAGTGTTGGGGACCCAGCACTGACCCCTGTGGAACACCACTAGTTACTGATTGCCAATCCGAGAATGAACCATTTATCCCAACTCTCTGCTTTCTGTTAGATAGCCAATCATCTATCCATGCCAGAATATTACCCCCAATCCCGGGATTTTTTATCTTAAGCAATAATCTTTTGTGTGGCACCTTGTCAAATGCCTTTTGGAAGTCTAAATACACTACGTCCACTGGTTCCCCTTTATCCACCCTATATGTTACTTCCTCAAAGAACTCCAGCAAATTTGTCAAACATGACTTCCCCTTCATAAAACCATGCTGACTTTGTCCTATTAAATTATGATTATCCAAATGTCCTGTTACTGTCTCCTTAATAATGGACTCCAATATTTTACCTACCACAGATGCTAGGCTAACCGGTCTATAGTTTCCAGCCTTCTGTCTACTGCCCTTTTTAAATAAGGGCGTTACATTAGCAGTTTTCCAGTCTGCCGGGACCTTTGCTGATTCCAGGGAGTTTTGGAAAATTATTACCAATGCATCCACAATCCCTACCACCACTTCCCTCAAGACCCTAGGATGTAAGCCATCAGGTCCAGGTGATTTATCCGCCTTGAGTCCCATTATTTTACCGAGTACCACTTCCTTAGTGATTTTGATCGTGTTTAGCTCCTCACCCCCCTATAGCCCCCTGTTTGTCCAGTGTTGGGATATTCTTAGTGTCTTCTACTGTAAAGACTGACACAAAATATTCATTCAGTGTTTTTGCCATCTCCATATTTCCCACCATTAATTTCCCGGTCTCATCCTCTAAGGGACCAACATTTACTTTAGCCACCCTTTTTCTTTTTATATAACTATAAAAACTCTTACTATCTGTTTTTATATTTTTTGCTAATTTACTTTCATAATCTATCTTCCCTTTCTTAATCAATCTTTTTGTTACTTTTTGCTGTCTTTTAAAGTTTTCCCAATCCTCTATCCTCCCACTAGATTTGGCTACCTTATATGCCCTTGTTTTTAGTCGAATACTATCCTTAATTTCTTTACTTAGCCACGGATGGCTGTCTTTTCTTTTACACCCTTTTCTTCTCAGTGGAATATATTTTTTTTGGAAGTTGTAAAATAACTCCTTAAATGTACACCACTGATCATGTATATTTAATTCCCAGGCATTGTCACCCTGCAGCCATGTTTCTGTAATGGCCACAAGATCATACCCATAGGTAGTTATTTGTGCCATTAACTCGTCTATTTTGTTACGAATGCTACGTGCATTCAGATAGAGAACTTTCAAATATGTTTTGTGACACTTAGTTCCTGCTTTTGCCCTTTTTATTACTTTACTTTTTACTACATACCTTCTGCCCCTTCCTGACACACTCTGGTTTTTAATTTCCCCACTGCTACCTAAGTCTATGACCTTCTCTGTTGTCATTTTTATTATTTGCTCTCTAGGAACGTTGTGATACTGCCACTCTTTGGCATTTTTGGGTGTGTTTAGACTGGCTTAAAATGGCGTCTCCTGCGCTTTCCTTTCTTCCCCGCTGCGGCTTAAAATGGCGTCTCCCGCGCTTTCCTTTCTTCCCCACTGCGGCTTAAAATGGCGTCTCCCGCGCCGCTGCCAACGCCGCTCTCGGCGGTCCTCGTGGCAAATGGCGACGCCCTGTGGGTTTCGTGCGCTGCCCTGCGCCTCGCGTTTTCCTGCACGCCTCTCTCCCCCGTTGACGCTGCTCGGCCCTTGAACACCGGCTGCGCTCTGCTCTCTCTCATCTCTCTCCCTGTTGACGCTGCTCGGTCCTGAACACCGGCTGCACCCTGTGCGCTCTGCCCTCTCTCTCTCCCCCGTCGACGCTGCTCAGCCTTTTTCTGTGCCGTTCGGTCGGGCTCTAGCCGCCGCTGTCCGGGAAGGGTCTGCGCAGTACCTGTTGCCAGCCCATTTCGCTGGACCACCATGACTGGAAAGCCAAGCCTGGCTCTCGACAGCCTCCCCTGCGATGCTCAAATCTCCGCTGGATGACTGGGCGGTTGCCCGTGGTCGACGCCCGTGCTTCTGGACTCGACCTCCTTCCGCTGTTCTCCAGGAGCGAATCCCTGGGAGGTGATGCAGAGTTGCAGGTAGGTTCGAATCTGCGTCATCGCCAATGTTAGATCCGTGTATCTTAATGCTGTGTGTCCTTCAATAACTAGACACGAGACTGCAGGGAACAATCAACAGGTGTTTACTGAATGAGGGTTACTCTAGAACTATCTGTACAGATCACTACTCAGGGTTTATATACAGGTGTGGTCACTGCCGGTACTACAGTATACAGGAGCTGTAAAAAGTAGTTCTCCCCTTAAAGGTACATACATTACAAGTGGAACCAGTTTCATTTAGGAATTGAAGCCGAGATGGGATTAACTCTGTTTAGGGATTGAGGTGACTTGGGGCAGGCTAGATTTTGCAGATTAATTTCTTATAAAAGCTATGCCCTCAGAAGGAACAAAAGTACAAAAAACTGCATTTGGAGGGCTCTGCCTATTCATATTCCACAATCCTAAAAGAAATTTATTCCAATTTACCAACTTCAAGCCAGGAAATCTTAAAGGCAGTGTCTCCCTGTTCCACAGAAGAAGAGCAGCATTATAGTTTGTCAGATATGGGTTCCAGCTCCCTATCTTGCTGCAGGTTGAGTGCTAAAGTATTGTAGAGATAGCAGCACTGTGGGTAGGTAATCGACACTGAGGGAGAAAACTGGATGGTCATTAACACGAAACAGGCCTATCAACATTTTCATGTGAGATTGTGATTTTCAGTTTCTTAATTTTCTGGGCTTCAGTCCAGTGTATTCCTAGTTTTTTTTCCACCCCTCACTTTCCAGAGAGAACGCAAAAAAGGGAGCTCTTTTAATGAAAT
The DNA here is from genome assembly GCF_052327205.1 of Somniosus microcephalus. NCBI lineage: Eukaryota > Metazoa > Chordata > Chondrichthyes > Squaliformes > Somniosidae > Somniosus > Somniosus microcephalus. The sequence continues at coordinate 28,072,272 of NC_141015.1, forward strand.
AAAAACAGAAAATGCTGGAGATACTCAGCAGGTCAGGCAGCATCTGTGAAGAGAGAAACAGAGTTAACGTTTCAGGTCGATGAACTGGAAAAAGGCAGGAAATGGAACAGATTTTTAAGCAAGTGAAGAGGCTGGGAAATGGGGCAGGGGATGAAAGAACAAAAGGGAAGGTCTGTGATAGGATAGAAGGCGGGAGAGGTTAAGAGACATTAAGAGATATTCAAGGCGAGAGGAGATGGTAATGGGACAGGTTAAGAAACAAAGAATGGCTCTAGATGAAGTGTAAATTGCGCTGGCAGAATGAAAAACAGCTGCCATGTGGGAGGGAAGAACAGAAGGCACAAACAAAAAGTGTGGATAAAAAAGATATATATGATAGGGGCCGAGGTTATGATCTGAAATTGTTGAACTCGATGTTGAGTCCAGAAGGCTGTAAAGTGCCTAATCGAAAGATGAGGTGCTGTTCCTCGAGCTTACGCTGAGCTTCCGTGGAACAATGCAAGAGGCCAAGGACGGTGAATTAAAGTGACAGAAGCTCGGGGTCCCCCTTACGGTCACCCAATCTACGTTTGGTCTCCCCAATGTAGGGCAGCGAATACAGTATACTAAATTGCAAGAAGTACAAGTAAATCGCTGTTTCACCTGGAAGGGGTGTTTGGGGCCCTGGACAGTGGGGGGCGGGGGGGGGGGGGGAGGTATAAGGGCATGTGTTGCACCTCCTGCGCTTTTAATGGCCCTGTTGTTACAATGAGTGCGTCACTGGGCTTTGCAGTCCAGAGGCGTTCTCAATTTGATCCCCAGTCTTTGTAGAGTTAGCCTCAGTTTCCCTGGGCGATGCAGAGGCATTCTGTTAATATTCCCGCCAGCTGTAATCTCCTCTGTGGAGGAATTACCCGCCAACATTGGCTCTTCAGGCTCACAAGTGGAAAACAGCCACTTATCCTTGGGCATGCAGCTGACACGTGGTTGAAAATTTGCCCTACCTTAACAGCTCTCAGAAGAAAGCCTAAGCGGCCACCTTGGAACTTCAGACTGCTTGGGGGAAGGGTGGTTTGAGGTAGACTGGATCCCTGAGCCTGCAATGTAGCTTGGTGTACATGTTAAAACCTGCCCTCCAGCCGCCAGAGAAACGTGGTTCTCTGTAGAATGACGTGCAAAGCTGTTGCTGTACCGTGATACCAGTCAGCTTGAGGTCGTTAAAGCACTGACCACTGCCCATCACAGTCAGCAGAGACACCAGTTTTAAGTCATTAGCTGCAGTATAACTGCAAATCGTTAGTTTGAAAGATACACGTTTAAAAACTGAAGAGCATATTTTTCTGTGAATATTAATAGGAAAGCTAGATACAATGATGTATGCTTTAAATTATAGTTTGAGGTTTATGTGGGGTTTTAAAATACCCGTTTTACCATCACCGTAAGCCTTCAGTGACGGTTTTATACGTTGGTTGAGATGTCCTGGCGTTCCTTTCTTCAGTTAGTTTCATTCTATTTCACGTCCTGATAGGTTCACTCAAAAAAAATGGCCAAACGTCACGCTTGGCAACAAGTTTCTTCCGGGGAAAAAAATCACTTGGTGCAGTTTGGAAGCTGCGTGTCGTCAATTGAAGGTACAGAATCGGCAATTCGTTACACATGAAGTGTCCTGCTCTTGTTATTTTGTAACTTTTGTAGAGCATGGTGTGTTTTTAAAAGGCAAGTACAGGAATCTTTTACATTTTCTGTTTTCCCGGGGCGCTGCGTGTATATACAACACGAGAATCAGCCACATTCTGCGGATGGTTTTTAAAAAAAAATGAATTGCAGACCCCAGCAAAACAAACAAAAAAAAGTGCTCAGATTCAGTTTAAAGTTTGCAGTGGGAGGCAAACACAGATTTGCAAAAACATTTATTTATAAACGAGCTGGAAAATTTAGCTTCATTCGAATATTTGGATAATTATTGAAATTAAAGTTACCCTTTCCAAAAAAAAAGGATCATCTTCAGTCTGGCCATGCAGCAGTCAGGTAGGCTGTGTGACCATTGTAACATGTAACGGAGGGGGTGGATTACTCAGTACTGGAGTTGAATGGGTTTGCGTGGCATTTGTGCAGCGAGTTTCCTCTACCATTCCGCAACACACCCCACCTTGCTACAGTGTACATTTCCAGGGCACTTTTTGTTTGTAACATAGTAGTTGGGACAAGCGACGCTTCTCTTGCTGCACTGCTGCTTGTAAATCGGTGATCGTTGAACACTTTTCCAGCGAGCCAGAACCCGTCAATCATTATTTCGTGCAGAATTTCAGTGTGGTAATGTGGTGCCTAATCTCAAGGCCACTCTCAACAGCAAGGAGGTAGGTTGAGTGCCCCCCGCAACTGGGGAGTATGACCGAAGCGGTAAAACGAGTTGTTTTTGAAAACTCATCCAAATGGTTAAGCCAGACCTTTACAAGAGTCAAGCCATTCTTTCTTTAAAGAGACTTGCAGTTATATAATAGGGCTGGAATTAGCTTAGTCATGCTCTTGCTGTATAACAAGAACATCTCGCTCTTATTAAAGTGCTGGTTTACACATTTTCTGGTTATCCATTGATCAGGGAGTTGGGAGGAACCTGCAGTGGAACTACAAGCACAGTGACCCAGTGCCCTAAAAATGTAGCAGAACTCCCTATGCACCCTGACCCTAAAATGTGTAAAACACCAATTTGTGTAATTATGCTGTCAGAATCTATAAATGTAGGCTGCAAATGCTGAGTTTGTTTATAAAAAAGTATAACTGCACCAGTGTATAATTACTTCTGTTAGTAAGATAAATAATTTTGGCAAGAGGTACACTGGAAGTAAATACTCTTTTTATGGAACATCCCAACCCGCAGACATTTAGGGGTACGGTTATTACACACGCCCCCTTGGAGTTTTTACTCAAAGTAGTAGCTGTCTTGTGATAACAACAGAAAATGCTGGAAATACTCCGCAGGCCAGGCAGCATCCGTGGAGAGAGAAACAGAGTTAACATTTCGGGTCTGTGACCCTTCGTCAGAACTGGAAAAAGTTAGAGATGTTACAGGTTTCAAGCAGGTGGAGAGGCAGGGAAAGGGGGAGGGGAAGAAAGAACAAAAGGAATAGTCGGTGCTAGGGTGGAAAGCAGGAGTGGTTTAATGTTGCAAATGGGGATGGTAGAATCATCAACAGCCGCCATGTGAAAAAATAGGGGCCGAGGTTATAGTCTGAAATTGTTGACTCAATGTTGAGTCCAGAAGGCCGTAAAGTGCCTAATCGAAAGACGAGGTGCAGTTCCTCGAGCTTACGTTGTCTTGTGATGTTCCACACAGGTAGTCCAGGCCCTTGAGTGTAATTTTGAGGTTTACTATGGAACCTGTAACCTAAATGTGACTTTGTTTCCCCAGTGCTGCAGTAATCAAATTTACTGAAGCAATATATCACATGGCTGACACAAGGTAAGATATTACTCACCTGATTGAAACTGAAAGATACAGTGGCTTAAAGATATATTTATTATGAAATTTCCTCTCAAAGCTTACTTAAAAATATATAACATGGTTCTTCTTTCCCAAGCCCTTGGTTAATTACATAATAAAAATATAATTTTTTGTTTTACCTTCCACAATGGATTTGCAGTATTTAATTAAAGAAAAGAAAAAAAGACTTGTATTTATATAACGTCTTTCACGACCACCGGACGTCTCAAAGCGCTTTACAGCCAATGAAGTACTTTTGAAGTGGAGTTGCTGTTGTAATGTAGGAAACACGGCAGCCAATTTGCGCACAGCAAATTCCCACAAACAGCAATGTGATAATGACCAGATAATCTGTTTTTGTCATATTGGTTGAGGGTTAAATATTGGCCAGGACACCGGGGCTAACTCCCCTGCTCTCCTTCGAGATAGTGCCATGCGATCTTTCACATCCACCTGAGTGAGTAGACGGGGCTTCGGTTTAACGTCTCATCTGAAAGACGGCACCTCCGACAGTGCAAGTACTTAATTTATTTTCCTCCTTCCTTCCAAAACCAGTATTCTTTTTCTAAGTTACATACATAGTTATAAAATATATTTTTGTCCCCTTTCACTTTCCATAATGGGTTTCTAGTTCTTGCTGAAATTATCATTGATGTAGCTTTGCACAAGAGATCTTGTTCCGACTAACACGTCTCCGACAACCAGCATCTTGAACAGTCATTGGCCATGCTGTTCAGTACTACTCTGACAGTCTTTTGACCAGTCCCACTTTACGTTCTTATGAAGGAGTCTACTCAACGGGTATGTAATCATTGACATGTTTGGAACAAAGTTACGGTAATAATTGACTAGACCCAGAAATAACTAACTTTTCTACATTCATTCGAGTAGATGCAGAAGTCATTGCTTCAGCCTTCTTCATTGATGTTAGAATGCCAGACTTGTTAGAAATGAAAGAAAAATGTGCTACGGAGTCTTGTATAAGCGAGCATTTGGACTTTTTTTAGTCAGATCATATTCGTGTAAACGCTTGAAAAATGCTTCGAGAATTTGTAGATGTTCTTCCTCTGACCTTCCAGTAACCACGCAATCATCCAAGATGCACTGAGTTCCTTGGAGAAAATTGTCTCCACGGTTTTCTGAAATACGGCTGGAGCAGATGCAATAACAAGATTCAGCCTTTTCGAACGATAAAGTCCTTGATACGTATTTATCGTTGCCAAATTCCGGCTTTTATCAGCAAGCTTCAATTGCAAGTAAGCCTAGGAAAGATCTAATTTAGAAAATTGTTGGCCACCGGTGAGATTGACGAACAGCTCTTCAGCCCTGGGCAGAGGATATTCATGAAGATCCAAACTAGGGTTCAGACTTATTCATTAGTCACCACAAACTCTTCTACCAACATCAGGTTTTACGACAAGCACAATCAGGCTTGCCCAGTCACTGGTCGATTTTCTCAATTCTGCCCTCACGCTCCATGCGATCTAATTCTGCTGCTATCCTTTCCTTTAAAGTGTGTGGACCGCTCTGGGCTTAAAACATTTTGGCTTCATACTCTCCTTCACATTAAGCTGTACTTGGATATCTTTAGCGATCAAGTTTTGGACTGATTGGGACTTGTTCTCTTCCATGAGTACGTCCATGGGTCTTTGAGTGATGATCTTAATATTGACCCAGTTTAACTTCAGCCTACAAAACCAATATTTGACCAACAATTAGGGACCTTTTCCCATAACTACAATTACAGACAATTGTTTTGTCTGATTTCCGTTTTATATTGATTTTTGTAGGGCAATTTTCGGATGCTTGTCCTCGAGTAATTTTGATGACATAATAGTTACCACAGCCCCAGTTTCCAATTCAAATTTATATTTAATACCTTCTAGCTAGACAGGGACCACAATCTCCCATTTGCCCCTTTCCTGTCATGGAATATACAAGAAAAGGTGTCTCTTCTTCATCCATCTCACCTTGTGGTACGGTTTCTGCCTGAGGTTCCTCGTCAGAAGCAACATAATGGACACTGGAATTATCTCTTCTGTCGATTCGTCACAGTGCTAAGATATGACTTGGTGACTTCTTTAGCTTTCCCTGCCTCCAATCTAGCAGCACCTACTGACTTCAGGCAACACTTAGCTAACTGGCCCAATTGTGTGCAGTTATGACATTTATCCTTCTTACCAACACATCGGTCTGGATGATGATTGTTGTGTTTTGAGTTTTGCTTCAATTAAGTTTGTCCCAGTTCCCGGGTGTTACCTGAAGGGGGTGCTGGGGGGCTCGGTTTTACTTTGTCTGCATGGCAGAACCCGAAACTGAAAGTGAAAGACAATGTGCTGTAATGTCCACCCATTTACTCAGTAAATAGTAAAAGGTACATTCCATCTCCTCTATTCATTACTGTTCGGTCAAGATGCAATACTGGCGACGAGGCAGCTGTTGAACTCTCTAGAAGGATGGAGATAGACATGCGAACCTACAGCCGTGATATTGGAAATTGCGATGAGCGGGCCACTCAGCTAGCAGCATCAACGGCATTTTGATAGTTGGCTAGCTGTGACGTAGACAGCGGACAAAGTATTGTGCGGGTCAGGCAACTACCGTGAGTGTAGCTACCGTAACTCTGGCCGGAGGAGAAAAAGAATTTTTTAAAAAAGAGAAAAAAGTCCGTGGATCTTAAAGGGACAGTGCACATTAAAACTATGACGACCTTGGGATGTATTGAAGAGTTCTCTGGGGATAAGGACAGTTCATGGGAGGAATACGCAGAAAGACTGGGGTGTTTCTTTGAGGCCAAGAATATTGACGAAGAGAAGAAGCGCTCAGTGTTGCTAAGTGTATGCGGAGCTGCTACTTACTCCGTCCTGCGTTCATTGGTGGCTCCTCGTAAACCTAGTGAGGTGGATTATGCTGATTTGATTGAGAAGCTGCAGAAACATTTTAACCCAAACCCTCAGAGATTGTGCAGTGTTTCCATTTTCACAATTGTAAACAACAGCCTGGACAATCTATTTCAAGTTACAATGCTGAGTTGAGGAAACGCTCATTACATTGTAATTTTGGTGACCATTTAGACAATATGCTCCATGATCGGATTGTGTGTGGAGTGCTAGACTCGGCATTGCAGAGACGGCTGTTAGCGGAGAAGGCCCTGATGTTCCGACTGGCCAAGGAGAAGGCTTTAGCAGCAGAGGCTGCATCGCTGAACACACGTATGCTCCGTACAGAGGCAGCACCATCTCAGGCCGCCGAGGAGGTGCACAAGACCACACACGCAGCTGCTGCTGCGAGAGACATGGAGGCAACTAAAGAGACAGGAAGAAAATGTTTCCGCTGTGGGGCTCTCCATGGTTCCACTACATGCAAATTTGTGTCAGCGGTATGTCATTTTTGTAAGAAAAGAGGACACATAGCTTGTGTCTGCATGAAGAAAGCTCAGGCTGCTGCAGCAGAGCCAACACAAGCATCGCAGACACACACCCTGACACTGGAGGACAACGATGAGTATCCAGTATATACCACGGAAGCTGAGCAGCTACCCCACGGACGGTGGGGATACACGGCAAATGTGATCATGAATGAGGCACCACTCTGCATGGAGGTGGATTCAGGCTCAGCGTGTTCATTGATAAGTGAAGACACTTACAATAGGCTGTGGCCAAGTGAACCCCCGGCGATGGCTCAGGTCAGTGGCGTGCTACGGCAGTGGTCCCAAGCTCAACTCCAGGTGCTGGGTATGATTCATGTGGAAGTTAAGTATCGGGCAGTCAAGGACACACTTCCACTTTATGTGGTGGCGGGGCAGAGATTGGTTTGAGCCCCTCGGTATTAAAGTGACAGGAGTACACACGGTACAGTGACAGCCCATAATGCCTATGTTGGAGAACTATGAAGAGGTTTTTGGTGAGTTCGGGGCCTGTCAGGGACCGCCAGTCTCAATCGAAGTGGACCCAGGGGTAGCGCCTAAGTTCTTCAAGGCGCGACCAGTTCCTTTTGCGTTGCGCAAGAAGGTGGATGAGGCCCTGGATAAGCTGGTGAACCAAGGGGTTCTCTTGCCAGTGAAGAACTCCCGTTGGGCCACCCCTATCGTGCCCATTGCAAAGAAGGATGGGGGCCTGCGAATCTGTGGAGATTACAGGTGTACGGTTAATACTGCTGTGTTACCAGATGTGTATCCCTTACCAACAGTTACAGAGCTGTTTTCAACACTGGCTGGAGGCACTCTATTCACCAAGCTGGATCTCAAGCAAGCATACCAGCAACTGGTCCTGGATGAAGAGTCAGCCGAGCTGTTGACAATCAACACCCACAGAGGACTTTTCCGAGCCACAAGGCTGCAGTTTGGGGTGTCTACGGCTGTGGCAATCTTTCAGAGGTTCATGGACACCCTGTTGGCTGGTGTTCCGGGAGTTCAGCCTTACTTGGATGACATACTGATTACAGGCAAGACACAGGAAGCCCATGATGAGCAGCTGCAGGAAGTACTACGCCGGCTGGCTGAGGTAGGACTACGCCTTCAGAAGGAGAAATGTGTGTTCGCTGCCAATGGGGTGGAGTTCTTGGGATTCCGAGTGGACAAAGACGGTGTGCATCCGACTACGGAGAAGGTGGAGGCTATCAGGAGCGCTCCCACCCCCAAGAACAAGACCGAACTGCAGGCATTCCTCGGACTGTTAAACTTCTACAGTTGTTTTCTCAAGGGCAAAGCCACAATCTTAGAGCCACTGCACAGGCTGTTAGACCAAGCAACAGTGTGGAACTGGACCTCAGCTCATGAAACAGCCTACAGACAGGCAAAGGAACTGCTACAAGCAGATAAGGTTCTGGCAGACTATGATGAAAACAAGCCATTGGTGTTGGTGTGTGATGCCTCACCATACGGGCTGGGAGCTCTGTTGGGTCACATAGAGCCAGATGACCGGGAAGCGCCCATCAGTTTTGCCTCAAGAACACTCTCAACAACAGAACGTAATTACGCCCAGATTGACAAGGAGGCCCTAGCCATCATATTTGGGGTAAAGAAGTTCAGCCAGTACCTGTTAGGGAGACAGTTCGTCATCTACACAGACCACAAGCCACTCTTGGGGCTCCTGCATCACTCCAAGCCCATGCCCCAGATCATATCACCGCGTATGCTTCGGTGGAGTCTGATGTTGGGGGCCTACAGTTATGAACTTTGCTACAGGCCTGGGAAGATGCTGGGTAATGCTGATGCTCTGAGTCGCTTGCCTTTGAACCGGCCGATGGCTGAGATGCCACCACCCCTGGAGGTGCTGCTACTGGAGGAGGTTCCGGAGGCCCCACTCCATGCCCAGCGGATTGGCAGCCTCACACAGAAAGATCCAGTCTTATCACGGGTGCTACACTGGCTGCTGCATGGCTGGCCCTCCGAGGTCCAGGAGGAGCATTTCAAGCCCTTCGTTCAGAGGCGCCATGAAATGTCTGTACACAAGAACTGCGTGCTCTGGGGAAGCCGTGTGGTGGTTCCTGCCGCCGCAAGAGAGGAGGTGCTGAAAATGCTGCATGACTCACACCCTGGGATTGTGCACATGAAGGCGTTGGCGAGAAGCTACATCTGGTGGCCGGGGTTGGACCGAGACGTGGAGGAGGTGGTAAAGAACTGTGAGACATGTCAGCTGACTCGCCATAGCCCATCCAAGGCTTCCCTTCAGCCCTGGGAGTGGACCACTCGTAAATGGTCAAGACTCCACATTGACTTTGCAGGGCCATTTCAGGGGAAGGTCTTTTTGATAGTGGTGGATTCTCATTCAAAATGGCTGGAGGTGGCTATCATGAGCTCCATGACATCCAGTGCAGTGATCAACGCGCGTTGCATTTGCTGTTTGCCACACATGGGGTCCCCGACGTGCTGGTTTCGGACAATGGAGCAGCCTTCACATCAGCGGAGTTCAAGGCTTTTGCAGGCAGAAACTGGATCCGCCACGTGACCACAGCGCCCTATCACCCCTCCTCTAACGGGCAGGCAGAGAGGATGGTGCAAACCACAAAAGAGGCACTGGTGAGGATATCGGTGGGGGACTGGCAAACCAGATTGGCCAGGTTCCTGTTATCACAGCATGCCACACCAAACTCCGCAACGGGGAAGAGTCCTGCCGAGATGCCGATGGGTCGCTGGCTGGCGACTGCACTGGACCGGCTACACCCGGACTACAGGGATGAGATGCGCACAAAGCAAGAGGAGCTGGCTAAGAAGCACCAGGGCACCGCCAGGCAGTTCGAGCCGTCAGAGACTGTGTTTGCCCATTGCTATGCAGGAGGAGACAAATGGATGCCTGCCGTGATGGAGCAGGCCACGGGTCCCCTGTCGTACAGCGTCCGTACACCTGATGGCCAGCTACACAGACGCCACGTAGACCAGCTACGGGGTCGTACTCCGGTGAGAGTAACAGAGACGTCACAGGCTAGGCCATTGTCTCCGCCACCTCTGCCAGGCAGTGACGGCCTGCTTCCTGCAACAACGACGGAAGCCACATCGACAGAAGGTGTCACGGTGTCACGGAGTCATCAGCCACGGAGGAAGGTTTTCCTGCGGCTAGCAGTGGCACCCCGACTATGCCTGTCCAGCGGCGCTCAAGTCGGGTTAGATTCCGTCCCAGATGCCTGGAGGACTAAGGGGTTTTATCTGGGGGAAAGGAGAGTTGTGTTTTGAGTTTTGCTTCAATTAAGTTTGTCCCAGTTCCCGGGTGTTACCTGAAGGGGTTGCTGGGGGGCTCGGTTTTACTTTGTCTGCATGGCAGAACCTGAAACTGAAAGTGAAAGACAATGTGCTGTAATGTCCACCCATTTACTCAGTAAATAGTAAAAGGTACATTCCGTCTCCTCTATTCATTACTGTTCGGTCAAGATGCAATAATGATTACTTTCATGCACATTTCCAACATGGTTAAGTGACTGTTTACTCCGGAGTGAATGGACCCTGTGGCCTGTAACTCGCGAGTATGCCTGGCGACGGTCTCCATTCCAGGTGTTACTTTGAGAGCTCTAGTAGACTCGCGTTTGATTTCGACCAGTGCTTTCCTCTGTATCGACGTTTCCTTCAAACTGCAGACAAAGCGGTCTCTTATTACATCATCGAGAAACCCTCTGATGGGCCTTCAATAACCACAAAACTAGAAGTTATAGATTTAAACAAGTTGGCTTTTAATCACTAAGATCAGAGCTAACATCTCAACACACCGACTGGTTCACAGGAATGAGTCATACAGATCCTGGGATCTTTATGTAAGAGAAGTCAGGGGCGGAGCCAAGAGCCAAGACCTGGAACCTCCCAGGTTAGTCGGGAAAGAGGAAGTGAAACTGTACACAGTGGGGGAGGGTAATATACATGAGTGCAAAACAAATACAGGATCAAGACAAACAGATTTCATTACACCCTCCAATGTCACATGTTTTGGACAGTTTCCCCAGTTCTGTCACAAACTGAGAAATATATTCATCCTCGCTTTGCCTCCTCTGCTTAAACTTGAACTGTTCCGCACTGACGAGTGACTTCGAGCTCAGATGCTCATTGCTCGCTTCGACCAACTCCTCATGCGTTTTGTCTTTAGGCTGGGCAGGAGAAATCAGACTCTTAATCAATATGTATGTTGCAGGTCCGTCGATAGTAAGCAAAAATACTCTCTTGGCATCTATTGCAAGTGAATTTGCCACAAAATGAAACTGAAGTCTTCCTACATACTCACTCCCCCTTGACCCCATTTGATACTCTCCATTTGTTCCAACTAATGCCAACACGATCAACAAAATTTCAGTGACACAGTAGACCAAAACCTAAGTAACAAAGATGTCCAATACTCAATCCTTTTAACAACGCGCTGTCCTTTATCCTTATCTGAATAAACACTCAGATTAGTGGTAATAACTAACTGCTTTTATTTCCAGACCTTCTAGAATATTCCTGTCAAAGAATAACCAAAGTAATACACTCCAAAGTCTTCTTTTGTAATTGCTACAATGCACTTACTCCCACCAGGGAGCCATCTAATGTTCAGTTAACAATATGCAAGTTCAATACTGATCACCATGGTGTACCTCTCTTACACACACAGAATTGGTTGACTGGAGCCGTTACTCCAGTTCAGGTGGAACCTCAAACTGTGAGACTCGAGCATCACCCATGCCCCAGAGAGAGGGTCAGAACGGTTCAAGTTTAACCAGAGCGGCAAAGGGAAGCTTCATGTAGGCACTTCAAACATGAAATGATTCATTTTATGGCAAAGTTTAATGATTATCTTTCCCTGTAGAATTTTGTATAAAAACATAAGAAATAGAAGCAGGAGCATTTGGCCCCTCGAGCCTGCCCTGCCATTCAATAAGATCATGGTTGATCTGATCTTGGACTCAACACCACTTTCCCTGATGTGCTGATTGAAGCAGGAAAATGGTGCCCGAAAGTATTTTGATAAACAGCTTGGTTGGATCTGTGACCTTCGGTTCCTTGTTCCTGATTGGCAATGGCATCAACTGGATACTTGAGCAAATTAGAATGGTTCATTGAGCAGATTATTTGAGAAAATCATTAAGTATGTCACTTAAAGTGTGATGTGTGATATATAAAAGACTTTTAATATTGCAGATAGATGGCACCACTACCACAACCGTTAATGTGGCATGTATTTTTGCCTCCCTCGTCCTCCAAACTCAGGACAATTTACAATGAAAAATGCCATGTTAGTCTTGGCCAGAGTCTTAAAACTACATCCACTTGAGAACAAAGTCGGTGCAAAAATGATTAATTCATTCCCTCTGGAGAAGATCTGATGAATGGCACGAGGTCAAAACTTACAATCTCCAAACAGAGAAGTTTGTACATGTTTGACCTACATGTCAACAAATAAAAGGTGACTCCTGAGTGAGTTCATGGGGAATGAGATGTGAGGCACCCGTGTAATTAAATATGTGTGGGAAGCAGCTTTTTTTTTTGCATTTTCTCAAAACCTCACATGTTGGGTCTCTCTTCACCAGCAGTTGCAGGATTTGGGAGCACAGTGCTACAAATTGTTATTTTCCACATACAGAGCAACTACCCACTGCCATTCATTTTCAAGAACCTGTTTATCTAACAAGAGAGAATAGGAGGATTAGTGTAGCATGAGCACGAATAGGAAAGTAAATTTACTTGCTAAAGATATTTTCTTCAGTATCAGTCTTAACTGATTCTTTTTAATCCCCACTCCATCTTTTTAATCCCCACTCCATCATCTACTCTAGTTAGTTCACCATTGGTTGTTAATGATATACTTGGCGTTACAGAGAGGAACCTAAAAGCTTTTGGAAATGAACATGACAGTTAGAGGGAATCAAAAGGTTTGCGAGATGGCATAATAAAGACTCCTGACTCTTTTTATTCCCCCATCTTAACATATTTTTACACTAATCATTATGTATCATTGCTCATTTTCCTTAATGGTAGATGTGTGAACTTGAGGTTTCTCAATTCTTGCAGTTATGTGAATGTCACATAAAGTGATTCTTTCAGGTCTGGTGTAGGCTGCAGAGTCTTTCCTTCTCTCTTCAGCACATCAAAATAATTTATCTAATTACTATATTTGTACATCTGTCTACATAACAACAGTGACTGCACTTCAAAAGTAATTCACTGGCTATGAAGGGCTTTGGGATTGCCTCAAGGGCATGAAAGGCATCACATAAATACTGTTCTATTTCTCAGTGGCTTGTGTGATGACTATCTCTTAGAGGGCTTAGATTCACAGCCAGCCACACCCTCCCCCCACCCCTTTTCTGTCCTGCTGATCTCCATCTCGCAACACTCTAGGGTTTGAAAACTCTGCCCACCATTTGGGGAGTTTTACAAAATCAGTAAAATGGCAATTTTCTTAATGGTTAGAACCTAAATAAACCTCGAGTTAAATAAACTTTTTAGGCTTTATACTTTTGGACATGTTATTCACATAAAAATAATATTGGGAAAAGAAAGTTAATCTGATTCATTATTGAATATGTGTGGAAGCTTTTTGCTGAGTTTTTTTACAATATTGAATTGCCTCAAAATTTTCGACCAGGATTTAAATAAAAAGTGAAAATATTCCTAGAGTTGTAAACACACCAAAAAAAGCAAAACCATAGAGCCCTACATATATCGTACATGGAATTAGGTGGGCAAGAACATGGCAGATGGAATATAATGTGGATAAATGTGAAGTTATCCACTTTGGTAGAAAAAACAGAAAGGCAGAGTATTTCCTAAATGGTGAAAGATTGGGGAATGCAGCTGCTCAAAGGGACCTGGATGTCTTTGTACATGAGTCACTGAAAGTGAATGTACGGGTGCAGCAAGCCATTAGGAAGGCAAATGGTATGTTGGCCTTCATTACAAGAAGATTTGAGTATAAGAGTAAAGAAGTCTTACTTCAATTATATAGGGCCTTGGTGAGACCACACCTGGAGTACTGTGTACAATTTTGGTCTCCTTACCTAAGGAAGGATATACTTGCCATAGAGGGAGTGCAACAAAGGTTCACGAGATTGATACCTGGGATGGTGGGACTGTCGTATTTGAAGAGATTGAGTAAACTAGGCTTGTATTCTCTTGAATTCAGAAAAATGAGAGGGAATCTCATTGAAGCATACAAAATTATTACAGGGCTTGATAGGATGGATGCTGGGAGAATGTTCCCCTTGGCTGGGGAGCCTAGAACCAGGGGCCACCGCCTCAAGATAAAGGGTAGGCCATTCAGGACTGAGATGAGAAGAAATTTCTTCACACAGAGGGGTGTGAATCTTTGGAATTCTGTACCCCAGAGGGCTGTGGAGGTTCAGTCATTGGGTATATTCAAAACCGAAGTCGATAGATTTCTGACTAGTAAGGGCACCAAGGGATATGGCGATAGGGCCGGTGAATGGAGTTGAGGCAGAAGATCAGCCATGATCGCATCGAATGGCAGAGCAGGCTCGAAGGGCGGAATGGCCTACTCCTGCTCCTATTTCTTATGTTCTTATGTTGTTAGGAGGTGCAGCCCTCCTCTGAAATACTGTTCTTGCCACCAACATTTGTTCCTGTGGAAGTGCTGTAAGAGAAATCGTTGCATTCTATGGGGGTGCTGGGTCTGCAGGAGCTGGTCCCCCTACATACCCCCTTCCAGTACTGGCGATTGTTACAAACATGAATATGAGCTCATAGATTGCACTCCAAAAGGAGGTTTGAATTTCACCTGGTTCGCCCAGCCAAGTCAGCGTTCCACTTGTTAAATTTCAGCAGCAGCGAGTAAATACTAAATGTCAACCGACCTATGAAAGCAAAGGTCTATTTTTAGTGCTGCAGAGCACGGTCTTGTCAGGGCATTGATTTGCATCATATTTGGCTTTCCTCTGTGATTGGCAGCCAGTGCTGAACTTCCACTTCACTTCACCTACATTGGAGAGCAGGCAGGCATTTTCCAGCACAGCTGTAGAGAAAAAAGAGACATCAAATTCTTTCAGGAAATGTATCTGCTGTTTGAAAAAAATCACAGCGAACTAACGAGGCCAAGAGGTGAATGCATTTTTTTTTATTGTCGTGATCAAAGGATGAGCTTTAACTGCATTTAGTTAACAAATATTGACCATAGCAGATGTGCAGCATATTTACACAGTGGGTTGATTTCGATCATTCAGTTGACTCCTCAGAAATGTCACAATTTAATTTATTTTTTTTACAATCAGGAATGTGTAGAACATCTCCAAAAAGACTGACAAAGGATAAATAGGAAAGGGATGAGAAAAATGGCCCTAAAATGTAGGGAGGAAAAAAAATACTTTTTATGCTCAGTTCCAGACTTGTTTTATATTAAGTGCTGATAGTCCTCATTAGCCGTGCCGAGCAAGTTGCCAGCTGTGAGCCCGAGAATTGTTATATATTGTTAAACAGGTAGTACAAAGGGACCTGGGTGTCCTTGTACACCAGTCACTGAAAGCAAACATGCAGGTGCAGCAAGCAGTTAGGAAGGCAAATGGTATGTTGGCCTTCATTGCAAGAGGATTTGAGTACAGGAGCAAGGATGTCTTACTTTAGTTGTACAGGGCCTTGGTGAGACCACACCTAGAGTACTGTGTGCAGTTTTGGTCTCCTTACTTAAGAAAGGATATATTTGCCATAGAGGGAGTGCAGCGAAGGTTCACCAGACTGATTCCTGGGATGGCAGGACTGTCGTATGAGGAGAGATTGGGTCGACTAGACCTGTATTCACTAGAGTTTAGAAGAATGAGAGGGGATCTCATTGAAACGTATAGAATTCTGACAGGGCTAGACAGACTGGATGCAGGGAGGATATTTCCCCTGGCTGGTTGGGGGGGTTTAGAACGAGGGGTCACAGTCTCAGGATACGGGGTAGGACATTTAGGACTGAGATGAGGAGACATTTCTTCACTCCGAGGGTGGTGAACCTGTGGAATTCTCTACCACAGAAGGCTGTGTAGGCCAAGTCACTGAATATATTTAAGAAGGAGATAGATAGATTTCTAGACGCAAGGCATCAAGGGGTATGGGGAGAGAGCGGGAATATGGTATTGAGATAGAGGATCAGCCAAGATCGTATTGAATGGCGGAGCAGGCTCGAAGGGCCGAATGGCCTACTCCTTATTTTTCTATGTTTCATTCAGTTATAAAAACAGAAAATGCTGGGAATACTCAGCAGGTCAGGCAGTATCTGTGGCGAGAAACAGAGTTAAATGCAGGTTCTCAGTCTAGCATGTACTGGGGGTTAGTGGTCGAGGGGTCTGTTATGTTCAAGTTCTCAGTCTGCCATGCATTGGGGGGTTGTGTAAGTTCTTCGCCTAGCATTCACTGGGGGTCGGTTGGCTAGGAGGCAGTTAACCCCTATTGTTATAAAACACTCTCTGAGTCACCATGAGCAGTGTGACGGGAGTTCTGCTGGTTATATTCTAAAACTGTGTGATAGCTCACACTTCCTCTTTGTCCACTCATACTTTCTCTGTCAGACTTTATCATCACACCTTCTGATTTGCTGTCACTCGGGAGTCACAGGTTTTTTTAAAAAATTGCTCCCACTTTGGTATTACACTTTTTGATTCACTCAAATATCAGATTCAATAAATTACAGTTCAATGGCTAAGAAATGCAACCAAAATCTACCAATGAAGTGAAGCAGAACCCGAGCCAGTCAGATCACTCCAAAAAAGACGGGAGACGCCCAATCAGAACGCAGTAACTACAGGAGTAGCAACATCTACCAACTGGAAATTGAACAAATTAAATTGCTCAAAATACTTTTTGGAATAAAAACCTCCCACTTGATCGCTACATGAGTAAAACATAATGTAACTGAAGTAAACATGTTGCAGAGAGTATTATAATGTATCTGTTAAATTGTTCAGCAAGTGTGACTATTGAGTTTAACTCCCAAATCCTAACCTTGAGTTTTATTCTGGTGCTGAAGTGGCTGCTTTCTGCCCCCTAGTGCACATCGAGTAATACAATGGGAGGTCTGCTATTATTTAAAAAAAAACATGTCTGCTCCTGTCTGTTGCTCTGTTGCTGCAATAATCCACTGCCCACCCAAGTCCTTTCTCACTTGAGCCCCTGCCCGAAATGCCGCACCTTCCGACCCGCCAATCTCCTGTGGCCCACCCTGCGCTTGATGCATTTTTGTTCCGACGCAGCAACTCCCGACCCTCACTTAGGCCTGTTCTAGCATCAGTTTGCACTGTATCTTCAGCTGTACGTCGAATTGGGCCTGAAACTCTGGAAACAGGCTGAAGATGGGGGAGGATTTTGTTGAGGGATCACCCACAGGTCAAATAGGATTGTGCCAGATTCTCCGAAGTCACCGTCTCCTTCTCGCCCTAGATAGACAGATTGTTGAATGGTAAGGGAGTCGAGGGTTATGGGGAGCGGGCAGGGAAGTGGAGTTGAGGCCAAGATCAGATCAGCCATGATCTTATTGAATGGCGGAGCAGGCTTGATGGGCCGAATGGCCGACTCCTGCTCCTACGTCTTATGTCTTATGTTCTTCTCCCCCATGCTGGCTGACCCCCAATGCTATTATACCCCGGGGTCTCCCTCCTCAGTGCACCACGACTCCTAGAACCCCCCCCCCCCAACCCCCGCTGCCCCTTCCAGTGCTCTTAGAAGTTGGGAAGCCCATCCCAAATAATACCAGGCATCGTCAGATCCCAGTGCAGCCACACTGGGATCCTCTGCCCCGAAACCTTTTCCCAATGGCCTAAACCCTGAAATTCCCCCAACCCTCACTGATGTCAGCCCTGTAATTCCCAGGTGATCCAGGACCCCACTCTCCAGTGCTCTTAGATTTGAGGACTACCTTCCGTCGTGCTTCCAGATCCGTGTACTAGCAAAGAGCAGGCCTCCCTTTCCCAGTACTAGCAGAATGTGGGATTCCGTCACCCTCCCCCCTCCCAAGAAACATCATGTAGTTCTAATATGCCGTAGGATTCCTCCCATAGTGCTCCAGACCATGTCACCCTTTCCTTGGACCCTCTTCAGTGCTAACAGACCCTAGTAACTCCTTCCAATGCTCCTAGACCCCAGGATACCTCCCCCATGCAGCTACAGCCAGAGGAACATCCCCTTAGTGGTACTGGGATTACTCCTGTGCTGATAACCCCAGGACCTCTACTGTAGTGCTGCCAAATCTCAGGACATCTCTCCTCAGTGCTATTAAACCTCAGGAGCATCCCTCAGTGGTAACGACCTGGATTCCCCCTGTGATGAAATATATGCCTTCATCAGCCCTTGTGTTTTACCTGCTTTGTATTGTGTGTACCGCCCCCTTTTTCCTATTGTGTGTATTGGCTACACCCCTGTCTTTTGTCATAGAATGACTCATACAGCTCTTGAGACCTTTATATCAGACGAACCCGATGTGTAAAGACCTGCAATGTTCTTAGTGATTAAAAGCCTTTAGTTGAATCCTTTAAACTCCTTGTCTTTTGAGTTATCGATGGCACATCAATTTTAATCACTAAAACACCAAGATGGATCGACTCCTGAAACCAGAGCGCTTGGATCTGGACCCCCATGCCTCAGACGCAGCCACACAGTTCGGACACTGGTTCCAATGCTTCGAATTTTTCATTGCAAACTCATCCACCGCCATAGCAGCCGCAACCGCCACCGGAGACGTGAAACTGGGAATCCTGCGAAACTGGGTGAGCCATCGGGTCTCCCCTCTCATCCAAGATGCCACCAGCTACGGGGATGCCTGCACCATTCTGAAGGCCCACTACGTGCGGCCAATAAACGAGGTGTACGCCAGGCATCTTCTGACTACTCGCACGCAACGGCATGGTGAGTCACTAGAGGACTTTATACTAAGCCTAAAAGTACTGGGCAGAGACTGTAACTGTAAGGCCGTGTCTGCCATCATGTACACGGAGGAGCTGATCCGAGACTCCTTTATTGCGGGCCTCAGTTCAAATTACATTCAGCAGAAACTGTTTGAAAAGGAGGGACTGGACTTAAAACAGGCTATGGGTATAGCGCGATCGCTGGATATGGCCCAGAGGAACTCTGAATCCTGTTCCTCAGGCCACGCGGCCCACTCCGCCTCGTGCGCGCCGTGGGGGCCGCCATCTTGGAAGCCATCTTCACCTCCCAGGTCTCAGGCCAGCCCAGCACCATCGGAGCCCCAGCCCCCACCCAGGAGCCCCACTACTGCCGCGATGCATCAGGGCCCGAAATGCTACTTCTGCGGCCAGGACAAACACTCCAGGCATCTGTGGCTAGCGAAGGGCACCACCTGTTTTAAATGCGGGAAGAAAGGACATTTCAGCAAAGTCTGCAGAGGGAACCCCGCCTCCAACTCCACCACCGCCGCGTGCGCGCCGTGGGAGCGGCCATCTTGGATGCCATCTTGTCCACCCTCATGGAATCCACCATCTTGCCCCGACTACACGGACCTCCAGGACCCACTGGTGGCCTCGATCACAGCGGATCAATCCAGGCCGCATCCGTTGTCTAAATCGATGATGGACATAGAGGTAAACGGGAACAAGGTTAAATGCTTGATTGACTGCGGGAGCACCGAGAGCTTTATTCATCCTAGCCTGGTAAAACAACTTTCGCTAACGATAGTCCCCACACAGGGCAAAATCGCCATGGCTGATAAGACTCATACCTCAAAAATTACAGGTTTCTGCGCGGTTATGTTGTCGGTAAAAGGCACTGATTACAGAGATTTTAAACTATTGATAATGCCAGATCTCTGTGTGAGCGTGATCTTGGGTCTGGACTTCCAGTGCCACCACCAAAGTATCACGCTTACCTACGGTGGGTCCCAGCCGCCCCTCACAGTGTGCGGTCTGGCTACCCTGAAGGTCAAGCCGCCCTCTCTGTTCGCCAACCTCGCACCCAACTGTCGATCCATAGCGACCAAGAGTAGGCGGTACAGCTGGGAGGATAGACGGTTCATTGCGTCGGAAGTAGAAAGACTCAAGCGGGAGGGTATCATCGAATGCAGTACCAGCCCGTGGCACGCCCAGGTAGTAGTAGTTAAGGGTAGCGAAAAGAAGCGGATGGTGATAGGTTATAGCCAGACGGTTAATCTATACACCCAGCTAGACGCCTACCCTCTGCCCCGCATAGCGGATATGGTTAACCAAATCGCGCAATACCGGGTGTTTTCCACCATCGACCTAAAATCGGCATACCACCAGCTCCCCATTAGGCCAGAGGACCGTCCATACACCGCCTTCGAGGCGAACGGACGCCTCTACCACTTCCTCAGAGTCCTCTTTGGGGTAACGAACGGGGTCTCGGTCTTCCAGCGGGAGATGGACCGCATGGTCGATGAGAACCAGTTAACAGCCACCTACCCATACCTAAACAACGTCACCATCTGCGGCCATGACCAACAAGACCACGACTCGAACCTCGCGAGATTTCTGAAAACCGCCCTCAGACTCCATCTCACCTACAACGAGGATAAGTGTGTCTTTAGCACCACGCGCCTCTGTATCTTGGGCTGCATGGTGGAAAACAGGGAAATCGGTCCGGACCCCGACCGATTGCGCCCCCTATGGGAGCTACCCCTACCAAACACTTCCAAGGCCCTGAAAAGGTGCCTGGGGTTCTTCTCCTATTAGGCCCAATGGGTCCCCAATTATTCCGACAAGGCCCGTCCCCTCCTGAAATCAATGTCCTTCCCGCTCACGGCCGAGGCCCACGCCGCCTTCAACAGCATTAAACACGACATTGAGAAGGCCGCGCTGCGGGCAGTGGACGAAAACATCCCTTTCCAGGTCGAAAGCGATGCGTCCGACTTCGCTTTAGCAGCCACCCTCAACCAGGATGGGCGGCCCGTAGCCTTTTTCTCAAGAACCCTCCAAGGGCCCGAGATCAGGCACTCCTCGGTAGAGAAGGAGGCCCAGGCCATAGTGGAGGCAGTGCGGCACTGGAGGCACTACCTAGCCGGCAAACGCTTCACCCTGCTTACCGACCAGCGGTCGGTAGCCTTCATGTTTAACAACAAACAGAGGGGGAAGATCAAGAACGACAAAATTCTCAGGTGGCGGATCGAACTCTCCACGTTTGAGTACGACATAATATATAGGCCGGGGGCCCTCAACGAATCCCCCGACGCCCTATCACGAGGGATGTGTGCCACCATCCAGGGGGACAGGCTACAGGGCCTCCACAATGGCCTCTGCCACCCGGGGATCACCCGGCTATTCCACTTTATAAAATCCCGTAACCTGCCCTATTCCATCGAGGAGGTCCGGTCTATGACCAGGGACTGCCGCACCTGTGCGGAATGCAAGCCCCGTTTTTTCAGGCCCGACCGAGCCCACCTGATCAAAGCTACACGGCCATTCGAGCGCCTGAGCTTAGATTTCAAGGGACCACTCCCCTCCACCGACCGCAATGTGTACTTTCTCAACATTGTGGACGAGTACTCCCGCTTCCCATTCACCTACCCCTGCCCAGACATGACCAGCGCCGCGGTCATCAAGTGCCTCGGCAACCTGTTTTGCACGTTCGGCATGCCTAACTACATCCACACTGACGGGGGCGTCGTTCATGAGCGACGAACTGCTGTCGAAGGGGATAGCCATGAGTCGGACCACTAGTTATAACCCCCGGGGTAATGGGCAAGTGGAGAGGGAGAACGCGACAGTGTGGAAGGCGGTCACCTTAGCACTAAGGTCTAAAGGCCTCCCCACCTCCCGCTGGCAAGAGGTCCTCCCAGATGTACTCCACTCGATAAGGTCGCTACTGTGTACTGCTACTAACGCCACTCCTCACGAGAAGATGTTTGTTTTTCCCCGCAAATCAACCTCAGGAGTGTCCCTACCCTCGTGGCTCTCCACCCCAGGGACAGTCCTATTACGAAAGCATGTGAGGGGCCACAAAACGGATCCCCTCGTGGAGGCAGTACACCTACTCCACGCAAACCCACAGTACGCGTACGTCAAGCATGCCGACGGGCGTGAGGACACCGTGTCCATAAAGGACCTCGCCTCGGCAGGAAGCGACGACGACCCATCACCACCACCCCCAGAAGAACCTCCACTATCCCCAGGCTCACCACCCCCAGAAGTACCCGCAACACCCCCAACACATGGGTATGCCCAGGAGGGCACCACGGACTCCTGGTCGGAACCCGAGGTACTGTTGCGACGTTCAGGAAGGACTATCACACCCCCGGACAGACTAAATCTGTAGAAGGGGTGAATGTGAAGAAATATATGCCTTCATCAGCCCTTGTGTTTTACCTGCTTTGTATTGTGTGTACCGCCCCCTTTTTCCTATTGTGTGTATTGGCTACGCCCCTGTCTTTTGTCATATAAAGGTCTCAAGAGCTGTATGAGTCATTCTATCAGACGAACCCGATGTGTAAAGACCTGCAATGTTCTTAGTGATTAAATGCCTTTAGTTGAATCCTTTAAACTCCTTGTCTTTTGAGTTATCGATGGCACATCACCCCCATGTTGCTAATCCTCGGGACCCCTAACATAGTGCTGCTAAACCCCAGGTGCCCCTCAGTGCTGCAAAATTCCAATAAAAGCACATTGTGCTGTGATACTGAAAGGCCCATCAAGAGCACTGGGGGGATAGTGCCAGAACATTAAGGAGAACCAAGGAGAAGAATACATGTCCACATGTCGTGCCCCCCCCCCCCACCCATCCCATTTTTCCCAAGCATGACTTTAAAGTTGTTCTTTTATCATAATTAGTAACTTTAGTTAACTTTTTGGGTGATAAAGGCAAACATTTTACCCACTCGTTTTCCTCCTCTCAATTAGTTGCCATACTGGAGAATTTCAGTCATCTTCGTTCACTCCTTCACACATCTTGCAAGCCACAGCACAGTGCGCCACCTCAAACAGGATTGTAAGGGAACATAAATCTTCTACAAATAACAACAGAAAATGCTGGAAAAGCTCAGCAGGCCAGGCAACATCCGTGGAGAGAAAATAGAGTCAACGTTTCGGGTCAAAACCCTTTGTCAAGACTAAAGAAGCACAGGAAATGACAAAGGGTTTCGACCCGAAACGTTGACTCTATTTTCTCTCCACGGATGTTGCCTGGCCTGCTGAGCTTTTCCAGCATTTTCTGTTGTTATTTCGGATTTCCAGCATCTGCAGTATTTTGCTATCATAAATCTTCTACATCTAGAGTCCATACATTCTTTAGCAAATGATCTGAATTCCTCAGGTACATTTTGAGCAAAGAAAGGTTAGATGTTAACCTGTTTCTTTACCTGTGACTTATATGAACTGGTGACTTTTGCTGGCACCTTATTATGGGCCTCATCAAACGTAGCATGACCTATGACTGTAATAAAAAGGCATGCACAAAAGCCTCTGGGAAAATCTTTAAAAAGTCATTATAATGTACCAGTCCAGTGAGCTTAATTATCTTCCAATAATTCTTACATCTGTGTAAGTCTAAAATGGAAATTAAATCACACAACCGCTTTGTGTATTTCACTGGTACTATATGTACTTAGCCAACCATGTATTATTTTTGGACAGAGAGCTTGTTAGCTAAACCCAACCCATTAGTAACGCACTGATAATTCAAAATGCATGCAGCATATTTCCCTTATCTCCACAGCACAAACGCGCAGTGCTAACGTGCTTTCAGACCTAATACTGGAACAAACGGATGAAGCTTTGTTTCTTGGGCCTTGGAAATACTTGATAAGACTTGTGGAAAAAGGAGGAAGAGGCAACATGTGCGTGAGACATAGCTAAAAACGATATTTTGTTTCA
Source organism: Somniosus microcephalus (assembly GCF_052327205.1). NCBI lineage: Eukaryota > Metazoa > Chordata > Chondrichthyes > Squaliformes > Somniosidae > Somniosus > Somniosus microcephalus. The sequence continues at coordinate 28,095,946 of NC_141015.1, forward strand.
CTAAAACATTAACACTGGTGGGGTGGGAGGAGGTGGGAGGAGTTGCAAAGAAGGAAAAAGAGAGTTGGAATGGAAAACATTTATTAATGCTACATTAGTAAGTGATACTGAAAACAAAAACTCGCAGCAGCCGGCACGTGTTCGACGGGCCAAATGGCGGCCTCCTGTGCTGTAACCATTCTATGATTCTATAATTCTATTTAAACAATAAAATCACTTAAAAGCCTGGTGAAATAGGAGGAGATTGAGATGTGATCATACTTGAAAATTCAACCAGCTGGCCAAACTAAGTACAGAATATATTTCCAGTATATTGTGCTTTTTGAAATCGAATTTATATTTTTTTTATTGCATTTAGATATACTTAATGAAAGACATGTGACCTTGCCCTGTACCCCATTTCCCCCATGGATATAACAAGTGCTACTATCACATTTATTTATGTTCAGCTGTTATTATACATGTCCTGTGTACTTTTGGGATGGTTTATTTTAACGGTAACTCTTGTACGTTGCTTAACATCTGATTGTTATTGATTCATTTTATGCATAATGGTAACAGACCTAAACTAGCAGGCCCCGTCACATTCAAATGGCTGAACCGTCTCAAACCCAACGAGTTAATGGTCATTATCTCATTGCTGTTTGTGGGAGCTTGCTGTGCGCAAATTGGTTGCCATGTTTCCCTACATTACAACAGTGACTACACTCCAAAAGTACTTCATTGGCTGTGAAGCGCTTTGGGACATCCTAAGGTCGTGAAAGGCGCTACAGAAATGCAAGTCTTTATTGGGTCAGAGGTAAGTTTGATTATGTACAGGGGGACATTTCTAAGAATAACAGTTAAAAATGTATGGGTGAAGAGATGACAGCCCTTTTGAGCGTTAGAATTATTTGAACACAAAGTGTACATAAAAGCAGCTTCTATGTGGCAGCTAAATCTCAATAAATCAGTGTTCCTGTTGATTTTCAGCATCTTGCCATGGAGAATTTGCAGCCTGTTAATCCGGAGCTGACCACCAGAGGGAGCTTTTTTAGCCGGTTTCTGAGTTTGCCGTCAATCCCAATGGCTTGCCTCTACATTGCAATGATCTTCCTCTCCACCTACTGGCAGAAGTTTACAAAACCTCTGGAGTTGAAGAAGGTGAGAATGTTGCTTGCTCATTATCTCGCTTGCAGTAGCCACGTCAAGTTCACTCGTGTCCGCTGAAAAGCAAGTTACTGTAAATTAGTTTGATTGCTTTCTGATGTCATGTTTTTGTTGTCTGGTATTCTCAATGCAATAAAGTCACTGTGACAGCTAGGAATGTGATATATAAAAAAAGCAATTCTTTTATAGTCGCAGGAAAAATTGATCGAATATATTTACACTCTCGCTCCTTGAACTCGGTTCATAAACTGAACTTTGCTCCGAATCCAGGAGGTCCCATTTTGCCTTTGATTAGTTCATCTCTCTGCAGCCGTTCCAAAACATCAGATTGCAAAGCGCTTTTCACCCTCTGAGTCGGTGTGACGCGCTTAGCTAACAGTTCCACTTGCTTCCATCACAATTATTGCCAAACGCATTAAAACAACCAGAATTCCACATTTCTGACAAGTGTTTCAAGCAGAGTTAATCAGCTTCAGAAGTGCCGACCAATCTCATTAACTGGCTTGTATTTGCCAGTCCTGTATGCCGCAGATGGTTTAGAAACCGAATGGCCAGTCCGTGTGCTGTTGGGATAAAATTTAACCTAGAATAAATATCACGATGAAGCAATTGCAGAACATCAAATAAGAATTCTGGTGCCGTGTTTATATTTCGAGGATGTCCAGTCCCACAATCACCAGGTTCCTGTAGCCCTAAAGCTGTAGTTATACTGCCTACTCCCACTACTCCAGTGGGGGAGGAGGAATACAGCTGTGCACAGGCACAGTTAATAATCTAAGTTAATAAATGGGATAGTCAGCTCTTTTCTATCATTAAAATTTCAAAGGGAGCCGCCTAAGGCTTTTCTTAAAACATTAAGTTTAAAACATCGGCTGCAGATCTTTCCCGATAAGTCAGTTGGTGAGTGCTCGGGGCTGTATGGAATTGAGTCATGGAAACCCGAAAGGGCCCAGGGTCGAACCTGCGTCTGTGCTGACTTAGGTGCTCTCAGCCAGTGGAGTGATAGGGGCTCTCCAACTGACCTCAGCTACCTGGCTGGGGGCAAGAGGGGAATCATCCAGGGTTATTATCTCTGATTTACTATCCAGAAACCTCCCGCTAGAAAGTAGGCCTTGTCTGTTTGTGTGTGTGTGTGTGTGTGTGTGCGTGTGTGTGTCTTGAGCATCCCTGATTATAATTGCTCAACCATTGGCGGCCGTGCCTTCTGTTGCCTGGGCCCTAAGCTCTGGAATTCCCTGCCTAAACCTCTCCGCCTCGCTACCTCTCTTTCCTCCTTGAAGACGCTCCTTAAAACCTACCTCTTTGACCAAGCATTTGGTCATCTGCCCTAATTTATCCATATGTGGCATCGGTGTCAAATGTTTTGTCTTATAATACTCCTATGCAGCACCTTGGGAGGTTTTACTATGTTAAAGGCGCTATATAAATACAAGTTGTTCTTATTGTGTGTTGCTGTGTGTGTGTGGCTGTGTGTGTTTCTGTGTCTTTCTGTGTGTCTGTCTTTCTGTGTGTCTGTCTTTGTGTGTGTCTGTGTGTCTTTCTGTGTGTGTCTGTGTCTGTGTTTCTGTGGGTGTGTGCGTGTATCTGTGTGTGCGTGTATCTGTGTGTGCGTGTGTGTGTGTGTCTCTGTGTGTGTTGGGAGCTGAACACTGGATCCGGTTCAGCTGTGAACCTCCCCATGGTTGCACAGCCTGCAAACACTCACTAATGAAGAATGACCATTTGAATGACACATCATAGAAACATAGAAGATAGGAGCAGGAGTAGGCCATTCGGCCCCTTGAGCCTGCTCCGCCATTCAATGAGATCATGGCTAACCATCCAAATTCAGTACCCTGTCCCTGCCTTCTCTCCATATCCCTTGATCCCTTTAGCCTTAAGAAATATATCTAACTCCTTCTTGAATATATTTAATGAATTGGCCTCTACTGCCTTCTTTGGTAGAGAATTCCACAGGTTCACCACTCTCTGGGTGAAGAAATTTCTCCTCATCTCAGTCCTAAATGGCTTACCCCTTATCCCCTGGTTCTGGACTCCCCCGCCATCGGGAACATCCTTCCTGCATCTAGTCTGTCTAGTCCTGTTAGAATTTTATAAGTTTCAATGAGATCCCCTCTCATTCTTCTAAACTCCAGCGAGTACAAGCCTAATCGACCCAATCTCTCCTCATACGTCATTCCTGCCATCCCAGGTATCAGCCTGGTGAATCTTCACTGCACACTCTCCATGGCAAGAACATCCTTCCTTAGATAAGGCGACCAAAACTGCACACAATACTCAATGTGTGGTCTCACCAAGGCCCTGTACAACTGCAGCAAGACATCCTTGTTCCTGTACTCAAACACTCTTGCTACAAAGGCCAACATACCATTTGCCTTCTTAACCGCCTGCTGCACCTGCATGCTTACCTTCAGCGACTGGGGGCACCAACTGCAGATATAGAACTTAGTGTGAGTAAGTACCTTCTAGAGCAGAAGGGCGAAACGTGCTGTAAATGTGTGCTGTAGTACTGGTTTATCTGCCCATTTGGTGCTGTACTGTTGAAACAGTAGATTAGCACATTTTTTACCCTGGCTTCAGTATTTAATAGACTATTCATTTTTTATTTAATTTTGTTCATTTAACAAAAAGTGTGTTGTATTATTAAGTTTTAAGAAAAATGTTTTTTAATACTCCATGTCCCAAACTTTGCACCCTACATTGAGGGAGTTGATCCTTACTGGGATGGCTGTTAGCACGTTTTTTTCTGTAGCACCATCAGTACAGCGCCTGATTTGGTTGCAAGGAGCTGATATATCAGCATGGGTATGTTCCTAGGGAGTGGCTTCTCCATCTTTGAACTGCCAGTGTCTGACTAATGAGGGAAGATGCATTTTGAATTTCAACCACGGTTATGATTTAAAATTGCATCTCTCTAATATTTGTTTTTATAGTTAACAGATTCAGTTGGCAATATTTTAAAATGGGACATGTACAGTATATTCAGGTGTCAGCCGTGGCTCAGCGGGCAGCACCCTCGCCAGAAGGTCGTAGGTTCAAGTCCCACTCCAGAGACTTGAGCACAAAATCTAGGCTGGCGCTCCAGTGCAGTGCTGAGGGAGTGCTGCTCTGTTGGAGGTGCCGTCTTTTGGATACGACGTTAAACCGAGGCCCCGTCTGCTCGCTGAGGTGGATGTAAAAGATCCCACGGCACTATTTGAAGAAGAGCAGGGGAGTTCTCCCCGGTGTCCTGGACAATATTTATCCCTCAACCAACATCACTAATAAAACCAGATTATCTGGTCACTATCTCATTGCTGTTTGTAGGAGCTTGCTGTGTTGAAATTGGCTGTCGCGTTTCCTACATTACAACAGTGACTACACTTTTTTAAAGTACTTCATTGGCTATAGAGCGATTTGGGACATCCTGAAGGTGTGAAAAATGCTATATAAATGCAGTCTCTTTTTTTCTCTCTCTACCAGTGCTAAATAAGACATGTCACTGCTGCATTATCTATCACAGCTGTGCCAGTGAAACTTGACCAGTTTTATATTAAACTTTATATCGGTTTTGGCGACTGAGTGTTTTAAAAAAATTATTATTCCTGCTGTTCTATTTGACAAAAAGCAGTTCTGAATCCTGTTGATATGTCTATTTGCTATTTTCCCACTTGGGTAATAATGTACATGAATGATTCATGCCTAACATACATAATGCATAATTAAATCACAATTTGATGGAGTGGAATTTATTAATTGTGAAGACACATGTGTTTCTGTAATACACTAATTTATTTCTATAGTTTTTATTGCTACATTGCTCACTCAGCTGTAATCAGCTGCTGTGTTGAGTTACTAAGTAGCAGTTGCACATTGTTACAACAAATTATCTGCAAGAACATGCTAAATACAGACAGGGCGTGTTAATATACAGATTGGTGCAATATGCTTTTTTTTTAAGAAAAGTAACCATGTTAATTACAGTAATAGCGATCAGTTGTCCTTGGCTGTCACAACCAAATTCTGATGGATTAATGAGGTTGATGGATTGCAGATTGTGCCACGGAGCTCGTGTAGATTATAAATAACGCTTTGTGCTAACAATGTGAGTGAAAATGGAAACATTAATATCAATTAAAACCCTTTTTATTCTGCTCTCAGCAGCCTGACGAACTTGTATTTTAAATTCGAACCTTCCACGTAACACATGGCAGTCACTTTCAGGACGGGCGAGTGCCAGAGAGCGACTGCTTTGTCAGTTATGGTTTTGTTTTGTGGAATCATGTACTATGAAGTGGAAACGCTCTTGTGTATGTGTGTGTCTGAGATCATTTCAGGAGAAGGAAAAACCCGAGAGTGGCTGCATTAAAATGGGTGCCGGATGCCCCCAGTGGCTGAGTGTGTAATTGCGCCACCCAATGTGGCACTGTGTAATACAGGAAACTCTTTGGTATCCGGTACCGACGGGACCGGGATGGTGCCGGTTGATTAAAAATTCCGGATGACGGAGAGGGTTATCTACCAAGGCTATTTTTAACAAACAAAAATTAAAAAATCAAGAAATGTGCAGTATACAGTAATTGGGTACTCCCAGCAGCGCGGGAGAGTCAGACTCCTGTTATTGAGGTGTTCGGACTTCGGACAGCGCCAAGAAGCCGAGTAGTGGCAGTTTGGAGAACTACCCCCCCATTGACTAACTTGGCCACCGCGGGAGACTCGGACTCGGCAACATTTCCGGTTATTGAGGTGTTGTTTTCGGAGTATGAATTTTGCCGGTTGATAGAGAATTCCGGATATTTAGGTGCTGTTTAAACGAGAGTTTCCTGTATAGGCCAGAAAGGCTACAGGTCAGTGCGGAGTTAACTGGCCTTAGCCAGGGGGCAGTGCATGAGGTTGGTGTGCTACAATTAGCCTCTAAGCCCAAAGTGAGGACAAGAAAAACTGGCCAAGGTTTCCATTCATGATTGACATCCAGATGTTGCTGGAAAGTGTGAACATCAGGTGCCGACAGGGTGGGGGCTCGGTCATAATGTCCTACCTGGTCACAATGCCTTCTGATGCTCGTATAGGTTCAGATGTGGCGAACGGCATCTTGTGTAAGGTACCAGAGTGGAACTGGTCCCAGCAAAAGTCTGCACACTCTGGAGCAAAAACAAAACAAAAAAATTCTGGTTAAAACTGCAGTGCAATATATTCTGAAATACGAAAGGTAGAGGTGGATTTTTCTGGGAATTGTAGCAATGCTTCCTGTGTAAGTGTACTAACTATTTCAGTATTAATATTACATACACATTCAAACAGCTGATAGTACTAACATATGTATAGATAATTATTTACATTACTCATCCCGCATTATGCTAATAAATACATTTTAACCCTAGCCATTGTAAAAATACAACACATATAGTTTTTTTTAATAAAAGGTGAGGTTTAATCCCACGCATTTGATTTGTAGGAGACATAGATCCAGCAAAATGTATAGGGATTTTTGGCAGCTGCACAATACTTGGGGGGGGGGGGGGGAAATTCGGTTGATTAGCACCTCCCATTAGCTCCCTAAAAGGGCGCTAGCAGGGCGCAAAGCAACTAGCGCCCGGGCACGGCGATGTTTGCGCCACTCACGAAATTGACCAAACATTTTGCGGCGGCGCTAAACACTACCGCCACGATCTCCTGCACCTGCAGATCGTGACGTCAGTTGAGCGTGCAACACCCCGGTAGCGCCCGGACCGGATATTGAGTGGCGCCCCCTGTCTTACCACCTGCCGCTAGCAATGACAGGTTGAGGGGAACGTTTTGCAGTCGGGAAGGGACTAGGGGAGCGCTATTTAAAGGCGGCCGCTTCCTGCCTTTTTTTGTCGGCGACATTTTTGCACCACGCATTCTGAGAGAGAGAGAGAGAGAGAGAGAGAGACTTCTGGAGAGATTCAATGCTGTGTGAAGGAGTTTTGGGTACTGAGCAGCACTTTGCAGGTTCATTTTGATTTGACCTTGCATCAATTTAGAAGAGACTATGGGGGCTGCACTCTGAGCTCTTTCCCTGGGCCTCTCCATTGTTCCTTCCAGCAGAATTCATGTACAGGTCTCTCCAGGCCGAGATTCAAGGCTGCAATGAGCAGGTTGTGGCTGGAGAGCAAGATCGACCCTCCCCTTTAAGAACTGGCTGGCGCCAGTGCGTCTGTGTTCCATTGCTGACTGACATCACCTACGCTGCGCCCGCGCTCTGAGGTAGCGCCTCACTCCTCGGCGTTCGCGCCTTAAGACAGGTGTGTAGCGCCTGATTTAGCGCTCAAATCACCTCTGGGGCGATTAGAGGCCAAGTTTGCAGTTGGAGGCAATAATTAGTGCCAGGCGCTAAACTTTGCGTCCAGCCGATAATTGCGCCCCAAACGGGGCGATACCGAATTTCTGGAGCACTCCCATGAAACAATCTGTCCTATTATATGCTGGTGATATTGATATCTCTATGATTGACATTATCAAACAGACTGAGTTCATATCAAAAACCCAATCATTAATTTGGATTATAATTTTATCAAGTAATATTGAGTTGAAATGTTTTTATATGGAAGTAGCATATATTCATCGGTGGGGCAACACTCCTTTATAAAAAGGGGAAAATTAATGCTCAATGTTGATCTGATGCTTTTCCATTTGGCTGGACTGTGGTTGTCTAAGGCTTTGATATCCATTTTATTTTTAACTGAACATGAAGGAGCCAGATACTACATAATAAAAATAATAATAAAAAAATGCTCTGTTCACAATACAAACTATTAAACTGATGGCTCCTTTCTGCGTTCTCTGGCAGTAACACTTGACTCACGGGTGTCCTTTCCTGCCTCTCTCTCTCTCACCCCATTTCTGTCTTTTTTTCCTTTTATATGGTTTCAGACGCCGAGTAATAAAGCAGTAAATCTGGTGTCATTTCCTAGGCAAAGACGTTACATGTTTATGAATGGCTGGGAGACAGTCGTAAACTACGGAAAAAATGTTACATCGTCAGATAGAGAGGAATAAACATTTGACACTGGCCATCTTGTCTAAATCTGTTTGATAAATTCAGCCTGGGTCTGAAATCTCTTTTTTTCCTGGGGCTATTGATTTCAATAGCGTACCAGAATATGATACATTTACTGAGTTAGTATTGGACGCACTGTTACATACTTATATTGCTAATGGCTCCCTTGCTTCCCATACACTTAAAAAAATAGTTTAATTTTAGACTTTAGTAATGTTGTCGCAATGTGTTTCTTCTGTTTCCTTTCTAAGCAATAGTCACATTTGATTTATTTCTAATGTGCTGTTTAGAATAATATCGCCCATTTTATACAGAATTTGAGCTGCAGCTTGCATTGTGAGCATTTGTTTTCCTCACTGTAATAAATGTTGTTTTCAGAAAATTAGAATGTTGAATATTACATGTGTAAAAAAAAAAAAGGGGAAGATTGAGAATAAAACATAAAGGGGCTCAGTGTTCTCAGATTGTGCTTTGAATAATTTGAAATTCAAATACTGTAATATTGTGCCAAAGTACCATCAAGCATATATGGGAACGATAACACTTCAAGGCCTGAAGTAGCATATCTACACCAACAAAGAGACAATATCATTTTTTTCTTCACCCTCTCAACTGCTGTCCCTGTGTCACACTGGAGAGAGGAGGCAGGAGGCAACCTCCTTGTAGACTCTGTCACTGTCGCTCAATAACTGACTGCATAAGTAAGCCTCTGCTGACTCTCCTTTCAAGTTTCCCCCCCCGCGCCCCCCCACCTCCTCTCGCTAATGGCAAGTCATCAGCCCGTATTGGAAACTCGCTGTCAGATAGAAGTGCAGGCACAAACTCACGGCATGCTACTCTGCAGTTCAGCATGTTGGGCAGGGTGGAGCTGCAGTAGGCTGAACCATATAGCGGTTGGGATTTTTTGCGGGGGGAGGTGGGGTGGGGTGAGGATGACGTTAGCTACAGTCCCTGTTTGGCTGGCGTTGAGTTACAAGGCAGTAATTCAGTTGAGCCTTTTTTGGCGATGCCATAAACAGAGAACAAAGCTCAGTCACTCTGCTAATGCCAGCTAACCCCCCATATTGAATTACTGCCATAAACTCATTGCTAGCTAATTGTTCTTTCTAACATATTGATCTTCTGGGGTCATTGCTCAAGAAAAATAAAATAGAAAGTCTCTCTTTTCTTGCAACTGTCTCTTATTCTTTCCGACTCTCCTCTGCTTTCTCTAGCTTCTGTTTTTTTTAATACTTCTCCCACACTTTTCTCATTGAGGTGTCTGTCTCTCTATTTGTCACTGACTATTTTTCTCACCTTTTTCTTCCTCTTTGTGTAAGTTTCTCTCTTCTAGTTGTCTCCAAATCTTTGAAGACGTGTTCTTTTACCAATGTCCTCAGTCTCTATCTCTTACATGTGCCAGTGAGAGAGAGAGAGTGGGGGATGTGGGAGGAAGGGTACTCAGATTGTTACATGGGGTGCAACTTGTGGCGGGGGGTTAGGGTTGGGGAATAATGGGGTCTGGGAGACCTAGGACTTTCCAAGTGCCTGGAGTGGGGAGTTGAGCCCAAGGAGCAATGTGGCGAGGGGGTGTGGGCGGGCAGAGGAGAGATGAGCCTTAGGAATGCTGGGGATAGCGGGGGGTGGGGGGAGAGGCAGAGGTAACAGCATTTGAGTTTTCTGGGTGATTGGAGTGATAATTTAGAGTACATTGGGCAGGATGGAGTTCAGAGTTGGAAGGATGGAGTCTCGTGCTCTGAGCATTTTATTGGGGGCTCACAACACAGCACAGCTACCAGGAGCAGAGAGCACGGAGCCAGGACCCAGTCTTGCCAAGGAAGGAAGCCAGTATGATACAGAGGGTGTTGGCGTATGTACAAGGAAGAGCAGGAGATTGAGAGGCATTGGCGTAGTGGATGCACGAAGACCAGGAAAATATCAGAGAAGCAAGCTCCATTATAATATCCAAGCTCTGGAATAGAGAGGGGAGGCATGCGTGCCTGAAAGGTATTGGGCGATGGGATATGTGAAATTAATGGTAATTTTTGTGAGTTTTTAATAGAATTCTTGAATGTTTTTACTTTATGCAATATTTTTAGGAGTGTTTAGTGGGGTGGTTGGAGACCAGAATTGACAACTCAAGGAGCTTTGAATTTTTTCAGGGATTTGACTGCTTGTTTTGTGGCAGTTGGTGATTGTTCTTTGGTTTGTAAATGGTTAGTGAAAATAGTGATGTTTTTGTTACATTTAGTAGTTGTTGATTTTATTTTATAGACAGTGGCTGTTGATTGGTCGGCTGATTTTTCTTTCAACATGTTTTGACTTTTGATGAGATCAAAGATCCCATTTTACTTTCTGCTGGTTGAGCAGGCGTGGCGCTATCCCAAGTCGGGTGCAAAACTATTAATTATACAACAACAACAACTTGTATTTATACAGCAACTTTAACGTAGTAAAATGTCACAGTAGCATTATCAAACAAAATTTGACACCGACCAACATAAAGAGATATTAGGACAGGTCAAAGAGGCAGGTTTTAAGGAGCGTCTTAAAGGAGGAAACAGAGGTAGAGAGGCGGAGAGGTTTAGGCAGGGAATTCCAGAGCTTAGGGCCTAGGCAACAGAAGGCACGGCCGCCAGTGGTGAAGTGATTAAAATCAGAGATGCTCAAGAGGGCAGAATTAGTGGAGCGCAGAGATCTCGGCGGGTTGTGGGGCTGGAGAAATGGGGAGGGGTGAGGCCTTGGAGGGATTTGAAAACAAGGATGAGAATTTTAAAATTGACGCGTTACTTAACCGGGAGCCAATGTAGGTCAGTGAGTACAGAGGTGATGGGTGAACAGGACTTGGTGCAAGTTAGGACACGGGCAGCAGAGTTTTTGGATGACTTCAAGTTTACAGAGGGTAGAATGTGGGAGGCCGGCCATGGAGGGATTTTGATAATGTATGATTTATTTTCAGAGCACTATTTCATGTTTTATTTTGATCAATTCATAATGGCATCATGTAAGTCAGAGGCTATTGAAAATATTGATACGTGAGCTGAGGGAAGGTGTCTGGCATCATGTAACTGCCCCTCTCTTTCGCTGTAACCTCCTCCAGCTCTACAACCCTCTGAGAACTCTGCATTCCTCCAATGCTGGCCTCTTGTGCATCCCCCACTTCTTTTGCCCCACCATTGGTGGCCGTGCCTTCAGCTGCCTAGGCCCTAAGCCCTGGAACTCCCTCCCTAAACCTCCGCCGCTCTACCTCTCCTCCTTTAAGGCGCTCCTTAAAACCAAGCTTTTGGTCACCTGTCCTAATATCTCCTCCTTTGGCTCCATCTCAATTTTTGTCTGATCAGGCTCCTGTGAAGCACCTTGGAATCTTTTACAACGTTAAAGGCGCTATATAAATGCAAGATATTGTTGTTGGTAATATATTATCAGCTCTTTCTTAGATTAGAAGCAAACATATTTATTATTCAGAAATGCTTAATAAATATCATGATTCCATATCTTTCTTGAATTAAAAATGTGTTGGTGTACCTCACTCTGTTAGTGTATGGACACTCTGCTCTCCTGCTAAGAGAATGGCCACAGTAGAAGTGTGATGGTGGTAGGTTCTTCACAATCTTCTCTCCACCCTCTCGGGCCCTTTGTCTCCACCTGACGAGCAGCAAAGATCGGCAACTTGCCACCTGAGGAAGCCTGAGTCCGATTGTCAGACTGGCGCTGCAGTTCACATGCAGGTCTGGAAGCCTGATGTACAGCTGCAGTGTGCTGTTTGGATCAGACGAATAGTTACCAAACGTCTGGTGTTCATTTCACCTGAGGGAAAGATACCGGAATTTGAATCTAAGGCGATCTCCACAAATCGATGTTTGTGAGGGGACTCGAATACCGTTACGGGGATAGAGCGGGGGGAGGGGGGGGGGAATGAGACTGACTGGGTTGCTCTACAGAGAGCTGGCACGGACTCGATGGGCCGAATGGCCTCCTTCTGTGCCGTATGACTCTTGAGGGCTGGATTTTCCAAGCCCCGAGGAGGCGGGACAGCCGGTAAACTCGGAGAAAGTGGGGGCGGATGACAAAGCCACCCCCATCCCGCCTCCGTGCCCTTTTGCCAGGAGGTGGGAAGATGTGCAGCTTCAGGTCCCGTCTCCTGGAGATGGGAAAGGCATTTAATCCTTTTAACTGCCTGTTAACAGGTAGTTAACAGGCAGAAAAAAGGATTAGTGCCATTTTACCTTCACAGGTGAAGGCTTCCCGACCTCGGAGAACCCCGCCGGGTTGGAGGAGACGTGGCGGCGGTCGGAGGCACCTGGAAGTAAGATGTAGAGGTGAGTGATGGGTGCAAGTGTGGAGTGGTAAGTATGCAAGATGAGTGATAAGTTTTAAAAAATGTTCACTTACCTTGTTTTCTTCATACAGCCTTTAGCCCTGCTGGATCAGGAGAGCCGACATCCTGCTTGTCAATTTCACAGCATGGCTGTTGGAACCTCCATTCCAATAACCATGTGAAATTTACAAAGTTGAAAGGTTTGATGAGTCCTGAACACAAGGACTCCTCAAACTACAGAGAAAGTCAGTGTTTGACAGCTTCACAGAGCTGTCAAACGCTGACATTTTTTCTTTGAAGAAGTCTTGACAGATAGCACATCTGACGTTGACGTGCTCTGTCAGTGACTTCCTCCCTAATTGGCCTGCTGAACCCGCAGGGCGGGCTTAACAAGCTCAATCAGGGAAAAATCCCTCTGGTTGGTCAGGTGAGGATGGAGGCGGGACATTGACACGACAAGCAGCAGTCCCGCCTCCATTCACACAATCCAGCCCTATGACTCTATGACCTCCTCTTCATAAAATTCAGAGAAAATTGTATCTCTGAAATTTACTACTTTAAAATTCTGCACCAACTTGTGCACTATTAGGAACTTCTGCCATTCGTACTAGTTATTTCAAATCATTCCTGGAATACCTATTAACTGAGCGGCTGAACCCTGTTAAATTGACATCGCTGGTCCCTAACCAGTGCCCCCCCCCCACCCCCCAAGAAATATTCTGTTTGGATCAAGATTTCTATAAACTGGAAGTAAGATTAATCAATTTGCATTTTGTTTTTGCTACATAGACCATTTGGTCAATTCGCAGTATTTCTGAACAAACACAATTTAAGAAAAATGCTGATCGAAAGCACATTTCAGACAAATACAAAAGCAAAATACTGCGGATGCTGGAAATCTGAAATAAAAACAGAAAATGCTGGAAATACTCAGCAGGCCAGGTATCATCTGTAGAGAAAGAAACCGAGTTAACGTTTCGGGTCAATGACCCTTCGTCAGAACTGGAAAAAGTTGGAGCTGGAACAGGTTTTTAAGCAAGTGTAGGGGCAGGGAAAGGGGGGAGGGGAGGAAAGAACAAAGGGGAAGGTCTGTGATAGGCTGGAAGGCAGGAGAGATTAAATGACAAAAGGGATGATGGTGCAAGACAAAAGGAGATGTAATGGGACAAGTTAAGAAACAAATAGAGGACTCTAGATGAAGTGTCAATGGCAATGACAGAATCATCAACAGCTGCCACATGAGAGAGAGACAAAAAAATAAATTGGGCCCGAGGTTATGGGCTGAAATTGTTGAACTCGATGTTGAGTCCAGAAGGCTGTAAAGTGCCTAATCGGAAGATGAGGTGCTGTTCCTCGAGCTTACGCTGAGCTTCGTTGGAACAGTGCAAGAGGCCGAGGACCGAGAGGTCAGAGTGGGAGTGGAGCGGAGAATTAAAGTAACAACAGAAAATGTTGGAAACACTCAGCAGGCCAGGCAGCATCCGCGGAGAGAGAAACAGAGTTAACGTTTCAGGTCAGGGACCCTTCATCAGAACTTAATTAAAGTGACAGGCTCGGGGTCACCCTTACGGACTGAACTGAGGTGTTCCGCATTTCACACAAAAGTGTTTACATTTCTAAACTGTTGTTATTTTTCAGTATAATCTAGTGATGGGTTAGCAATGTTTAGTGTGCTGAGTATTATGGTTTGTATAATTTACAATGATTTTATGCTTATAGCAGGACTTAATATTCCTTTATTTAATTGATAATATTTATTCATAGTTTGTAGTTTGAATTACTATTAGCTGTAGATTACTAAGTGAATATTAATTTCCTTCGATCAGATTTTCTTGAGTTTCAGGCTTAATTAGGCACATTGCTATGTGGCTGTTAGCATTAAAGAGGTAGTGGTATTATCTGACTTTTCATCAAGTATATGTAGCAAGCTCAAAAAAACCATACGGATATCTATTTATAATGAGGCTTACCATCAGAATGGAGAAGTATCAGACAGGCTGTTCAGCGGCATCTTGTAGCAGTCATGCCTAACAATCATGAGCCTTATTTTAGTACCAAAGTGGGTAATATATAGACTGCACCTGGAACTCAAGAGGCATCAGATCATCTGGGGTCCGTTTCTGCTACAAACACAGCTCGGACACCTCCCATACACACGCAGGCCGCCCCCCAAGAAAGTCAGGATGGGACCAGAAGCTAGTAACCCCCCTCCCAGTGCCCCACAAAGATCAATGATCTAACCTGACAGGTGGGCAACACCCTGACCCAGGCAAATCCCAGGTACTGTTGTCAAACTATCTCAATCCTCAAACAGTGCATCGTCCCCAGTGTGTGCGTAGCCATACTGACAACCCTAATTGCGCCACTGTGTTCTATAATGTATTGAAACGATTACATCTGCATGCACATCCTGTCAACTTCGAACCCTGATAAATTCCGATGTCCACATTCAGAATGAAAAATGCCTCTGTAAAATTGGTCAGGCTGAAATTACACCCTTTGCCCAGGAGAGATGATGCAGTATCACCACTGGTGGGAGGGTGTAATTACAGCGTGATAAGTTTACCAGGGCAGTTTCCACTATAGGGCCAGAGTTTTGCCGGCGCTCAGAGGGCAGGTTCAGAGGCGGGTCCGCTGTCAAAATCTAAAAGATTGACAGCAGGTCGGGATCCCGCCTCCCTGTCAGTTTCCCAAGTGTGGGGTCTGCCTGCGCTTTGCAGACCTGGCACTAAGCGACGGGTCAGCCAATTGAGATAGTTAAGCGGGTCTGTAAAGGTAGTTGAACAGCATTTTACCACCTTCTAGCCATTTTTTCAACTTTTCCACGAGGTTCCCGTCACTCGGGAATCATGTCAGGTAAGTGTGTCTATCTCTATCTCTCCATTGCTGTGAATAGGTGACAGCTGCAAAAGTGGTATGAAAGCTACCATTTCACAGCTGTTCACTTTCCAATGTCAGAAGCTGGAGCCTTCAGGATTTGGAAGACACTTTTCAGCTGTATGCAGTTTGGAAGTGTTTGGAGCAAACTTTCTCTCCAGTGTCACCTCCTTGGAGCAAGCTCTCTCACCATTGACAGATCGCTTCTGTCATCTCCACTTCAGCTGCCATCTATTCCATCAGCATCGGTGCCCT
Source organism: Somniosus microcephalus (assembly GCF_052327205.1). Classification (NCBI taxonomy): domain Eukaryota; kingdom Metazoa; phylum Chordata; class Chondrichthyes; order Squaliformes; family Somniosidae; genus Somniosus; species Somniosus microcephalus. The sequence goes on from NC_141015.1 coordinate 28,111,524, forward strand.
TGAGAAAATCTCACCTTGTTCCTCAGAATACCACCACGATCAGCCCCAGCACAAACATCACCAGGCACACCAGCAGCACCAACTACAACACCAACCTTCTCTGCAATCAACTGATGCTGCACAGGACACAGGGCATCAGCACCCGACCACATTGCTGCCCGGGACACCAGCGATGGCCTTACCATGGCCAGATTTACTTCTTGACGCCGTACACCCTGGCTACCACATGATGCGCCAGGTTGGCACCACCCCACACCAGCACCATAAAGCAACCCTACAATGTCCAAGCCATTCCTTTTGCACTCATCAGCATTGCGGGGGATACCGTTATGTCTCACCATTCACTGCAACTCACTAAGACACTTCCAAAGGTGCACACAAACCTGTCCAAGAAGGCAAAGTGTTGTAAATAAAGGTTTCAATGTTTGACAACACATTAACAGAAATGTTACATGAACATTGCATAAAACACCCAAGTGCCTACCCTTGTGTGTTGTCAGTTGGTATGATTGGACAAGGATGAGGGTGAGTTTGAGGGGTGGCTAGTGAGATGGGGAAGTGATGATGTAGAGAGAGAGGGATGGGTGGAGGTCCAAGTTAAGTTGGTGTGAGTAAGGATGTGCAGGAGTAGGGTAGGGAAGGCAGAGTGATGGGGATGTGATGAGTGGCACAGCAGGATGAGGTTGGGTGTGACTTAGCAGTAACATTTCGTGATCTACTGAGATCTTTGAAAGGTTTGTGCCACTGCAGCCAGGTCCTCCTGACAACATCACTGCTCTCCTGTGCAATGTGCAACCAGGCTGCGTTGGTGTCCTGAGGAGGTCTCCTCTGCCCATTGGAAGGGAAGAGAACCTCCCTGCATCTTGTGACTACCTCCATAAGCATATGGAGGGAGTCATGGGAGATCCTGGGTGCAGCCGTGCACCTTTGTGCAGTGCTCGTCAGTGTTTGCAGCACCTCAATGCTGTAGAACACTGACAGCACAACTGTCAAAATAAATGTGGACATGGCCCCTTTAAGGAAATCGGCTGATGACGCGTCATCAGATGACATCACCAGACACTTTAATTGGCTGGGAACCTTGCAGGGTGGGCTTAACAAGCCCAATCAGGGCAAAATCATTTGGAGGAGGCAGGATGAAGGCGGGAGCAGGGTTTGAATCATCACCTACTGTGGCCGCACCGGACTCGCCATGGTTGGCGAAATCGCAGCCATTGTGTGGGCATGGGAATTTATATTGGAAACACAAAAGGACAAAATGTACGACTTTAAAGTGGTGACTGAATTATGTCTGCCTGCCCTGGTCCAATTATTCCCCGCCCTCTAAACCCCACTTCACCCGAAGACTCAGGTGGGCGTTAGTGGGTCTTGCCTTCTAAAGCCAGGGACTTCAGGAGCAGGCTCCTTCGTTCATATATGTGTCAAACTACAGGGAATTCCAGTGTCATAGAATGACAGAGGAAGCACCCAGGAAACTAGGAGACTGGAGTTTCCCAATGCGAACCATAGCCAATATATCAGCCATTTAGGGATTAATAATTAATATGAAACCATTAATAATTCAATATGTCAATTTCCAACATTAATTGCAGCTTTTAATTAGACACTATTAGCTGTAACAGTGTTAATTTGAATGTGTATCCCCCACAAATTTTACTATGTTATGAACCCTAATTTTGAAAAGCAAATATTACATTTTGGATTCTGAGTCTAGAAATTATTGTGCACGATATTAGCATATGAACACTTAATGTGGCATTGCTTTATCCATTTTAACAGCTTATTTCAAATAAAAATAGGTTAATGCCTCTGTTAAATAGTGCACAAAAGAATGTTATATGAATGTGTTAAGGGTTTGTACACAATTTCTAGGCGGTGGTGCTTTGATTCCTAATGAAATATAGCTAGTTAACTGTAATCCTACTATTATTCCATATAAAGCACTTTATCGTCCTGTACTTTCTGAGAATGATATCCCTAAAAAGTTGATGTTTATTTTTGCAGTGTTGCACCGGTGACATCTGAAGCTATTGCGTTTGAGATATCCGATTTCCATTGTTCTCATTTAACAATGACCTCTTCACTGGGCCAATCATCGCACTTTGATGCAGTGCTACTGATCCTTTCACAAAAGGAAACGAGGGCAGAAACAAAAAATGACCCTGTATGTTATCAGAAATGGCAAGGGTATGAGTTACAGATGTAATTACCTTGGTTATGGCGTCTCTTGCTTTTTAGCCACTCATAAACAATGTGGGTCAAAAGCAACGTGGGACTGCATACTTCTGTCTCTAATCTTAATTCTAATCTCTGACAGTGCCTTTCGGAGGTAGTTTTTGTCGAACTGGGCAGGGCTCGCTGGCAGTAAGAGTGTTGTACACTAGCGGATGCTGGTTTCACAGAACAGCAAGGGAAGCGTGTCGGATGGGACTCGGTGATTGCAAGTTTCCAAATGTGCGTCCTGGAAGCTTACTAATTTTTTGCATGGGAAGTTAGTTCAAGCACATGTAAGGGAGAGGCCACGCAAATCCTTCCCGTGCCCGCATCATAGCCAGGAACTTTGATGTTTTAAAATGTCCGTGGCTGCTTTCTGGATATTGCTTCCTGACAGCTGCTGTGCTCCCAGGAGAGGCCTAATTTATTACCCTGATGTTCTCTTCCTCTGTAATGGATATGGTATTACAGGAGGTTGCATTATTGTCGTTGTTTGGAGGTCACTGTGACTTTGTCTCAAGGTAAGAAAACAAAATTAAACCCAGCCTTCTCCACACTGGCTTTCAAGTCAGATATGGGAATGATGGAACACCCAAAACTAATTGAATGACATCCTGTGCTAGATATTCATGAACATTAAAGAGCAATGGCATATATTTTTGATGAGGGGTAGATTGTCGACTTAACTAAGTATTAATTATGAAGTATTAATTATGGACGCCTTCCACACCGATGTCTTGCTCAGTTCATTTCAGTACTTTGCAGCTTGACTTGACTCCAGCAGCAGAATTCACTCTGCACTAATTTATCTTGTTTTTCATTCCTCCTGTATTGGTCTTCTCCATGTCACAATCATTCCCCAACTGAGACGTAACAAGCTCTCAAACTGCTTGACTTGACTTGACTCCAGCAGCAGCAATCAGTGAGAGCACATTACTGCTTTAAAAAAAAAAAAAAATCAACTTTATGTGCCAGCTGAACAATTATCAGCTGAAAGTTGCATATTGTACTGCAGCGCAGCCGCCGTGTCATCGTAATACCTGTCCTTCAATTCAGGCACCCGTGAGCAGACAGCACATGTGATGTGACCCCAGGGGCAAGCTCAGCATCTTGCATTTAGTGTTGCTGTCACACGGAGGTGAGAGCTGCTGATTGCATCCTGAGCCTGGGCAGAAAAAAAAGTATCTCTTACTCCTGAAGCACTTAAAAGACATTTGCAGCTTTAAAGAAATGCACATTTCTCCCCCCCCCACCCCCCCACCACCTCTAATATAGTGTTCCTCCAAGAACATAATCCTGATTATTGTGGAGCGCAGTGGGAACAGGCAGTGTGTTACATGTTTGTTTCATGTTGGTATGCCGTACCCTCCCTGCCTTTTCTGTCTGTTGGAAGAGAAGCTGTGAGAAACCAGTGCGTTTTGAGGGAGTACACCTAAATTGTGGGGGGGGGGGAAATAATGTCAAATTTAAACAAAGATACAGACCATCACAGGATTTGCTGGAGAGATGATATACAATTTTCAGAATTCACTCTGCACTCATTTATCTTATTTTTCATTCCTCCTTTATTGGTCTTCTCCATGTCACAATCATTCCCCAACTGAGACGTAACAAGCTCTCAAACTGCTGGTTATGCCACTCTGTAGCCTAACATTACAGCAACTGCAAGGGCGGATTATCTCGGCCTCCATTTCTCGCAGAAAATGCGTGAGTTCAGCTTATTCCTCCCCAGATCGCTGAACTGGGACTGGAATTTGTCATGGGTGGAATTGCTGAGTGAACGTATCTCCTTAAACTCTGGCCTCTTTGTGGACGAGCGCACTGCATTATCGAGTTGCTTCCTCCGTGGTTTATGTTATTACAGTGGAAGGAGTGTTTGAAATTTGCCATTTTTGAATTTATCTAAAACATTAATTAAATGCATATAGGATAAATGACTGGTAGTGGTAGCTTATCCAAAGGGAGTCGTCAAGTGTAAATAATTCACAGTCAACATAGGCATGCATTATTTTTATCTATATGGAGTAAAGAAAGAAATACTTGCATTTATATAGCGCCTTTCACGACCACCGGACATCTCAAAGCGCTTTACAGCCAATTAAGTACTTTTTGAAGTGGAGTCACTGTTATAATGTGGGAAATGCGGCAGCCAATTTGCGCACAGCAAGCTCCCACAAACAGCAATGTGATGATGACCAGATAATCTATTTTTGTTATGTTGGTTGAGGGATAAATATTAGCCAGGACACCGGGGATAACTCCCCTGCTCTTTGAAATAGTGCCATGGGATCTTTTATATCCACCTGAGAGAGCAGACGGGGCCTCAGTTTTAACGTCTTATCCGAAAGACAGCACTTCCTCAGCACTGCACTGGAGTGTCAGCCTAGATTTATGTGCTTAAGTCCCTGGAGTGGGACTTTGAACCCACAACCTTCTGACTCAGAGACAAGTGTGCTATCAACTGAGCCACAGCTGACACATTGAGATAATAAGAAATAATAGAGGAGCCATTACACTACTAGCTGTATTCTATAGGCCACCAACTAGTGGGAAAAATATGGAGGAGCAAATTTGCAGGGAAATTACAGAAAGATGCAAGAACTATAGAGTAATGATAATGGGGGACTTCAACTATCCTAATATAGACTGGGATTGTAATAGTGTAAAGGGCAGAGAGGGGGAAGGATTTCTGAAATGTGTTCGGGAGAACTTTCTTGATCAGTATGTTTCCGGCCCAACGAGGAAGGAGGCATTGCTGGATCTGGTTCTGGGGAATGAAGTGGGTCAAGAGGAGCAAGTGTCAGTAGGTGAACATTTAGGGAACAGTAATCATAGGATCATAAGGTTTAGATTAGCTATGGAAAAGGACAGGGAGCAATCTAGAGTAAAAATACTTAATTGGAGGAAGGCAATTTTCAGTGGGATGAGAACAGATCTGGCCCGGGTAAATTGGAATCAAAGATTGGTAGGCAAAACTGTAGTGGAACTGCCTTTAAAGAGGAAATAGTTCGGGTACAGTCGAGGTACATTCCCACTAGGGGGAAAGGCAGGGCAACTAAAGTCAGGGCTCCCTGGTGACAAAAGAGATAGAGAGTAAGATGAAGCAGTAAAAGGGGGCGTATGACAGATGTCAGGTCGAGAATACGTCTGAGAATCAGGCTAAATATAGAAAGTTCAGAGGAGAAGTGAAAAAGAAAATAAGAGGGGCATAGAGAGAGTATGAGAATAGAATGGCCGCTAACATAAAAGGTAATCCAAAAGTCTTCCAGAGGTATATAAATAGTAAACGGGTAGTAAGAGGGAGGACGGGGGGGGGGAGCGATTTGGGACCAAAAAGGAGACCTACACATGGAGGCAGAGGGTATGGTTGAGGTACTAAATGAGTACTTTGCGTCTGTCTTCACCAAGGAAGAGGATGCTGCCATAGACATAGTAAAGGAGGAGGTAGAGGAGATACTGGATGGGATAAGAATTGATAAAGACGAGGTATTAGAAAGGCTGGCTGTACTTAAAGTAGATAAGTTACCAGGACCGGATGGGATGCATCCTAGGATTCTGAGGGAAGTGAAGGAAGAAATCGCGGAGGTACAGACCATAATCTTCCAATCCTCCTTAGATACGGGGGTGGTGCCAGAGGACTGGAGAATTGCAAATGTTACACCCTTGTTCAAAAAAGGGTGTAAAGATAAACCCAGCAACTACAGGTCAGTCAGTTTAACCTCGGTAGTGGGGAAGCTTTTAGAAACAATAATCAGGGACAAAATTAACAGTCACCTGGACAAGTGTGGATTAATTAAGGAAAGCCAGCACGGATTTGTTAAAGGCAAATCGTGTTTAACCAGCTTGATTGAGTTTTTTGATGAGGTAACAGAGGGTTGATGAGGGCAATGCGGTTGATGTGTACATGTGTTTCCAAAAGGCGTTTGACAAAGCGCCACATAATAGGCTTGCCAGCAAAGTTGAAGCCCATGGAATAAAGGGACAGTGGCAGCATGGATACGAAATTAGCTAAGTGACAGGAAACAGAGAGTAGTGGTGAACAGTTGTTTTTCGGACCAGAGGAAGGTATACAGTGGTGTTCCAGGGGTCGGTTCTAGGGCCATTGCTTTTCTTGGTATATATTAATGACTTGGACGTGGGTGTACAGGGGACAATTTCAAAATTTGCAGATGGCATAAAACTTGGAAGTATAGTGAACAGTGAGGAGGATAGTGATAGACTTCAAGAAGACAGACAGGCTGGTAGAATGGGCGGACACGTGGCAGATGAAATTTAATGCAGAATAGTGTGAAGTGATACATTTTGGTAGAAAGAATGAGGAGAGGAAATATAAATTAAAGGGTACAATCCTAAAAGGGGTGCATGAATAGAGAGACCTGGGGGTATATGTGCACAAATGGTTGAAGGTGGCAGGGCAGGTTGAGAAAGCAGTTAAAAAAGCTTACAGGATCCTAGGTTTCATGAACCTAGTGGGCTCAGCAGGCCAATTAAGGGCCACCCGACAACAGGGGCCATCACAGATTGATATTTCATCTGTCAAGACCTTTTGACAGATGAAATATCAGCATTTCACAGCTGTTTGAAGCTGTCAAACACTGACAATCTGGTTAATTCCTTCCTCTCGGGATGATTTAGAGATCTCCCCGGAACAGAAAGCAGAGGCTGCAATTTTTGACAACTCGCGGTCATTCTGCTTTCTGTGCCGGTGAGATGAGGGACTCCTGAGACCTGAAGGAAGGAAGGCTGTAAAGGTAAGTACATGTAAGTAAAACTTCTTTAAACACTTTACACACACCAAACACACTTACCTTTGCACTCCTGCACCCATCACTCACCGGACATCTCGAACCCTCCAAGCCCTTCATCCCGACAGCCCGCCTCGCTAACGGCGTGGTTTGGAGCCGTCGGGAATCCCACATTTCACCAATGAAAACAGAGATTAGCCTAAAAACTGCCTGTTAACAGGCAGTTAATTGGCACTAATCCCCTTCCCGCCTCGGGGAGGTGGGTCCCAGTGCGGGGCGGGTACCCGCCTCCTTTGAAACTGGCATGGAGGCGGGTTGGGGGCGGGATGGGTTCGTGCCCCCCGATTTCGGGATTTTAACCCCCCACACGCCTCCAATCCCGCCTCCACGGCCCAATGAAAATCCTGCCCCATGCCTTGCAACAGTGCAGAAGTTTCAGTAAAAAAACAACCTATGGGGAGAGAACAATAATGAGGTAATCACTTGTTTGGAGCACAGTTACTTTTTGTGCTTGAATCATGAGACTGCGCAGGTTGGCGCGGCAGCCAGGATCGTGTTCCAACAGTGCTGTGTGCTAGCCGTGAGCTACAGGATGTAGCCCAGTCGCAGAATAATCCACACACCTGTAAACACTGAGATTCCAGTTATAGCCCTGGGTGACACCTAGTCATGTCACATTAAAAATTACACTTACACTGCAGCAGAAAGTGAGTGAGTTGTGCTGGGAAGGACAGTTACATTCAATGCTAAGGAAATAAAATAACAGATAAAAGCCTCTGGTTAAATAATTTATAGGTTTAAATCTGAAAGTCATCTAGTTTGTCTTCAACCTAAAATGTATTTTCATAATTACGTTGCTGGAAGCCAGATTAATTCGATTTTCTTCGGCACTGTCATTTGTTAAGTTGAACAGAATATGATTTGAATAGTTGCTGCTTACAAGTCCATGTAAATGTCTGTGTTTGTTAAATTCTGCAGATCCTATTAGTCTATAACATGGCCTGTAGCACCATGAGCTTGTACACCACTCTCCTCTTTCTGCACGGGCTTTGCAATGCAGCTTCCATTTTTCAAAAGGAGTCATTTTCAGAACTGCAGCATGCCTACTTCGTGTACTGGGTGATAAAAAATGTGGAACTGCTTGATACAGTCTTCATGATCTTAAGACACCGAAAGCGCCAGATCTCCTTCCTACACGTCTACCACCACTGCAGCATGCTGGTCCTGAGTGACCTGACCTATCATTACTACCCGTGGCCAGCCATCGCTCCTTTCCTCGCATTCAATTCATTAATTCACGTCTTCCTGTATTTCTACTATGGGCAAAGTGCATTGAATCCTGTCCAGCGACCTGCGTGGAAGAAAAGAATGACCCAGTTACAAATCTTACAGTTTCTTTTGGACTTGGTTCTTGCAACATGGGGGTATCTCTTTCATGGATATTGTATTTACAGTATCATGTATGGTTTGACAATGCTGGGTCTGTTCTTAAACTTTTATTGCAAAGCTTTTAATTCCAAAAAAGTTACCTAAATGTACTGTACCTGTAATTCAGAAGTTTGAATTGAACATTATTTTCCTTTCCTGTAATTAATTGAGCTGGATTCATAGTCTAACACAGTGTAAATATTGTTTTTAAAATTTAACCGTTCAATCTAGGGACACAAAGCAGATATAATTTGGTGCGATTCCAACAAATAAAATGTTTGTGAATATATACAATACCTGTTTGTATTTTGGTGTGAGTCTTCACTCACTAATTTGGATAGTTTGTTTTGTCCTTTCCTGTTGCTGTTACTGCTACTTTATATTTTAAAAAAAAAGTTTATCTGGCTGGGATAGCCTGGCTGCACTTTATGCCTAAGTTGTTAAAATGATAAAACACAAACTGGCATCAGGGATTCTCCATCAGATGAGCTCAGGCCTTGGTGTCCTGACTCGCACCAAGTCCCAGTCGCCCATCACCCCTGTGCTCGCTGACCAATGCTGGCTCCCGGTTAAGCCGCGTCTCGATTTCAAAATTCTTATCCTTGTTTTCAAATCCCTCCATGGCCTCGTTCCCCTCCCTGTCTCTGTAATCTCCTCCAGCGGGCCAAAGAGCAGATACTTCCCAATAGTAAGGGTGGGAAAACCTGAAGTGTGAGTCGCTCAAGGCTGATTTTATGCACCTCTCTGCAGCTGGTTCCAGAGCAACATTAGCAGGAACTTGAGACTTCCTGGAGAAATAGCGTAAAAGGCTAAAAATTGTAATTTATGCTGTTTCTCTGGGAGTTCTGACGGTCTTCTGCTGAAGTTAGGGCGGGAGACCGGGAGAAACCCTACGAAATTTCCAGGTAATATGTTATTCTAATATAAAAATTAAACATTGCGCACACTGCAACAGATACACTTTCATGTTTCAAATTGGAAACTAGTGTAACCAATCACCTGTCCTGAGGCTATGAATACTTCTAAATACCTACTGGTCTAGATCCTCATGGTGATAATGTTGGTGAATAGAAACATAGAAACATAGAAGATAGGAGCAGGAGTAGGCCATTCGGCCCCTCGAGCCTGCTCCACCATTCAATGAGATCATGGCTGATCATCCAAATTCAGTACCCTGTCCCTGCCTTCTCCCCATATCCCTTGATCCCTTTAGCCTTAAGAAATAATAACTTTCATAACTCGTGGACTATAAGTAGGTCTGAATCACCTTGTTGCACATTACAGTTGGAGATTGTGCTCTTCATATACTCTAGTAGAGGTTATTTCATAGAATATTATACAACCTTACACATTACAAAGTTATACATAGTTCTGTACCCTCCAGTCCCTTAGTCTAGGCTTGGATTTAACTCCTTGTTGGAACTTGAAACTTCCAAGTAACTGACTATCTCTACTGTCAATGATGTGATTGGACCCAATTGTTAGCATCGATTACAAACTTGGATGAGCTCCAGTAGATGAGATTCAGGCTGCTCTCGAGGCTCATTGGAACTAGTACCCTAGAAAAGATGAGGTGGAGGTCTCACAGAAGAAAATTGAGGAATTAGGTTTTAGATTGAAGTGCAAAACTTAGATCTGTCAGTACAGACTCGAAGGGAGGTTTAGATCTTAGGACATTGGGAAAAGTTCTGTGTCTGGGGAAGTTGTTCAGACATGATGGTCTTCACCTCAATCAGATTGGTCCCAATATCCTTGCAGGGAGGGGAAACAGGGCAGTGGGGAGGATTTAAATCAGTAAAGTGGAGGAGGAACAAAATAGACCAAAAAGAAAGGAAATTAATAGCAGAAAGATTAAATCAGAAAAGCAATGCTGTTACAGATAGGCTTAATCTAGTAAGGCGCATATAAACGAATGGCAGTAGCAGTCACAACAACTGAACTCGAGGCTGTTATGACAACTGGGAATTAGAATGTAAGAGGTTAACTGTTAATAATGGAGATAAATAAAATATACAAGGGTTTAGAGTGTTCCTGCCTACCACGCAGGAAAGGACAGCTGGGAATTAAACCCAATGGTCCAGGAGAAGTTTTCCAACAAGTTAATTGGATGGAAGTATGTCGTGCAAAAGCAACTAAGAGAATTTTCTTGCTTGGTTTATGAAGCGATAAGGAAGATACAGGTATGTGCAAACTGAATGACCTTTCTAATGGGAGGGGTTTAATCAACCCAATCACTGGCAATGCCCAAGTAGTCCAGAATCTGAGCTGGTAAATGCTTTCTGACCTATTGTGTTAGAATGCCACAGGAGGTAACTCAACTCAACCCAGCGATGGCATTTTAACTCGAATTTTCCGATTCTCTGCCCATTCTCGGACATGCCAGCAAGACCCGGGTGACCTATCGGTGTCTGAGACGTCCTGGAGCACTATAAAAGGCAGGTCTCAGATACAGCTCACTGGTTCACAGGATCTTTCGCTATCTGGTTTGCCAGGAGTGTTTTTTTCAGCTTCCAGATCCCGGCCCCTACACTTTAGTTACAGTACAAACCTTTAAGTCAGGTACGCGAGGACCACGTGGAGCCATTCCTGCTTCTTTCTTTTGGATGGAGAAAGACTTGGAGGATGACTGCAGCATCCGTGAAGGTTGGCACGCGCTCCAGTAGCTGGGCGTTTCAGAATACATCAGGTGAGTGGTGGCGACTGCGTGTAGCAGACCATACCCAGCACACAGGGTCGACAGGCCAAGGATCACCTTTCTGGACCTAACTGAGGAGCGGTGCTTAGTGCCTTTCTTTAAAGGAGATTTCCTAACTCTACTACACCTATGAGGTACTTCCCCTGGTGGCCTCAGCAGAGCTGGTGGAAGGATGCTGTTCTTCATGTGCGGACCCTCGAGATGTTTGTGGCCAGCGGCTTCTGGGTCCTCAAACCTGTGATGGCCCAGCCACAGCCTGGCCCAGCTGACTTGCTGGCTCCATGGCAGGTTCTGGTTGGGGTGGTGGAAAGCATTGTGCAGATGTGCTGACATCCTGAGAAAGGTCATTACGTACTCCTCCCATCACGCCACTGATATTCCCTTAGTGCTGGGGCTCATCACTTCCAGTCATCTGCAGGAGAGAAGTTTGCAGAAGATGACTGACCTGTCCAAAGCCCCTATCCATCGATCCACCATTCTCTCCTTTGTGGAGCCCAAAGTCTGCAAGGCAGCCATTTGAGCTTCCACCAAAGCTGCAAATTGTGTTCGCATGGACTCCTGCTGTGAGACCTTCGCTGGATGCGTCCCTGGAGGTTGGCACACTCTCCAGGGTAGACTGCAGGGTGGTGATGCCAAGCGAGATGGCACCACATAGGCTGAATGCAGACCCCCTCCACGCTCTCAGCCATAGTGGTGAGTCTCCTTGGCACGGCGTCCAATACCTCATGCATCTGTCTGTGTGCGGCCAGCAAATTTCTTCTCATGGCTGGACCCTAGAAGTCACAATCTCTGTCGCCCTCAGCAGACCTGGGAGACGGCTTTGCCCTCGGGCAAGGTCTCCTCTGTGCTGTCTCTGCCACCGGTTGCTGCTGCTGCCCACTGGTGGTGGGTGTTTTTCCAGGTGCAGATCCCTCTAATTTGCTATCTATACCACATGGAGTGCTATTGCCTGAGCTGATGCCTTGGAGGGGTGGAACGCCTGATGGTGCATCCTCAGAGGGATTGACCTCCTCCAAGATCTGTTCTTGTTGTTGAGAAGGCTCTAAAAGAAAGAGAGAAGAGTTATGATGTCAGAGAGAAGCTGCACATGGTCAGGAGATTGCAGGTTGAAGTTGCTAAGCTTGCCGCATGTGTGCTGAGTTGAATGAAGGGATCAAATAATATGCAGACACCCTGCTTGGGTACACCACCAGCTTCTCCTGGCCCGATGCTCGTGACACTGCCTGGGCCAATGATCTCCAGTGCTTCCTGCTCTGGCCTGTGTGAGGGTGATGATGTTGGGGACTCCTCCACCCATCCCTGGCATTATGTGTCGTCCTGTCCTGCAGAAAGAGCGGGTGAGAGTGAGCGTGTGTTGAGGTGAGTGGGCATGTGTGAGGGGCTCGAGCATATAGTGGACGTGTTGAGAGGTGTAGAAGGTGCAAGATGGAACGATGATGGGGAGGTGTTGAGCATAAAAGGAAGTGTGTCTGATGTGAAGTAAGGAAGGAGGGGTGGGTGCAGTTGGTGGTTGTGCAAATGTTAGGTTGTGAGAAGAGAATGGTGCAAGTGTGTGGTGTGAAGAGAGGAAAGTAAGAGGTGAGTGTGTTTGCAATGAGCAAGGGAAGTGTCTTCGTGTGTCTGTGTAGTTGTATATTGAAGGAGGTGATAACCAAGTGTGATGGAGGAGAAGCTGAGAGATTTGTTGTGAGGTGTTGGGAGAGGTAGAGAGATGAAGAGCTGTACTCACCCTTGCTGCTCTTGTCATGTACTTGGAACCTCTTTCTACATTGAACCCAGGTCCTGGGGGTGGTGCTGTTGGAACTGACCCTCTCAGCCATCTCTGGGGAACAGCACTTCCCTTCTGGCCCTCTTCCTCCATTACGACCTCCAGGGATGCATCAGGGAAGCGGTGGGCAGCCCTTAGACTCACCTCTACAGCCAGCAGGTTCTTCCAGACTAGTTAGCTGCAAAATGTGAGCAGGGGGATGCAGTCTCGCTTTAAGAGGTGCATCCCCGCTTCAAGTAGAGCCGTGGAAGGTGCCGAAAATTACACCGGTCACGTGGGCCTGAATTCAAATCAAATCAAATCAACTTTTATTGTCATTGTTAGTGCACAAGTGCAGGACAACGAAATGTAGGCTTGCGGCTCCCGAGAGTGTACATTTAGATTAAGACATTTAAACATTCAACATACATTTGGCTTGTAATACATTAACATAAACATAACCATAATAAAGTGCATTGGCAGATGTGCAGGCTTTAGAGTAGCCAGTCCTTCAAATGTTCATGAGACCCGAGAATTGAAACGGCCCAGGTTTTACGCCCACAACATCATGGCAACTTGCCACTCGCCTGGTCTCCCCCGAATGTACAATATCCGCCTAAGTTAAAATCGGCCCTATAGTTTCTGTGGAGAAAAGTGCGAGATGGGCCAAACATTTCCCTAATCTGCACTTCGTAGTGATGGATTGAGTTTTCGTTGATGCATGCCAGCCTGATTGACCAAAGGGTCAGAATAGTGGACTGGCATCAATGCATGTTCTGGAGTGTTTGCAACAGTAGAAATGTTTTTGACTTGTAACATTTTTAAAAAACTTTCGCTTTTGGTTTCCACAGACAAGCTAAACGGCTATTTAGATTGCTGGAAGCTTTTTCTCGCGAGTTTATTTTCAAGGGTGGAGCTAATGACCATCTCCCCTGTGGTGTGAAGGGTTTAAAAAAAAACTCTATTTGGATTTTAAAAAAAAATCATTTTATGGGATGTGGGCATCGCTGGCAAGGCCAGCATTTATTGCCTATCCCTAATTGCCCTTGAGAAGGTGGTGGTGAGCCGCCTCCTTGAACCGCTGCAGTCCATGTGGTGAAGATACTCCCACAGTGCTGTTAGGGAGGGAGTTCCAGGAATTTGACCCAGCGACGATGAAGGATCGGTGATATACCTCTAAGTCAGGATGGTGTGTGACTTGGAGGGGAACTTGGAGGTGGTGGTGTTCCCATGCGCCTGCTGCCCTTGTCCTTCTAGGTGGAAGAGGTCGCGGGTTTGGGAGGTGCTGCCGAAGAAGCCTTGGCGAGTTGCTGCAGTGCATCTTGTAGATGGTACACACTGCAGCCACGGTACACTGGTGATGGAGGGGGCGCCAATCAAGCGGCTGCTTTGTCCTGGATGGTGTCGAGCTTCTTGAGTGCTGTTGGAGCTGCACTCATCCAGGCAAGTATTCCATCACGCTCCTGACTTGTGCCTTGTAGATGGATGCAGCATTCACTGAAAAATCCAATAGTTTGCTTTTTATAATTCGAAAGTGGAGAGTTCGGTGAGTTACATGGAAACAGTTAAATTTTTTATGTATCTACGGAAAAGTTTCATCCCAATTTTCTGTTGGTATTGGTTACAATTCACTCATTGCCTGTGTACTTTGCTCCTTAAAGTAATGTATTTACACTAACAGTACAATACTTTCTTCTCTGGTTTCTAGCCCTGGGAAGATGACAAATAGTGTATTTATTTTGCGTATACATGGAATTTCCCTGGAGACACCAAATCACCTCAATTTAAAATTTACATGTTTGAAAATGGCTGATCGAAATGGACTCAAGCCAGCACAAAGCATTGCAACACAAAACATGTACAAATTATATATTTTTAATATTCTGGATTTCAGCTGAACTTGTATTGGTATAACCAGAGAGTGAAGCCAGGCTGTTGTCTAAATATATTATGTATTTATAAAGTGATGTCAAAATGGGAATGTGCAACCAATGGCTGATTGCTATTATTATTTTTATTATTAATTGACCTTCCAAATTGTAGATAAATGCAGAGCTAACCCAATTTCTATTCACTTTCATTATGTAAATTTTCTGATCTGAACATAAACGTTTGCATCATTCTGATCCAGGTATAGCAAATTTCCCTAATGATTGAGATTCAAGGTTTCAATGCAAAAATATACTGAGCAATCTCGGTTTATTACCTAAATTCATCAGAAAAAAAATCTTATCCTTTGCACATTAACTTTGTTTCGCAGAGAATAATTGTGTTTAATATTAGTTATAAGGCATTTTTTTTTTTTTGCTTTTCATTTATATTGTCTTGTAGAATATGAGCTGAAGTACAAATATTCCAAGGCGATCACACCATTTTGGGAATTACACTCCAAGTATATTGGTGATGTAAGCAAAGCACTGATTAAGAAAAGGGCAAGTTGTTCAAAAGACTTCTGTAATATAGGAAAATTCAGGCCTTTTAATATGTACAGGTGGATCTTCCATGGTGTTGCTCGAGGCCAGTTGGAGATTCGACTATGGGACCGAGGGGCATTGCACATAACCACTGAAACTAAAGCAAAATACTGCGGATGCTGGAAATCTGAAATAAAAACAGAAAATGCTGGACATACTCAGGAGGTCAGACAGCATCTGTAGAGAGAGAAACAGAGTTAACGTTTCAGGTTGATGACCCTTAGATGACCTCCTGACTCCCCAAAGCCTTTCCACCATCTACAAGGCACAAGTAAGGAGTGTGATGGAATACTCTCCACTTGCCTGGATGAGTGCAGCTCCAACAACACTCAAGAAGCTCAACACCATCCAGGACAAAGCAGCCCGCTTGATTGGCACCCCATCCACCACCTTAAACATTCACTCCCTCCACCACTGGCGTACCGTGGCTGCAGTGTGTACCATCTACAAGATGCACTGTAGCAACTCGCCAAGGCTTCTTCAGCAGCACCTCCCAAATCCGCGACCTCTTCCACCTAGAAGGACAAGGACAGCAGGCGCATGGGAACATCACCACCTCCAAGTTCCCCTCCAAGTCACACACCATCCTGACTTAGAAGTATATCACCGATCCTTCATCGTCGCTGGGTCAAAACCCTGGAACTCCCTCCCTAACAGCACTGTGGGAGTAGCTGCACCGCACGGATTGCAGCGGTTCAAGGCGGCGGCTCACCACCACCTTCTCAAGGGCAAGTAGGGATGGGCAATAAATGCTGGCCTTGCCAGCGACGCCCACATCCCATAAGTAAATTTAAAAAATGAACTGACGAAGGCTGATCAACCTGAAACGTTAACTCTGTTTTTCCCTCTACAGATGCTGTCTGACCTGCTGAGTATTTCCAGCATTTTCTGTTTTTATAACCACTGAAACTGATTGCTTCCTGAAAGTACCCACTGCAGATAAATTTGCCATTTTCCGTTTTTTATTTATGCTTTGTGTAATATTCTAAATGATCATAATCGCTGCATTTCTTTTATTTATTTATTTATGTGTGTGTTTGAGAGAGAAATCAAATCAATTAGCAGAAGAAACAAATACAGGCAGAACATAGGAACAGCTTCTTTCCCAGGGCTGTCATCCTACTGAACTCCACAAATAAACTCTAAAGCCTGCACATCTGCCAATGCACTTTATTATGGTTATGTTTATGTTAATGTATGTGGAATGTTTAAATGTCTTAATCTAAATGTACACTCTCGGGAGCCGCAAGCCTACATTTCGTTGTACTGCACTTGTGCACTAACAATGACAATAAAAGTTGATTTGATTTTTTTTTTGAAAAGCGTGCAGCATTATGCAAGTTTGCAGGGAAGTCCCGATCAAAGGTGCTGAATTCAAACACGTTTATTTCAGCAATACCTTTAAGTTAAACACTAAAACCTGGAAATTATGTTTGGCAAAAGTGCCGTGGAAAATCAATTTGTTGGGAGAAGTTTCTGAAGGAGAGCTCAGCAAGCGACAGTGGTGGGAAGGACATGAGGAGATGGAGTCTTGCTGAAGTGGTGACTGAAAAATTAGTACAAGAAACTTTTTTTTTAATCCGGCACCGACGGGACCTACGTGGTGCCGGTTCATCAAAAATTCCGGATAACCGAATGCTATAGTAAAAGTTACGGAGCTGAGAGCTCCGTGTAAAGCAACAAACCCCGTTGCTTAGCAACAGGTTCAGAACAATGGCCACAAGTTCCAAGCGTCTCTGTAGCTTAGCAACAGCTGCAGCCACACCCTTGCACAGCAACAGATCGAGGAAGGCAAGTAATAAAACTTACCTGAACCTACTCCTGAATTTTGCCGGTTAACCGAGATTTCCGGTTATTTAGGTGCCGGTAAATCAAAAGTTTCCTGTATGGTTGCACTTTGAAATAGACCGAAAACCGGTTATTTTAGCCGCTAGGAAACATAAGTTACAGTCCCGATTTATTTAGTGATGGGCTGAGTGAAAAACTGTGTTTGTTTCTTCTGCGTGTGTGTGAGTTTATTGCTTATAAAATATACTGGACGTACAATCTTCCTGTAATCAATTGCAGATTATTTTTCAGCGAACTTCCAGTAATAAAATTGCCCCTGCCCTTCCGTGACCATTCTGCAGTAATCTATGTTGTCAGTTTACCATGGAAACTTGCAAGAGACTTAGCAGAACTGATCTCAATAAAATTAATCAAAATAAAATCATGCTGGTTTCACTTTTTTTATTATGATATTTTGATCCATCATGACACAGGCATCTTACATAAACCGATTGACAATACAAACTTGTTCACAGATATCAAACACAGATCTGTGTGTGAAATACTGAGGCAAGAAAAAAGACTTACATAAACAAGGATCCCAGTAGTGTATATAAAGTTTTATACATAGTAAAAGAAACAGGGATTTCCATGCGATAGTCTAATCTCAGGGTTTATAACACTGATATAAATACTAAAAGCTTCACTCTTGTGGCTGACAATGTCATCTGAACCCATTGATTAGATTACAACCTTGTAATTACTCCCTGCTCTATTATTATATAACAACTCCTCCCAAGTTCATAGAACTGTTATCTCTACCAGATTTTTTTCATCTTATGACTTTGTTGCTGAGTGGGACGATGTAAACTTCAGTTTATTGATCTTTCCAATTAGCCGCAGCGTCCCTGGGTTAAGGAAGGGAAAATTGAGCAGGGTTCCCAGTCTTGATTGCTAGCCAGCAAATCTCACTGGAAGTGCAAGTATCTGCGTATCCCATGAGGAGAGAGTTGAGCTCAGCAGTGATAACATGGTTGAATGGCCTGACTGCGCTTTGGGTTGGATTTTCCCGGGTCCCGCCCGCGCGTTGCTGGGGGGCGGCGGGAAACCTGGAACGTCGGGTTTCCCGGCACGATGTAAGGAGCGGGTTCCCTGCCCGAAAGTCAGCCTGATTGACAGGCTGGCTTCCGGTCGTGCGGGGAACGCGGAGAAGGAGGCTGCAGCAACAGGTAAGTGCTGGGCCCAGGATGGTGGTGGGGGAGGTTACGATCCCCGGGGGGGATGGGGGATGTTCCAGGCCCGGGGACGGCGGGGTGGTGGTGGTTCCGATCCCGGGAGGGGTCCGAACCCTGGCCTCATGGAGGGCCAGGTTGATGGTCGGGGAGCTTGGTGGGGGTGGGGCCAAGAGGAAGCACTCCTGCTCCTCCCGACCCACAAGCATTGCTCCCCGAGGCTGAGGCCACCTCGTTGCAGTCACCGGGAATCCCGAGCCCCGTGATCCCCGGCCGCCTGCAATAAAACCTGCAAAGCAGGTTAAAGTAGAGGCTTCAGGCCTTATTATCATATGTAAATTGCCAACCCGCCTCTTGGCAGCAGGTTGGCAGTCCGCCCTCCTCCCCCGGCCCACCTGAGTGAAAGGTGAAAGTGGGCGGGTTGGGGTCGGGAGTCACATTTTTTTCAACTTTCACTTCCCCCCACGCCTCCAACCCACCCGTTCTTACCTCTGAAAGCCTGGCCTTAGTGTCAAGGTTCACATATGAAGGATGACCATTTGGGTGAGGTCGTGGTGCCCTGAAACCAAATCCTGGGAAAGGAGTTAATACCTTCAGAAGAGGAATAGTGATTAGGGAGGAACTTGCTGGTGGGGGGAAACAGTTTTTATATGGAAAATATGATAATTCGGCTGATTTAATAGGTCAGCTTGTTGTTGCCCCATTGTGTTGCATTGCAGAGTAGTAGAATACAGGTTAGCATTCACATTTCTCCAAATACCAAGTTTGTGGTTTTGGTTGCACCATCAACAGGGATGGTACACACTGCAGCCACGGTACGCCGGCCGTGAAAGGCGCTATATAAATGCAAGTCTTTCTTTTAGTCAATATATTTCTTAGACTGACTTCTGTTATTTCCAATACTGTTGAAGGAGGAGCGAGATGCTTCTGCAGAATGAAGAAGAGAGGTAGGCTTCGCTGCTTGCATGCTCCAGTTTCCCCTAAGTGTGGCATTATCAAAGGCCTGGGATTCCTGCCACCCCACTAAACTAGGACCAGGGACTTAAACTGAGGGTAGAAAAATAAATAGCCGGGGGAGGAGAATAAATGGAAAATTAGGTTCTTGGAACATATTTCCTACATTACAACAGTGACTACACTTCGGAAGTACTTCATTGGCTGTAAAGCGCTTTGGGACGTCCTGAGGTCGTGAAAGGCGCTATAGAAATGCAAGTCTTCCTTTCCATATTTAAAATGTTTTGTTTCTCTGGTGGGTCAAAATAGATCCATTCCTCAAAACAGTATTTATATCCAATTGACTATACAAATTATTTTCTTCAAAGAGGAACTTGGGATTCATAAAAGTACAGTAGTACGTTACAAGAGAGGTCATGTTCAAAAGAATCCATTGTAACAGGTCAGCTATCTTCATAATTTTAACTACTCATAATTGCATCAACACCTGTTTCAAAGTTGTAAAATGGAATGTAAAAATTCCGTAACCGGTTAATGTTTGGATTACACTAATTGCAATTGATTGGTGTTAAATGGTGACTTTGAGTTGAAAGAAAAAGGATTGCTTTGCTTGTCCCCTTCCTCGCCTTACTCTGTAACATAACACGAGTGAATAATTGTTTTTTGAACCCAGTTGAATGCTAAGCTTACTACAAATAATAGCTTTTGACATTTATCGAAAGTACAATACTTGAGACATCCGGTGGTCGTTTATTTTTTTAAATTATTCGTTCATGGGATGTGGCGTCGCTGGCAAGGCCAGCATTTATTGCCCATCCCTAATTGCCCTTGATAAGGTGGTGGTGAGCCGCCTTCTTGAACCGCTGCAGTCCATGTCGTGAAGGTGCTCCCACAGTGCTGTTAGGGAGGGAGTTCCAGGATTTTGACCCAGTGACGATGAAGGATCGGCGATATATTTCCAAGTCAGGATGGTGTGTGACTTGGAGGGGAACTTGGAGGTGGTGGTGTTCCCATGCGTCTGTTGCTCTTGTCCTTCTAGGTGGAAGAGGTTGCGGGTTTGGGAGGTGCTGCCGAAGAAGCCTTGGCGAGTTGCTGCAGTGCATCTTGTAGATGGTACACACTGCAGCCACGGTACGCCGGTCATGAAAGGCGCTGTATAAATGCAAGTCTTTCTTTTAGTCATTATATTTCTTAGACTAACTTCTGTTATTTCCAATACCGTTGAAGATGGTAACTTTAGTGTGTTGATGCACCTCAAGTGGATAAACTCTCACTTCAGCTCCTACCACGGAGTGTGGTGAAGACTGTCCATTCTCTCTATGTTAGACTGCCGGGTGTCAGGTGGAAGTGCAATCCAAAAACGTTGTACTTAGACTGAAGCAAAACTGCCTCACTATTATGATTTCCCAGATTATCATATAGGGTTGATAGTAGGAAACCATTTAGCCGCCACCAATTTGACTTTGATGCACTTGAGATGCATAGTTTTGCTGGGGAATGGTCCAATCATACTAAGTGATGTAATAAAACTCACTACGCACTTGGTTCGAATATAAAGCAAGGCTTTAATCAACTTGTTTCAGAAAATGGAGGTCTAGTTGTCCTTCACTAGTTCCTGTCTTACAAAATGTCCCTGGGCGAGCTCGGCCCACGCCCGAGTATTTATACTCCTTGGACGGCGCCACCAGCTGGCCGTCCAGTGTTATTTCATGAGTCGTTTCTTCATGATGATGAGATTTATAACACTAAGAGAATCTCACCTTCTCCCTTATATTTGGTAATAACTACAGGATGTTCTGGATATTGATGGATTTCTGCTCCTCGTAGAGCTGCTGCTATGCTGAGGAGGGCCTTAGTAAGTCATTTGATTCCAGGGGTAAATAAAGGCTTTAACTTATTCAAAAATCCTGAAAGTAAAAATTAAATAATTTGAACGCCAGCACAAAAGTAACTGCTGGCTGATCACCCTTAGGGCTCTGATACATGCCCGAGGAAACTCCTCACTGTGCATAATGTGCTGATTAGATTTGCAGACACTCATTACTGTGAACAGGAAGACATACCTGGCTTCTGGTTTATACTATGACAGAGAGAGCCACTCCAACAGTGGACCTCTGAAATGGTAACTTTACTGGCATTCTCACAGCAATCACTGAGTTTCAGGTAATGATAGGGTGACCATATTTTCTAAACCGAATCCGGGGACACACAGGGCGGGAGCACAGTAAAGTAGCCAGGACGGAAAATGTAGGTTGCGCAGCGTAGCAAGGCAAATGTTTTGTTGTTGCTATTTTGATGCAAACTGAATCTTCAAAAAGCAACGCCAGAACTTGCCGCCTGAATAATGCGGCCGCTGCTCACAGCGCTGGCCGGCCGCAATCGCCTGCTCCTCTCCCTCCTCACAGCCTGACACTTACCCACACCATCCGAGGCCATGGAGCACCCTCTGATCCGGCTCCCGGGACAATCACACGGACCAGCTCCAGCCGCCGCTCACTGATGGCCTCCGTTACTCGGACATTTTGGCACCGGGGTCGATTTCTCTTCAACCAGATTTTGCAGGGCTATCCGAGGATTCGGTGAGTGCTGGGGGTTGGAGAGCTGATGGGTGTGTGGGCAGGGGGGGTGGGGGGAGGGTGGAGCATGCGTACTGCGGCCACAGAGCGGGATCTCTGCATAAATTAAAGTCCCTCAGTGAGTCCACCCCTTTTACTGGTGGAAAACATGAGATTCACACCCCTCCCACCAATCAGAACCCGCCCAGTCGCACAGCCTTGCCCACATATTGACCGACTGCAGTCAAATGCTCCTGATTTGAGCCTGCGGGTATTCGGGGAAGAGTTTCCTGAACCGGGAGCTTTTCCGGGGACATTGTTCGCCCGGGGACACAGTCCCTCATCCGGGGACTGTCCCTGGAAAACGAAGACGTATGGTCGCCCTCGGTAATGGATATTAATAAATCTGAATCTACTGCAACTCCAGAAATCAAATTGGCCAAGGCTGGTAAAGCTGGGCATGGATTATTTTGTCTTCCTGTAAGAAGACTGTAGGTTATCAGAATGATGCCACTTGGTAAGGCCCTTGGTCCAGATTTTTATCCCATCTTTTGTTGTAAGTTAGCTCCTGAACTGGTTCTCTTGATGTTGGATGTGGCACGTTTTAGAACTGAAGACACTGCAACAGACACTTGGCATGTTCTTTAAAAACAAAAACCCTTCCATGCCTTTCCTCCAGACCTAGCTCATCAAAGGACGAATTATTCTAACAACTGCATGTTTACGGAATTCTCCTGTGGGGGATTGGCACGGAGAGAGCATGCTGCTTCACAAAGCACATCACAAATGTCCTTTTTAAATTAAGCTTTGAAATCTATCAACTCTCCTCCCATATTTTCTCAATACAAAGGTCCTTAGGCGGTAGAGGAGCGACCAGATCTCAGGCCTCAGCCGATGGTGGTCTTCAGCCAGTGCCTCGTAGGCACGGGCCAGCAGTACACCATCAAATCTCCTGATATTTTTCTTCCCTCTGTGTGGCTGAGAATCAGAACTTTGCAAAATTAGTAATAAGTGAACCTTTGTGGCTTCATTCCATTTCACAGAGTGCACTGTGCCACCATGCTGCCACAAATCTTCAGTTCATATCGAGCAGCATAGTTTGCCTGGTAGTCAGGTCTTACGGGATTGTTTGGAAGGACGCCACACTTGCACCATTCCCATAGATCTTTGGCTACTTCCTGATTTGGCTTAACCAAATTAATCCCCCAGTGTAGGAAAACGGAAAGTTGCCAGGTCTTGTTTAACAAAGGCCTCAAATAGTAATTCCTGATTATAAATGATGGAGCAGTTGATTAATATGAACCTTTTTGCAGACAATAGGGGCGATTTTAAAACCTCCTGCCTGGCATAAACTGGGCAGGCAGGCAGTTAAAACTGTCTGGGTGGCAATTGTCTTACCCGCCACTGTCCTGCTGTTGAGATACCGCGGCAAACGTGGGAGTCGAGACAGAGCTATTGAAAACACAACTGCTTTATTCTGACCACATGGCAAACAGGAACTAGAAAAGCCCGCACATCCACTTAAATACTTCCCAGACAGCAAGTGCTCCCGGCAGCCTGTCCCTGCGGGAAACAAGTTGCTGGAGGAAAGGGCCCCCGGCTGGAGGCTTCTGCTTAGACTGTCTGTGCCGCCGTGAGCGGATTATGTCCAGTGGTGGCGTGTCGCCACACTGCACAGATTCCACCATCTTCAATTTAAACCTTCTTTAAATATGCAGATCAGGGTCCGATCATGTCATCAGGCCCCGACTGCAAGTTTAACTGTGGCCCGAGTGCGAAGGCGTTGTGGCTTTCCCACCAGGTGAAGACAGCGGGAAGAGGATCTGGGAGCAGAAGATGCCACTGAAGGTCAATTTATTTACTTTCTTTGTGTGGCCAGGTGGTCGTTCTGTTCCACAAATGGAGTAAAATGATAGTTGTTTTTTTTAACTCAAACTCTTATGCATATATCTAGAAACTCATAAGCCAGTTTGTGAGAGGACATCCGCTCCATAGCCTACAAGATTCCCCACAGGCAATTAACTGTGGGAGGGTCAACTGAAGATCTTCCATTGGAAACACTGAGTATCTGCCCTCTTTAAAGCGAACATTTAAAACGGCTATAACAACAGAAAATGCTGGAAAAACTCAGCAGGCCAGGCAACATCCGTGGAGAGTCGATGTTTCGGGTCGAAACCCTTCCACAGAACTGAGAAAAAAAGGCAGGAAATGAAAGAGATTAAAAGGCAGTTTGGGGGCTGGGAAATGGGGGAGGGGATGAAAGAAGAGACATTAAGAGATATTCAAGGTGAGACGAGATGGTAATAGGACAGGTAAAGAAACAGACAATGGCTCTAGATGAAGTGTTAAATGCGCTGGCAGAGTGAGAGACAGCTGCCATGTGGGAGAGAGAGCAAAAAAAAGGAAAAGGCACAAACCAAAAGTGTGGATAAAAAAATATAAAAATATAATAGGGGCTGAGGTTATGATCTGAAATTGTTGAACTCGATATTGAGTCCAATATTTTAAACGGCTCGACAAGTGGAGGGGTTACCTTTCCTCTAGCAGAGGCTCACTGGGAATGCATGGAAGCATAGGCCAATCAAATTAATTGCAGGGGTTAATTTTGTCTTAGTTCCTTCTTCTTGCCTCCTTGGTCTTCTGATGAAAGTATTATTAGCAAACCCCCTCCCATGAGAAAGCTTGTTGACGTGCTTTGTTGGCTACAGATGACAATGGCAGCTGTTTCATTGACTCCCAGTGTGTACCACTGGCCAGCTCATCAGTGAGGACGAGAACAGCTAATGTTTCTAGCAGTACTGTTCCCATTTCCGATCAACTCAAGAGCCTGAGCTCTTCTTAGTTGAGGTGTTGAGTTTGATCTTTATTTAAATCCTGTTTTGACAGATCTGTGATTGTTGAAGCATTCGTTTATTTAAAGAAATAAATACATTGAATTTATATAGTTGATTTCAGGTCCTCCAAAGCACTTCAGAGACAACGGATGGCTTTTGAAGTGCAGTCACTGTTGTTATGTAGACTAAATGCAGCTGCCAATTTTTGCACACAGCAAGATCCCACAAGCAGCAGATGAGATGAATGATCAGTTAATTTGCTTTGGTGGTGTTGATTGGGGGATGAATGTCAGCAAAAAACACTGCAAAAACTCCTTACTCTTTCTCAAATAGTGCCATGGGATCTTTTACAGCCATCTAATGCAGTGAGTGTCTGTGCCGTAAATTTCTATGATTCTATGTCTCAGCCTAGATTATATGCTCAAGTCCTGGAGCCACAATCTTCTGACTCAGAGGTGAGAGTGTTACCACTGAATCAAATTATATATGCCATTGTCATGTGTAGTTTGAATCTAATTATCATTAATGAAGCAAATTATTAAAAATCAAGGTTCAGCTGAAAAAAAGTGGATTGTTGTAAGATTATTCACTGTTTAATACTAATCTATATATATAAAGCGGTCGATCTGTCTGTCCTTCTGTCTGTCTGTCCTCGGGTGTGCGTCTGTCCGGCTATGCGCTCGAAAGTTATACCGCGTACCTACGCGCGCGTTACCTCCGAAGAAAGCTTACGGTTCCGGGACGGTCGTAAGCGTATTTACTTTTCGGTCGGACGAAAATTGTTCGCGCCTTATGCAAAAAACCTTCAAAATTAAACTCATTATCTGCTAGCATTGATTGACTGACGTCAAGGTTCCACCAATCCTGTGCTGTCACGATTGACCAATCCTACAGTACGGTCCCCTGATGGTTGGCCAATCGGTGTGTGTGTGTGTGGGCGGGACTAATCATTTTCATCTCGGGGATCTGGCAGCCATTGTTTCAGTGCCATGATGACTTCAGCTTCCAGCTCAAACTACTTTGAAAGTTAGTATCTCTTTTAAAAATAACATAAGATTTACCAGAAACGTTTTATAAGTACTTTCACTTTCATCTTTCAAGGTATTAAGTGTGTGTGTGGGCGGGACTAATCGTTTTCATCTCAGGGATCTGCCAGCCATTCTTTCACTGCTTGCAGCTCAAACTACTCTCCTTATCCAGCTTTGAAAAAGTTAGTTTCTCTTTTAAAAATAACATAAGATTTACCAAAAACGTTTTATAAGTACTTTCACTTTCATCTTTCAAGGTATTAAAAGGTAGAAATGTTGCCCGGCAGCAGATTCACAAAGGGACACAGACAGGGCCCCAAAGCCTGGCACTCGATTTAAACCGCCCGCCTCAAAACAGCCCTGGCAAAGCCGGGCTCCCCCAGCTAGTACTAATTTAAAAGCATTAGCTAAGACAAAAAATATTGATAGATTTAGGCATTCTTGAAGAGAATATTGTCAGGATAACAGATTATTTTAAAACTGTCGCTGTCTGAACATATGTTAAAATCAGCTAATTAACGTAAAAGTAATTCTTCTGTACACAGCACAGATTGACCTATGTGGAAGGAAGGAATGTATAGCACCAACCTGTGGCAAAATGATAGAATGCAAGTACTTGGTGCATTTTACTTAAGTGCAGTCAATTTGCGTCTTTAGTCAAAATAACAGAGGCTACCTTATTTATAAAATATGATTTGTTGATTTGTATTTTGCACACCGTTTGGAATTGGACCTTAACCATCTCTGCAATCTACAGTCTACCTTACTAAAGTGTAGAGTGCTTTAAAGGCCAAAATTTCCCCTTGTTTCATTCTGTGGAGGCATGATCTATTCAGTACATCTAAGAGTAGTTTTTCAATTAAGTGCATAGTTCAAACCTCCAGTCTGACTTTTGCAAAATGCTAACCTGTCAATTGTTCAACTAATTGGGTCAGTCTAACACCTCATTATTCACCATCTGCTGGAGTCTATCCAGTGTAAAGGCTATATATAAGGTCTTTAAGATGTTCAAATTATCCGATTATCATACATTAAAAATTTCTGATACAAATTAGCTGTTATAATACAACATATTTTTGTACATATTCCTGTCGACTGACTTCTGAAGTGTGAATAACATTGTTGTAAATTAGGTTTGAGGGAATATTAGAATTTCCTATTGTACTCTTAAAATATACATTAATACATTTTAGTTGTATTACTTAATGCTGAATTTTGAAAGGTTGAATTATTAGATCCTACAAATATTATAACATTATTCTACCTATTTTCTTTCTATCCCTCACCCCCAGTTTTTCTTTTCTCTTATTCTGCATTGAAAGCAGTGACTCAAGCAGAGGGATAGTTGTCCGGACATCAACAGCCTTTTGGTACCTCATCTAAATAGCTAGTCTTCAATCGAGGCTCAACAGTAAGTTTGACCATGTGGAGAAGGGAAGCAGGCATCGCAGATGAGCCCGATTCACGTCTGTACAATTACACTTTCCAGTCAGGGTCACTGGATGCCCATCTGCGAGACCACTGATGAACATATTACACAGAACAATGAACAAAATCTCAAATACAATTCCGTAACCCCGTAAAATAACGTGATTTGACTCAGTCAACGTAACTGTTATGAATCTTATGATCCATGAAGAAAGACTCATGAAATAACACTGGACGGCCAGCTGGTGGTGCCGTCCAAGGAGTATAAATACTCGGGCGTGGGCCCAGCTTTCCCAGGACATTTTGTAAACAGGAACTAGTGAAAGATAACTAGACCTCCATGTTTTGAAACAAGTTGATTAAAGCTTTGCTTTATACTCGAACCAAGTGCGTAGTGAGTTTTATTACATCAGTAACCATTGGCCTAACCACAAACGGGTGAAATTGCGGAAGGCAATCCCAAAACATTGGTTAAAAGATTTCACAATCCCTTCTAATAAAATTGGAATCTGATTTATTCGATCACCATTAAAGAGTGGCCATCGTCATCGGGAGTGGTGCCCTGGTCATTCTTCCCTCCCATCCCTCCCCAATCCAGGGATACTGAGCTCAGTCATGGTACTCCATCTCTACCTTGGCTGAGATCAGCTAACAGCACAAACCACAGATCAAATATGGAACCTTCCTGGTTTGTATGGGTCAGTGCCACATCACTTGGTACACTAATCCATTGAGTCCTTGGGGCAGCTTCCTCCACCAATCTACTGAATGAACTAAAGCAATTGTAAACCATTTTGTTCATATATCATTTTACAGCCCCCAAAAAATTATATTGCGGCACTGAGAGAGTTAAACTTTAAGTTGTTTTTTTCTGGAGCATGACTCCAAAAGGTCATATACATATCTTGCTGACTTCTGTTTTTGGTAATGGCAATCAGACCCCACAAGTTTCAACTGCATTTAAATCTTGTCATAACTGGTGTAGGATTAAAGGCCAAAGGTTTGTGGATAATTGAGAAAATAACAGGAGCCCATCGCATTTATAACACCAATAATTATTTTGATATGGCACATGGCCAAAGTTTGAATCAATCATTGGTAGGGTTTACAACTGCACTACATAATTCATAATTGCTCCTATTTTACAAAAACACTGTTTTATTGAGGTCTTTACTGTGTTGGACAACATGTTGACAGTGCAGTACAACATTAAATGGCATTTCAAACTGCATCATTGAGTTGGCTGGCTAAATGGAGGCCAGCTGATGAAAGAATGAAAAGTTGCAATGTGACATTCTCCATGGCTATGCTGGTGACTTTTTAACTATCTGTTAGCCAATCACAGCAATTATTTCAACCTCATCATGATCTGTAAAAGTTTTGAAAACTGCCAAATGTTTCTTAATGCATTTATCGATTACCAATTTGATATTAATATTACATGAATTAAACCTATCACAGCTAGTGTTAGCTGTGGTTCAGCTGATAGCACTCTTACCATTGGGTCTAGAAGGTGGTGGGTTCAGGTCCCACTCCAGACACGTAGCACATAATCCAGGCTGACACTCCAGTGTGGTACTAAGGGAGTAAGGGACGGTTGGGCTGTCTTTCCGATGAGACATTAGATGTTAAACTGGAGCTCCGTCTGCCCTCTCCGGTGGGTGTAAAAGATCCTGTGATACTATTTTGAAGAAGAGCAGGGGAGTTCTCCCCTGTGTCCTGGCCAATATTTATCCCTCAACCAACATCACTAAAACAGATTATCTGGTTGTTATCACATTGCTGTTTGTGGGAGCTTGCTATGCGCAAATCTGCTGCCGCGTTTCCCACATTACAACAGTGACTACACTTCAAAATTACTTCATTGGCTGTAAAGCGCTTTGGGACATCCGGAGGTCGTGAAAGGCGCTATAGAAATGCAAGTCTTTCTATTAAAGATTAAGATAATTTTAATATTGTACACTTGTTTCTCTAAATTGTAAACATTTGTATGAGCTGTATCCTACTGTAGAAGTAACTGTGATTCATGAATTTATTTTTTCCAGTTATATTGTCAATATAAATTCTTAATATAAACTAGTACGATAGCAAAATACTGCAGATGCTGGAAATCCGAAATAACAACAAAATGCTGGAAAAACTCAGCAGGCCAGGCAACATCCGTGGAGAGAATATAGAGTCAACGTTTCAGGTCGAAACCCTTTGTCAAGACTAGACTTTGTCTTTAGTCTTGACAAAGAGTTCACCCGCAACGTTGACTCTATTTTCTCTCCACGGATGTTGCCTGGCCTGCTGAGTTTTTCCAGCATTTTCTGTTGTTATTTCTTAATATAAACTGTTCTTGATGGCAGAAATGTGGGAGAAAAAGAATTGTGGAGTGCCTGTCAAAAAGACCCATCAGGTTCATTTGAGTGAAGATTGCGATTTGTTTGTCCCATAGCATTTGTTATTGCAGGGACAAAAATATTCCGTAAGCACCTAACGTGCTCTCTTGAGACTGTAAACCGGCAACATTTGCTGTAAAATAATCAGTGCTGCCATCAAGTGGGGAATTGTGTTTCAGGAGTCACACATGGGTTTAAACTTTTTAAACAAAGGTTTACCAGTGCTGCCTCTGTGTGGTCTCTTAAGTGTTGGTTGAGCTACTTCAGTGAAGCAAAATAATGAAGTGTTAAGATGAGGACTGTAACATAATAATGTACTGGAGTAATATGGAAACAAAGGATCAAAAGGATTGTATTATATATTCCAGGAAATGATTTTGAAGCTTTACTGAACCAGAGTAAATAGTCGCAATACAAAGGTTTCATAAATCAGTTCTGTCTCCGTGTCAGTTGCACCCATTCCTTAAAACTGAATTGTGTTATCTATTATTAACATGTTATGTATAATTGTCATCTTTGATCTTCACACGTACTTGTGCCAGTATTGATCACTGTACACAGCTCAGTCTGATTAAAAACATTTCTTTGCAGATATTTTGAATTTATCCCTGGTGCCCATTCTTGGTGCTTCCACACCCTCACCACTGCTGCTCCAAAGCTAACTGCAAGAAGAGCGCGGCAACTGCCTGAGGTTTTTTTTTGCCTCTGTGTGAGAAATACCTAGCCTGGGAACTCAGCATGTGTGGGATCATAGCCACAAACTCATATCCTACAGCTCTGTGATGCAGTTAAGAGTCCTTGATCTAGCTTTGATGCTTCAAATCAATTCTTTCAAGCCAATCTCTGAGTAAGTGAAAGCCGTCTTGTGTTAGAAAGAGGGTTGCTCTTTTGAATTATAGAATGCAACCATTTTTTTTTGAAGAGCTGAAGTAAATCAAAGGAAAATTGTAACACTGATGGGCAATTCCACTAAATCAGGTCCTTTATCTTTCTTTCGTTGCTTTTTACAAAATCTAACTGCCGACTATCATGGGGACTTTATCCCCAGCACAATAACTAAATAAAAAGCTAAAAAAGCTCTAACTCTGTGCTGATGTTGGAGTTTTCAGTCTCCCAGTGGTTACATCAGTAAAAATATGTGTAACAGACATGTGAAATATGCTTTATTAATTCAGAAGCAGAATAATCATTTGGCATCTGATCAGCTGGCTGGGCAGCACTCATTGTGACTCTCAGTAAAAGCTTTGGATTACAGAATTGTTCAACGGTTAACATAGAACAGAAAAGTCGAATTTTGCAGATAAAACCTACATTCCTATCAGTTAGCAGAGAGAATCTAAACAGTAAAAGTAACAATCTAGATACAAATTCAACATTCTACATTATTAAGTGACAACAAAATATATTTCCTTAAATATAAAAATCGCTTCTGTTGAAGCACGGTGGGAATGACTGCTGGAACAGTGATCCAGGATCTTGACCTAATTAAAGCCCTCATCTATCAAGTTGCACTTTAATGACCTTTCTGTCCCTGCTTCAGCATAAAACCTTCCGCTGCATCTTTCGCTGGAGCCATGTAGTGCAGTCTGGGGTAATTTTAAACTTCAGCCTCAAAGTACCTATAGAGCACCGCACTAAGTGATGGTATATTCCAATTGTCCTGTCACTCATGAAAAAAAATCCTTCATAACTCACTTATGCTTGCAGCCCATATGAGTTATGGGCCTTTTACCTTCACGAAATAGCAGTGGGAATCAATGTTTACATCACTACTGTAATATCCTATATTTCTCCTTGTCCTCTAAACTGAGCAGGAAAGTGAAATAGACTTCCATGTTTCACTAGGGCCATTTGAGTAGGCTCAGTAAAAAAATGATTAAAACAGCATTTTCTCCAAACTGAATATGGCAAATAACTTGCTTCCCAGTTCGCTGAAGTTTGCTGGGCACACACAATAAAATGGTCAAAAGGAGCATTGTCATCAGAATTGTTTTTAGCGAGCAAGCCAAAAATTTATGATGTAATCAAATTGCTGACTCCATCAGTATCCAGAGGGATGGTGGACAGAGAACCTGTAAGTCTTTTCACCAATGCGATTTCTGATGATTTTAAACAATAAAAGCTTTATGTTATACTAGCTGGAGTGCCCGGCGGTGCCGAGGGTTTTTTGAGGGCATGTTGTTGTTGGAAGAGAGAGAGAGAGACTGGAGGGGAGAAAGCGATTGGGGGGAAGGGGGGGGGGGAGAGAGTGACTGAGGGAAGAGAGCGACTGGGGGGGAGAGGGAGACTGGGGGGGAGAGAGCGACTGGGGGGAAGAGAGAGAGAGAGAGAGACTGGGGGGGAGAGAGAGAGGGAAAGAGAGAGCGGGATGGAGAGAGAGAGAGAGAGAGAGACTGCTGGATTTAGTTCGGGATTAGCCTGGAGAGAGAGGGGGGGGAAGGAGTGCCTCAGGCCTGGCCCGATGGACCCCTGCGAAGGAAGGAAGAAGGCGAGCTCTCCCACCCCCTCGCTCTCTCCCTCCCCCTTAATCTCCCTGCTTTGCTCTCTCTCCCTCCCTCCACTCTCCTCTCCCTCCCTGCCCCTCTCCTCTCCCTCCCTCCCCCTCCTCACCCTCCCTCCCCCTCTCCTCCCCTCTCTCCTCTCACTCCCTCCCCCTCTCCTCTTACTCCCTCCCCCTCTCCTCTCCCTCCCTCCCCTTCTCCTGACCCTCCCTCCCCTTCTCCTGACCCTCCCTCCCCTTCTCCTGACCCTCCCTCCCCCCTCCCCCTCTCTCTCTCCCTTTCCTCTGAGCCCGGTCGCGGTGAGCCGAAGCCCCCGTGTGCGGATCAGCGCCTCAGGGCCGGCCGGTGCGCGGCCAAGCGCGTGAGGCCCGGCCCGACTCTCAGGTCCCGCTCCGGGCCGCCACCGACGTTCACGCGCTCGCTGTCTCCCGCCCCGCCAGCCTTTACCAAGATGTGGCGATGGCTACGGTCGGCTCAGTGCCGCTGCGCCAGCCTTTAACAAGATGGCGGTGATCGCGGGCCGCTGGTTTGAAATCGGGCCCAGCGGCTCGGGCGTGGCTGGTGAGGAGAGGCCGAGGCTTCAAGGCCTGAGGCCTGCAGGCAGCTCATCCACCGCCGAGGCGGGGAAGCTCGAGTCTCCTTTGCAAAAGGATTTTTTTTTCTTTTAAAACCAACTTTTTTTTTGTTGGAAATCTATATTTCAAAATAAACACACAGAAAGTGGGAAAAATAAATCAATAGTTAGGAATCAAGATGGCGGCCGCTCACCTCAGCTCAGAAGGATTAGGCCCGCCCACACACGCAATGAAACGCCCCCCCGTGACGCACCGATTGGTCAACCATCAGGTCACTCAACTGTAGGATTGGTCAACCATCACGTCACTCAACGCTATCCCCTGTAGGATGGCCCGCCCACACACAATGAACCCCCCCCCATGATGCACCGATTGGTCAACCATCACGTCACTCAACGCTATCCCCTGTACGATTGGTGAACCATCACGTCACTCAATGCTATCCCCTGTACGATAGGTCAACCATCACGTCACTCAACGCTAATGAGCGGAATTTTGCCATTTTTTGAAACTTTTTTGTATACTGTCCAAACAATTTTTGTCTGACCAAAAAGTGAATATGCCTATTAGACTCCCCTAATGATAAGCTTTCTTTTGATATAACATATGTGTAGGTACGCTCTATAACTTTTGATTGTATAGCCGGACAGGCAAACAGACAGACAAACTCTTTTATATATATATATACTAGCTGGGGGAGCCTGGCTTTGCCAGGGCTGTTTTGGGCCGGGCGGTTTAAATCGAGTGCCAGGCTTTGGGGCCTCTCTGTGTCCCTCTGTGAATCTGGTGCCGGCCAACATTTTAAATTGAGTCCCAGGCTTTTGGGCCCTGTCTGTGTCCCTTTGTGAATCTGCTGCCGGGCAACATTTCTACCTTTTAATACCTTGAAAAATGAAAGTGAAAGTACTTATAAAACGTTTTTGGTAAATCTTATGTTATTTTTAAAAGAGATACTAACTTTTTCAAAGCTGGATGATCAAAGTAGTTTGAGCTGGAAGCTGAAGTAATGGCAGTGAAACAATGGCTGCCAGATCCCTGAGATGAAAACGATTAGTCCCGCCCACACACCGATTGGCCAACCATCAGGGGACCGTACTGTAGGATTGGTCAATCGTGACGGCACAGGATTGGTCGAACCTTGACGTCAGTCAATCAATGCTAAGTAGCAGATAATGAGTTTAATTTTGAAAGTTTTTTGCATAAGGCGTGAGCACATGGCTGCCCATGATACAAGGGATGAACTTATCCTGGCCAGATTTGCATAGGTTGCCCAAGTTGGCACATGTCCTTGGCTCCATCTTAAGACATCATAGACAATGGACATGACTCTCTGGCCTCCTTTCACTCTAGCCACCAACCTGACAATGCAAGTGTCGCGGAGCCCGCAATGTGGAGCTGCCTAAGGCGAAAGAACAGGTGCCATCACGCCAACATTTTGGCATCAAATCATTTTAATGCTTTCCAACAGGGATGGCATTTCATCAATACACAAAAACATTCACCCAATCTGCACACAGATCTGGAGGTTATATCCCTTGCCAGCTGGACCCACACAGCCTTGGTTTCTTCGGGAGGCCTCTTTCTCCCAGATGAGTGGAAAAGCACCTCCCTGCTAGATGTCACCCCTCAACCAACATTTGCAGCGCCTCATCTGAGAACCTTGGGGAGGCCCTTGCCTTGGAATTGGACATAGTGGTTTCTCAGAATATGTTGCAGGTGGTGCAGCATAGGCAGAAATCCAGTGGAATGATCCATGGCAGCAAACAGCCCTTAAATCAGGCTGGAATAGTGATGTCAGCAGAGATGAGTTTCAGTCCCAAAACACTCATTGACCAAGGGCATCCCACACCTCTGAAATCAAGTGGCCAACCAGGGGAAAATCGCAATTTTTTCAAAACTATCAGTGGAGGCGGGTTTCAAACCCACCCAAACCGAAACCCGCCTCCATTCCGCCTCCAGTGAGAAAATCGGCCCCGTAGTATGCTTTTAAAAAATATGTTCTTACTGTGGCTTCAGAAGACAGTCCCAATGACTGAAAACTACTGAGTGTAAATTTGTCCATGCTCATTTGCAACTAGTATGAGACTGCCCTACATAGGACACATAGCTGACCAAGCAAGAAGACTTTCATTTGACAATTCTGGGCTGGATTCAAATGTAGGGTTCTGAGGTGAAACAGAGTATGTAGCTCACTGAGCAATTCAGACCATGAAACATAAGTTGGCAACCTCACGTAGAGAATCCATAAAGACAATTGGCGTAGAATATGAAAAAAACATTCTGATGTTTGGTTTGAGGCACATTGTTGGGACAGAGCAGAGGAAGATGCACTGTTTATCTGGCCTGTGCTATACCTGACCTGGGAATGTTTAATATTGTCAGTGGGTGGTCACAGTAGAAAGGTTCCATTCACCAGTACTGAAATACATCATCTTAACTTTCACAAAAGTGGCAACATTTGTTTTTGGAAAACTAGTGAGGGTTAGCCAGAATGGTGATGCATACGCGCAGAGGGACGTTTTGTCCATCTACACCTTGCATTGCCATTTTTCTAAAGTTACATGCTAAACCAAAGTGATTGATATTGGCAAACTTCTGGTTTTCAGCAGAAGTGGTCCAATTTGGTTCATGTTTGATGCAAAACTCACTTCTAACTATTATCGTTACATTGGATAATGTAACATCGCCGTCAGTAGAGCATTGCCCTTTTCTGTTGTCGTACAACACATAACATAAACTTTTTATTTCCAGGACAAAGTTAGACTTTAATCACCATTTCAGAAAATGTTCAAACTGATCAGTCTAACAACCAAGCTTTGGTATTCTGATGTTAGTGACTGAATTAAATGATATCATTATTTCAGTTTGCATTAGACTGAGTTACCAGAGATAGAACACACTGATCCATGATAAAGAGCTACTCATTGCTGAGCCTCTATTTGTGAAGAAATGTCTGGAATAAGGAGAGGTCCATATCATATTTACAAGATCTTGTTTTACTCACGTGTCCTTGGAATGTGGGAGATGCTGCAAAGGCTGTATTTATTGCCCATCGCTAATTGCCCTGAGATCGTGGAGATGGGCTGCCTTCTTGCACAATTGAGTGGCTTGCTAGGCCACTTTGTTAAGAATCAACCACATAACATGGATGGAGTGATGTGTAGCCCAGGTCAGGTAGGGGTGGCCGGTTCCCTTCCCTGGAGCACAGTAGTGAACCAGTTGGGTTTTTTACAACAGTCCCGCAGCTTTCATGGTCACTTTTTCCCCTGCTGCTAATCCACAAATTATAAGATTTATTGAAATAATTTCACAACTTGCCATGGAGGGATTTGAACTTACGACCCCATGGGGTTCAAGTCCATAACCACTACATCATGGTACCCAGAAACATAGGGTAGTGTACTGGTTAGGGTTTTGGAACTTCCTAGCTGCAACATTAATTAAGTTCAGTCACTTTCAGTTATTACACAAAGAAACTATTTCATATCATTTCAAGATAAATAATTGAATAGGAAGGGTTGCTCATTGATTTCATCTTACTATCACAAAGAATTGTCAGCCTTTCTACTGTGTGTTGGTACATATCTTAAAATTTTTGAAAGCACCTGCCTATTCCCATGAGTTAATCTTTATACCGGAATTGTGTGAATGATACATTATATACAATGAAGAAGAATACAATGCACATTGGTTGCTAGAGTGAGTGTCTAACCCTGTTTATCAGGTGAACCACATGCAAGGAGTAATAAATAAGGCTCCCACAGAATTGAAGGGTTTACTTATCTTGCATTTAAGGAAGGGGAAACGATTGCTGTGAACTTAAAGCATTCTTTTTAGCAAGGTAATGTATACCAGGGAAGTGTTAGAAGTGTTAGTGTTAGTTTAGTGTTGTCTATGTGTACCACAAACATATGAATGGTTGAGGTGACAATCTCCCAAGCAGTCATGTGTTGGTTGTGTGCTTGTTTTATTCAATGTGAGAAATAGAATAGTGATCACCTTGACAATGCAGAAGAATCATGGATACAACAAATATTTAATGTACTTTTGAAGAAAGTGATCATTCTCTTAATTGTCCTCTTCTCTTTCTCCCCATGCTGTCTCCCTTGCCACATTCCTTCCAGTTAGCACCGAAAGACAGCACCCCTGACAGCGCAGCAATCACTTATTAGATACATAGACACATAGAAGATAGGAGCAGGTGTAGGCCATTCGGCCCCTCGAGCCTGCTCCGCCATTTAATGAGATCATGGCTGATCATCCAAATTCAGTACCCTGTGACATGAATCTTGTCATTCATGTGGAAATGACTTATGAAATGATACTGGGCGGCCTGCTGGTGGCGCTGTCCAGGGAGAGTATAAATACTCGGGCATGGGCCCAGCTTGCTCAGGACATTCTTTAACAGGAACTGGTGAAGGACACAACTAGATCTCCATGTTGAAAAACAGTTGATTAAAGCTTTGTTTAATACTCAGACCAAGTGCCTAGTAGTTTTCTTATGTCAATTTAATCAACTGCAACCTGCTCCACGCTCTGAGTGATTTGGGAACAGACAGCTATGATTCAAACTGTAGAAGGGAACTCGGATGTAGTAATCAATCCATCATGGAGAAACTACTCAGACCCACCCGTCTCGACCTGGACCTGAATTCACTTACAGCTGCTAAGGTATGGAAACACTGGTATTGTACCTTCAGCAACTTCCTCGAGGAGTGTGGTGAGAATGTCCCTAATAAGTTACGAATGCTTGCCAATTATGTATCCCCTCATGTGTTTGACTATATCGAAGACTATGTAGACTATGACTCTGCTATCCAAACACTACAGCAACTATATGTTAAGGCCCCAAACGAAATTTTTGCTCGGCACCTACTGGCCACAACTCGACAACAACCCGGGCTATTACTTGACGAATTCCTTCAAGAGCTTCGCAGGCTCAGCAAAGATTGTAACCTCAAAGCTGTCTCAGCTGAGCAGTACCGGGAGGAATTAATTCGTGACTCTTTTATTAACGGAATTGCTTCTTCCCTCATATGCCAGTGTCTGTTGGATAATAAAACCCTTGGGTTACAAGCTGCCTATAGCCAGACATATTCTCTGGACTTAGCTCAAAAAAATTCAGATGCCTATTTTTTACCATATACACGAACTGCTGCTATCACTTTTAGTGACTCCCCTGGTAAGCCCCAGGCGAAGCCCTCACTGATGACGCCGATACCCTGCACTCCTCTGCAGATGATGCCCTACCCGAGACGTCAAGGGATCTGCCAGTTATTCTGCCGGATCAACCCGGGGAACAGAGCGCTCCCCGCGGGATGGCCACCCGAAGCCAGGACGCCGGTCAGTCACCAACTACTGAGCAAGGTGAAGCCAGCTCTGCGCCGGTGGGGGCCCGTACCCGGAGCCACGATCTCCCTGGTCCCCCTCAGGTCGATCAAGGCGACATGGACTCTGCCGGCCCGCCGGTACGAACCAAGCGACCCAGGGACCAAAGCACGGTCCGAGGAGACGTGCCTTCCGGCCTCCAATGGAGATCCAAATGATTGCGTCTATTCTTAGTCCGATTAATTCGGTAGAAGGAAGCTGCCGGACTTCCAATCTTTCAGGCGGGAAGAATGACATGAATCTTGTCATTCATGTGGAAATGACTTATGAAATGATACTGGGTGGCCTGCTGGTGGCGCTGTCCAGGGAGAGTATAAATACTCGGGCATGGGCCCAGCTTGCTCAGGACATTCTTTAACAGGAACTAGTGAAGGACACAACTAGATCTCCATGTTGAAAAACAGTTGATTAAAGCCTTGTTTAATACTCAGACCAAGCGCCTAGTAGTTTTCTTATGTCACCCTGTCCCTGCTTTCTCCCCATATCCCTTGATCCCTTTAGCCTTAAGAAATGTATCTAACTCCTTCTTGAATACATTTAACGAATTGGCCTCAACTGCCTTCTGTGGTAGAGAATTCCACAGGTTCACCACTCTCTGGGTGAAGAAATTCTTTCTCACCTTAGTCCTAAATGGCTTACCCCTTATCCTTAGACTGTGACTCCTGATTCTGGACTCCCCCGCCATTGGGAACATCCTTCCTGCATCTAGTCTGCCTAGTCCTGTTAGAATTCTATAAGTTTCAATGAGATCCCCTCTCATTCTTCTGAACTCTAGCGAATATAAGCCTAATCGACCCAATCTCTCCTCATACATCATTCCTGCCATCCTAGGTATCAGTCTGGTGAATCTTCGCTGCACTCTCTCCATGGCAAGAACATCCTTCCTCGGATAAGGTGACCAAAACTGCACACAATACTCAAGGTGTTGTCTCACCAAGGCCCTGTCCAACTGCAGCAAGACATCCTTGCTCCTGTACTCGAATCCTCTCGCCATGAAGGCCAACATACCATTTGCCTTCTTAACCGCTTGCTGCACCTGCATGCTTACCTTCAGTGACTGGTGCACAAGGACACCCAGGTCTCGTTGCACTTCCCCTTCTCCCAATCTATTGCGTGTGTTCCCCTAGATTTTGTGCTCAAGTGTCTGGAGTGAGACTGCTGAACCCACAACCCTCTGTCTCAGAGGCGAGAGTGCTACCACTAAGCCATGGCTAGACAGGGGTCTGAAAGTGGCCAGTGAGGATCATGAAGTACAGTTTAAGATTATAACCATTTTCCTCTTGGGGGGAAAAAAATTAATAAAATGATACAATGTGTGCCGCACTCCTGTAAATTAAAACTATGCAGTCTGACATTTATTCAGCACTTGTTCCTCTGTAATTTTACGTGTGTTGAATCTTCACGCCAGTACTTGGTTGGGCAGACTGCATAAGTCTTGAGAATCATTGAATCATAGAATGATATAGCAGAGAAGGAGGCCTTTCGGCCTATCATGCCTGTGCCGGCTCTTTGAAAGAGCCATCCAACTAGTCCCACTCTCTTGCTCTTTCCCCATAGACCTGCAAATATTTCCTTTTCAAGTATTTATTCAATTCCCTTTTGAAAGTTACTATTGAATCTGCTTCCATCACCCTTTCAGGCAGTGCATTCCAGGTCATAACAATTCACTGTTTTTTTTTACCAATTACCTTAAATCTGGCTACTGACCCTCCTGCCACTGAAAACAGTTTCTCCTTATTTACTCTATCATGATTTTGAACGCCTCTATCAAATCTCCCCTTAACCTTTCTGCTCTAAGGAGAACAACCCCAGTTTCTCTACTCCTGCCATGCAACTGAAGTCTTTCATCCCTGGTACCATTCTGGTAAATCTCCTCTGCACCTTCTCTAAGGCGTTGAAATCCTTCCTAAAATGTGGTGCCCAGAATTGGACACAATATTCCAGCTGGGGCCTAACCAGTGTTTTATAAAGGTTTAGCATAACTTCCTTGCTTTTGTACTCTAGGGGGGGAATTTTGCCAGCCCTGGGGAGGCGGGTATGGAGGCGAGACTGCCGGGAAAATGGCAGAAACTGGGAACGGGTAACGAACCCGCTCCCAACCCGCCTCGCACAGGGACCCATCTCCTCAAGGCGGGAAGGAGATTACAGCCAATTAACAGGTAGTTAACAGGCAGTTAAGAGGCTTATCCCCATTTTACCCCTGTAAGTGCGGGCTTCCCGACGGCCGCGAACCTCGCCAGGGTCAACGAGGCGAGCAGTGGGTCTGTGGGGGTGAGAGGGATCGAAAAGTCCACTGTGGAGTGAGTGATGGGTGCAAGTGTGGAGAGATAATTATGAGAGGTGAGTGTAAAGTGTTAGAAAAAGTTTACACACCTTTGCTTCTTCCTGCAGGCTTCAACCCTTGGGGATCCGGAGGTGCCTCATCTCAATGGCAGAGATGACAGAATGGCTGCTGCATTCTCAGATGCAGCATCCATCTGATTTCTGCTGAGGAATGAGGTTTGGTGAGCCTTCAGTACAAGGGCTCACCTTAGAACAGAGATTGTCAGATGAAACGTCGTGTGCTGACGTCCTCTGTCACCGCCTTTCCCTTAATTGGCCGGCTAATCCCGCTGGGCGGGCTTAACAAGGTCAATCAAGGGAAAATAGCGTGGGTTAGCCGGACATCGTTGGGGGCAAGACTGAAACCCGACAGCCAGCAGTTCCGCCCCCAACGCTCCCCCATTGACAAAATCCAGCCCTTGGCCTCTATTTATAAAGCCAAGGATCCCGTATGCCTTTTTAACAGCCTTCTCAACTTGTCCTGCCACCTGTACATACACCCCCAGGTCTCTCTGTTTCTGAACCCCCTTTAAAATTGCACATCTAGTAAAGTTAAGAAACACATTTGTGATTGCATATTTGGATTATAGACCACCTGCATAGTTCAGATCTTAAAAGTCTCATTATGTCCGGGTGCTTTGAGAGCTAAATGGATAAAATCAGTTATCTCCAGTTCCTTTACAAATCTTCAGTTTGGAATAACTCATGATTAACTTCATGTAAGCACTTCATGTAGTTCTCGGAAAGCAGAATTAACAACCTAATCTCTTGATCAGAGAAATTATTTCTATTTTGCAATCAGGGAGGTAGAGTCCTGATTTTGCCATAGTTTGGAAAGTACTATTGACATAAAAGCCTAGTCCATGTTTGACTTTTGCTTTGGGATTGCCTGATTGTTGGTAGTGCTACTGTTAAAGTTACCTTTACATATTCATAAAGTTCCAATGGAATCTACTTTTGAACTTTTTAACCAGTGTCAAGTTGGTACGCGGCCAATCCCAAAAAATAATCTGTGTTCTTAAAAGCTCCTCTGTTGGAGTTGCAGCATATGCAGACACACTGAACCATGCTCAGAAAGGAACTCACAGCATTACTTTAGACTTCTTGCAGAAAACTGCCAACTCCCTCAAGCTCCTGCAATTCTTTTGTTCATAGACTATAAATTTCCAGATTAGCAAAGTTTACTGGAGAATGCATGAATACTAATTCAAAAGTCCATGCATCTAATTTAAAGCTTAATATGTGTATTCAGAGTATTCTCGGCAAATATGTCATTTTCTACATCATGACAGCCTAACAAGCCCCACAAATGGCTTTTCCTTTACTTGGCGGAGAACATTTTTTATGTAAAAAAACCCACAATTTGATTGATCTGCAAAAGCTTTGTGAAGAGGGGCAATCTTTCTCAGTGTGGAAACAGGCATTTGATTTTTTCATTGGATGAAATGGCGCAGTTCTTCAGGATAGAATAGTCACTACCTGGCAGCAAACTGCAGAACGCAGTTGATGGGCTGGAACTCATTTGATGCTTCTCATGAATTTAAGTCTTAATTTCCAGTTTCAGATTTGCAAAAAAAAACGTGCCTCAGTTCCATAAAATACAACGCTTCTGCTCACCAACGACAGTGAAGTGTCAGGTTGCTGAGCTCTGAGAATACCCTGATTCTAAACACTTTGTGTTAAACATGTTAGACAGGAACATTGGACAAATGGTGAAGGGACTTATCAGTATATTCAAGTTAGATTAAAAAACTAATTTGAAAAGATTAATGTATTCCGTTCCTGTTAGCCTGAATCAGATAGTGCCGACGCTGAAGCTGCACAGGCTTCTGATTATTGAATTTTTATGGGCTTGTAATTAATTGCAGATTCCCTGTTTTGTTCTATTTCTTTCTCTTTGACATTTTAATTTCAACAAAAAGCAGCAGTCTCCATGCAGCCCTTCTCTGGAGATCCTAATGGCCTATAAAACAAAATGAGTTATAGATATAGGGTAGACTTCAGTTGGTTAGTGATAGTTGAAACCTTGCTGATCATGCTGTATTAAATTTTTTTTTTGCTCTTGTTCCTACTTCTTGTCTATTAAATTGTAGCTACAGTGCTCTATCTAAAGAACAAAAATATATCAAACTTACACCATGCAGTAATATATTATAGCAGCTCCATGTGACATTTTTGAAAGACGTTGCACTTCCCATTAAATTCATCTCACTGGCATTTAGGAAGTTGCCCTTGGTTTTTCTCAGTATGTGGATCACAGCCCATCAACATCCCATCCCAGACTTGAGACTGAGCATTGAACACAAAATGATGTACATCACATCGACTCTCCAATTAAAGACATGTTTTCTGTCATCATTTTGTTAACAATATGCTAAATACACTCTCATCAGATGCTCAGTCAAGATGAATACCTTTCTGTGGCAAAGATTCTTAAAATGCACAAAGGCCCTTGAGAGGGTGCAGAGGAGATTTACCAGAATGGTTCCGGGGATGGGGGATCTTAGCTACAAGGACAGGTGGGAGAAGCTGGATTTGTTTTCATTAGAGCAAAGGAGGTTGTGGGGTGATTTGATAGAGGTGTACAAGATTATGACGGGTTTGGATAGGCTAGACGGGGAAAGGCTGTTCCCACTAGTTGATGGTACAAGGATTAGGGGACACAGATTTAAGGTTTTGGGCAAGAGATACAGGGGGCGATGTGAGGAAAACCTTTTTTACACAGCGAGTGGTGAGGACCTGGAACTCACTGTCGGCGGAAGTGGTGGAAGCGGAGACACTCAGGGGTCGATTTTCATTGACCCGTGGAGTCGGGATTGGAGCCGAATTCGGGGGTCCCGACACTATCCCGCCCCCAACCCGCCTCCATGTAAGTTTCAAAGAAGGCGGGTACCCGCCCCGCTCTGGGACCCACCTACCCGAGGCGGGAAGGGATTAGTGCCAATTAACTGCCTGTTAACAGGTAGTTAACAGGCAGTTTTTTAGCCTAATCCCTATTTTAAAGCTTGAAGTGTGGGATTCCCGACGGCTCCAAACCACGCCAAGTTAGCGGAGTCGGGCCGTCGGGCTGAAGGACTTGGAGGGGTCGCGATGTCAGTGTTCAGGTGAGTGATGGGTGCATGAGTGCAAAGGTAAGTGTGTTTGGTGTGTGTAAAGTGTGTAAAGAAGTTTAAATTACCTGTACTTCCCTTTACAGCCTTCCTTCCTCTAGGTTTCGGGAGTCTATCATCTAACCGGCACAGAAAGCAGAATGGCTGCAATCTGTCAAAAGTGACAGCCTGCAGCTTTCTGTGCCGGTGAGATTTCTAACTGAGTCTGTGACGAAGGACTCATGTTAGAAGTAAGACTGTCAGTGTTTGACAGCTTCAAACAGCTGTGAAACACTGATATTTCATCTGTCAAAACGTCTTGACAGATGAAATTTCAGTCTGTGACATCACCTGTTGCCGGGTGGCCCTTAAATGGCCTGCTGAGCCTGCTGGGCAGGCTCAACAAGGTCAATCAAGTTAAAATCGCGTGGATTGGCCGCATCTCAATGGAGGCGGGACTACAACCCTGAAAGTTGTAGTCCTGCCTCCTTCCCAATTTCTGAATGAAAATCACCCCTTCAGTGTTTTCAAGGGGAGACTGGATAGGCACTTGAGGGAAATAAACTTGCAGGGCTACGGGGATAGAGTGGGGGAATGGGACTGACTGGATTGCTCTACAGAGAGCCGGCACGGACTCGATGGGCCGAATGGCTTCCTTCTGTGCTGTTATGACTCTATGACATCCATGCTAAAGCTCTATCTTTCTGTTGCAGTACATGTTCCAAGGAAAGACGAAATTATATTCTGTTATATACATATACTATGATTAAATACATTATTTATTACAAAGTCTGGGTGGTCTGTGTGTGTATTGTTGTTTTTGTGGGAGTGGGGGGGCGGTGCTTGGGGGAGGGACGACGGCAAAAGCAGGAATAGGGAAGGTCAGAAACCAGAAGGACAGGTATGGCAATAGTAGAGTGTCTAGCATAATTTGTTGAATAGAAGTGTCAGCAGATGCTTGTATTCAGCAAATGCATTCAGAGTAAGTTCAAAAACAAGGCAGTGATCTAAGATTTCAGCAGGGATGACTTGAATAACTCATTTTGTAACAGAACACAGAATTCAGTTTGGATGTGTTACTTGA
Organism: Somniosus microcephalus; assembly: GCF_052327205.1. Lineage (NCBI taxonomy): Eukaryota > Metazoa > Chordata > Chondrichthyes > Squaliformes > Somniosidae > Somniosus > Somniosus microcephalus. The sequence goes on from NC_141015.1 coordinate 28,155,968, forward strand.
ACTTAATTAATGGCTTTAGCATTTACACTCATCTCTGCTTCCACTACTCTATACATGGTACAGCATCAAATTACCCTTCCAATACCTGCGCTCACAGATCAAGCAAAATAAAAATGAAAGAAGCAATTCCAATTCGATTGTTTTAGCGGTCTGATTCAGATCAATTTATTTACCAACCAGATGTCGAGAAGTGATGAACTTGAGATGCACATTTCAATCTAAAGTCTGTCATTTATTGAGTGAATTTGAATGTCACCGTTTGAACTCAGATTTGGATCAATTTTGTGGAAATTGAACATTATTCCTCTTAGTACAGCTTACCCCACCTCTTCCAAAAACGCAAATTGTATTCGCATTTCAGATTTGGAGCTTTCCATATTTTGGTTGTTGGGATTGTAATTGGAGCATGATTGCTGTTCTTTGCTAGAAGGAAGGAGAGTTGAACAGTTTTCATTGTGCATTTTTATTTGAAACTATGTCAAGTTCAGGACAAAATCCAAATTTACAGCTGAAGATTAAACAGAAGAGATCAGATGAGTGTTGTAGTTATGAAAAACACACATGACTTTCCAGTGTTATATCATGCAAGTCCCCAAGGTCTTTGCTGTTAGAGGAATCATAATTCACAAATACTGAATTGTGAAGTGAAGAAAAAAGCTGACAATGAAAAACAGCCTTAGAGACAACTATTAGAATAGAGCTCTGATGATGACAGGTTAGTGAAGGTCTGAGATTATTGTTTTATTATATTAAATGCCCTTCACTTCCTTTGGACATTTTCCAAGTAGATGTACCACATGTCAAACTTTAGAAACCTCCATTTTCTGACGAACAAAATTATGCTTTGTAATAGGACAAACAGGACACTCACGAGGAAGCAACCAAAGATTTTTTTTTTGCATCTAATTTCCAACACAGTTTAAAAAAATCAAGACAAGGTAGACACATAAAAGACAAAACTTTAACTGAGAAAGTCAATCGATAAAAGTACTGTGGGATTTTGCTAGTGAAACATGCAAGTTCTTAAATTTAGTCAACTTTTCAAAATAAAATCTTAGCCCTCAAGATTTGTGCAATTAATCCATTGTGGAATCCATCTAATTAACGGTGAAGTCTACAGCCCATAGAAATATACATCATGTCACAATTTGATATAACTTATTGATTTAAGATGTCATTAGGAAAGTTAGAATGAATCAAAAGGATTTTTCGAACTTGACCATTTATCACATTCTTTATCAGTATCTTGAAGTTTTAGGCCGCGATTTTGCAAATGGATGCGGCTTGGGAGCGGGTCAGCTGGTTTCCAGGTTCCAGTCCCGCCCCCAACTGCATCCGGCCAACGGACGTGATTTTACGTCGATTGGCCTTGTTAAGCCCGCCCTGTGGGCTTGCCAGCCAATTAAGAAGAAGCCGGTCAGATGATGTCATTTGATGATGCGTCATCTGCCGGTTTTCTTAAAGGACCAGGCTCAATTTTTCTTTGACAGCTCATTTCTCAGTGTTTGACAGCATTGAGGTGCTGCAAACACTGACAATCACTATACAAAGGTGAGCTCTTGCACCCCTCCTTAGGCTAGAACAGATGGTAGCTGCAGCTGAGGTTACAGAAGCAATCTGTCACTGGTGAGAGAGGTTCTCCCAATGAGGTGGGACTAGACAGCCAATTCAAAACTTGTTACCTACAGAAAAGTGTAAATGCATTAAAAATGATTTTCCCAACATTTTCTTACCTCTGAAACTCACCAGTGCACCATTGGATCCTTCACACCACTTCTGCAGCCGTCATCAATGCAGAAACATTACAGCAGGCTCACAACACGCCACACTTAGCTGGCGTGGTGTCCGGACGTCAGGGAACCTGAGGCAGAAGCGGCAAAATTGAAAAAGAGCCTGTTAACAAGTATCAAGTACCTGTTAACAGCCAGGTAAGTGGCTATAATCCTCTTCCCGCCGCTAGGTGTTGGGTCCATGCGCAAATTGGGGACCCGACACTTGGGAAGATTGATTGGAGGTGGGTTGACAGAGGGTTTCCGACCCGCTGTCAATCTTTGCCATTTTGACAGCAGTCCCGCCTCTAATCCCGCACTCTGAGGACCGGCAAAATTCCGGCCCTAGTCTCCAAAGTGTGAATGTTTGCAAACCCATAGATTTTTCACGTGGCCCTTGTAATGTATTGGTTTTATACTTACCTTGTCATAAAAGACGCAGTGTAACTCTTACATACATTATTTTTATGTTAACATGGACATTCGTTCATCTTACCACCTGGGTTTCTGTCACTCTCATTTCACTATTTCCTTTCCATCAGTTTTTTTTGACTATGTTGGTAAACTGTATTTCTCCACAAGTGTCATGAATAAAATACTCACTGAATAAATTACTTCAACTTCTCACATACCAAATTTTCGCTACTTGGATTGACATCTACTTTCCTGGAATTTCCGTATAAATTTCTAATGAGTATTATAATTGTAGAATTAGACACACAGAACCTTTCCTCAGTGGCATTTTTTGCTGAATGAATTGAATTTTCTTCAACGGGCTAAAAATTGGCTACTAAGGTTTTGCAAAAGGTCAACCTTACCAAAGGTGCCACACTCACAACCCACACCAAAAACATACAAACACACAACAGTTAGGGTAACACTGCATTTGGCTGCTTGAATGCTCAAATCTAACAATTCAGTTCTTGAGTGAAGGGAAGTTTGATTGAAAGCGTTTGCAGAGTTCATTGCCAAACAAAATATGCAAATGATTTCCCCTCTCTGCAGAGTATATTGATTGTATTTTTATTCCCATTTTGCTGGTTATTCCCTTCGGTTAAAATCTAACCAGATAGGGTTCTCCATCGTGAAAATTTATGTATCATTTGAGTCATTACCTTCCTCCCTAATCATTCATTAAAATTAGCAATATCACCCACTCCAAAGAGAAAAGAAAAGAGCCCATGGCTGTAAGTATAGATATCACCACCTTGAATGATTGAAAAGCAGTAGCAATGTATTATAAATAACTACTTAATTTATGTTGCTTTTGTACAAAAATTGATTTAATGTAGGGGGAAATGAGTTAAGGGGCAAAGTGCTTTTGTATCTAAATCATTAAACCTTAATGATTTTAAATTTTGCAGTTACTGTGTCAATAAATTTGCCAGCAACTAAAGCACAGCCAGCATACAGCGTATGCAATTAGTGTAGCTTGTTGACCATATTTCCAATTCTCATTGACTTTGTTTGCAAGATGTATAGTATGCAATAGTACTAATTCTAAACCTCCGTTGCTTTATTTAAATTTGTTAAGACTTTATTGGATTACATTTTTCTGCATAATATTTTCCAAACCTAAATGTTTACTTGAGTTGCATTATACTCATAATGTAAAATAACCAAATGGCTGTAAAGAATTAAGGGGATACAATGAGGTCATAAATAAGACCAAAGCCTAAGAGCACATCACAGTGAATAAGTTGAATATTTGTTTATCAATGGACTGTGCAAAGTTACTCACTGAAACTTTCATTTACTCTACAAAAACACATTGGCTTGGATTTTGCGGCCAGTGGTGAACAAATGGCCCTTGCCGGTCATTACATTTATACATGCCCACAGACTTACTATGGGCTTTTGCACTGGAAGTTGCGGTAATTAGCAATTCAAAACTGCCTGGCGTCCTCTACAGGGAATCTAAGACCAGTGTGAACAGAGCAAGCAATGGTGTGGCTCCTTAACCAATCAGATTGAAGAATCCTTACTGAGCCAGGCAGAGTCTGAACCAGGAAGTGTCAGTTAGAATATTTAATTCAATGTCAAATCAGGTACAGAAAGTGTAATAGAGAGGGAAAGAAAGGTAGGATTAAGAGAGAGAGAAAGATAAAAGAAACAGAAAGAAAAAGTAAATTAAAAAATTTTTAAATCTCCAATAATAATTAAAATCTGAAGGGATGAAGCACCACACTTATAAAAGTTATTTTTCAGTGCCAGAGAGGTTGTTTGGCAGTAATTAAGACTTATCACGCCGTTAAAAATTCACTTACACTTGAATGGACAAGCCCTAACTTTTTCTTGCATGTTTAGTGGGTATCTATCACGTAGTTACCACAACTTCACGCTGTTGCATATATTTGAATGCCGAGTGTCTCAGTGAGATACTGTTAGAGCGCAGCTTCTGGAGGGGCAGGGCAGCTTGGACAGCAATTTCCTGATTTCCGCATTTAACTGTGCACGTACGGTTACCAGGAGTTGCTGTCCGATTTACTCTTTAATAACAGTGAGTGCTGCTGTTAGCCTGGCCATTATTTTTACCACAAAAATCAAAACAGGCATACAAAAATGTATAAAATTGTTACATGTTGTACAATGAAAATGACACTATGATATTCCAAACGTCATGCTCTGCCACACACAGCTGCAGGGAATTTGAGTGACAGTGCACATTTTGCACAAGATACCACTGTGCCAAATGACCAATGTGACAAAAGTAGTAAATCGCAAGGGTTGATCTGCTGGGAATGGGGTACGGTCAAAGTGAAGGGCAAGGGGCCCTATATTCCCAAACAAGTTTCCAAACCTTCAATACCAAGCAGTTCTTCATTTTCAAATGGGCAGATAGACACTGGAGCCTAAAACATCCTTGTAGCAGCACCCACCAATTGCCCGAGGATCTTTATGATGGGGAACTTAGGGTCAACTTTAAGGACTTTACTGAAGAGATTAGGGCTTTTTATCACTATTAAAAGGTCATGTAGTATCATCAGTGTTCCACCAAATTGACTCAAAAATAATGGGGCATTTCTGTAAAATATATTCATGACATCCAAGGTGCCAATATTAGGGCGCATCTTCAAAGCCCATTCTAAAGATTATTACAGAGGTCATATTAACCTTATTCAGGATTCTTCAACTGGATAAGTTTAAATCTAGAACTTAAAATTGCTTGACATGCCACAGGTGCTCCCTTATCAATATGAAGGCTGTCAAGAATGAAATCCACACCCAAAAAGCTCAATTATCCTGTTCAAGAAATAACCTACATATTGCTGAGGTGAAGCACTGGTTTTTACTGTAGGGTGAAGAAAGATTGAAAAACCCAATTCAGGTGGAAGGTATAAGATGCCACCCAAAGAGCTCTCGCAACCTGGTCTCAATGTGCGTCAGAACCTCTTTTAAAAATGAAACATTTAAAATGGGGTACCAAACGTCTCTCTCTATTTCTCTTCAACATTTTTCTTTAAGCAATGAGTAATGATGGTATCATCGAAAGAACTGCCTTGGACAACTGAGAATGTAAGGGAGATGGATGAATCTCAGTTAATACATCAATTATGCCAGGGTGCCTTAGTGATTCTAGTATTTCATCTGTGTTACATATAAAATTGACGGGCAGGAGAAAGACCAGATCAGGTGAATGGTGCATTTGTGTTTTTTCCTAATGTCAAGCCTGCTAATCTTTGTGAAATTAATGTTTGCTAATTTCAACACCTTAACATGGCCACAGGTTTGGTAACCTATCCTAGACATTTCCCTGGATGATGACATCAATAGTCTATGAATTTTATGTAAAGTGCAAACCTCTACTAAATTGTTCCTATAAATAAACTGTTTTCCTATTAGAATGAAAAGGTCATGAATCAGTGTCTGAACAAATATTTTCCTTAACTGCATATTAACATCAATTGGGTGTCTATTAGGTGGTATGCATTGTATTAGAAGCATGTTTCAGTTTGCTCCACCAGTAAACAGGGAATTTTCAATGGGCATAGTTGGCCAATTTTAGATGGGCCATTGGGAGTGTACTCTGGTGCGATCAATAAACAAATAAACGGTAACTTAACAAAAATACATTAAATAAAACGTAACAAATTAGATTAAAATTTGGTTGCCAGGGGTGATGATGCACTCCAGACCCCGCGGTGCCCACTGGTCGCAGAAGGCCCCCAGTGCGCCGGCGGACACCGCGCTCTCCATCTCCAGGGCCAACCGGGCGCGAACGTGGCCGCGGAAGAGAGGCAGGCAGTCGGGCCGAACAACCCCCTTGACCACCCGCTGCTTGGACCAGTTGATGGCCACTTTGGCCAGGCCCAGGAGCAGTCCCATGAGGAGGTCCCCCGATCTGCCCGCTCCCCTCTGCACCGGGTGATCAAAGATCAGGAGCGTGGGACTGAAGTGCAGCCAAAAATCGAGGAGCAGCCCCTTCAAATAATGGAAGAGGGGCTGCAGCCACTCACACTCCATATAAACGTGGAACATGGACTCCCCATTGGGGGTGTCAGCTGTTTTGAGACATCACCCATCGTTCTCCAAGCATGCTCCTCTTGGGAGTGTGTAAGGGACAAATAGTTTCATGTCATTGATTACACAGAGTTCAGTCCTTATTATGGCTGACACACAAATACAACCATAGTTGTTAGTTTACAACTTGGTGACTGATTGGAAAATCTGACATTAGAAAAAAAACACAAATGCACCATTTATCTGATTTGATAATAAATGCATTTCCTCCTGATGAATAATAGCACTGATGCTAGAAATTCAAAGCCCATTCACCTGTCCTCCCATGCAATAAATGTAATGAAGTCTTTAATTAAGGCCACAGTTATTTCGCTAATAGCCAGCTGCAGCTTGTGTCCACATGGGCTAATTGATGTTAATTGCTCTGGACCGAAGGATTTGTCTCTTCTCCTTGAAAAAGGCACTTCTATCTCTTTTATAAGCTTGTAGAAACTCGATATAAAATTTAGCTACATATAAAGGACAAGCTATAAGTTTAAGAGTATAATTTAAGAACATAAGAAATAGGAGCAGGAGTAGGCCATTCGACCCTTCGAGCCTGCTCCGCCATTCAGTGAGATCATGGCTGATCTTCTGCGTCAACTCCATTCACCGGCCCTATCGCCATATCCCTTGATGCCCTTACTAGTCAGAAATCTATCAACTTCTGTTTTGAATATACCCAATGACTGAGCCTCCACAGCCCTCTGGGGTGGAGAATTCCAAAGATTCACCACCCTCTGTGTGAAGAAATTTCTTCTCATCTCAATCCTGAATGGCCTACCCTTTACCCTGAGGCTGTGGCCCCTGACTCCCCAGCCAAGGGAAACATTCTCCCAGCATCCACCCTATCAAGTCCTGTTATAATTGTGTATGCTTCAATGAGATCCCCTCTCATTCTTCTGAATTCAAGAGAATACAGGCCTAGTTTACTCAATCACTTCTCATACGACAGTCCCACCATCCCAGGAATCAATCTCGTGAACCTTCGTTGCACTCCCTCTGTGGCAAGTATATCCTTCCTTAGGTAAGGAGACCAAAATTGTACACGGTACTCCAGGTGTGGTTTCACCAAGGCCCTATATACTGTAATTGGAGTAAGACTTCTTTACTCCTGTACTCAAATCCTCTTGTAATGAAAGCCAGCATACCACTTGCCTTCCTAATGGCTTGCTGCACCTGCACATTCACTTTCAGTGACTCATGTACAAGGACACCCAGGTCCCTTTGAGCATCTGCATTCCCCAATCTTTCACCATTTAGGAAATACTCTACCTTTCTGTTTTTTCTACCAAAGTAGATAACTTCACATTTATCCACATTATATTCCATCAGGCATGTTCTCGCCCACTCACTGAGCCTGTCGAGATCCCCTTGAAGCCTCTTCACATCCTCTTTGCTACTGACACTGCCACCTAGTTTTGTGTCATCAGCAAATTTGGAAATGTTACATTTAGTCCCCTCATCCAAATCATTGATATAGGTTGTGAATAGCTGGGGCCCAAGCACCGATCCTTGTGGTACCCCACTAGTCACAGCCTGCCATCCTGAAAAAGACCCGTTTATCCCTACTCTTTGTTTTCTGTCTGTTAACCAATTCTTAATCCATGCTAGTATATTACCCCCAATTCCATGTGCCCTAATTTTGTTCACAACCTCTTGTTTGGGACCTTATCGAAGGCCTTCTGAAAATCCAAATACACCACATCTACCGGTTCCCCTTTGCCTACTCCACTTGTTACATCCTCAAAGAACTCCAATAGGTTTGTCAAACAGGATTTCCCTTTCATAAATCCATGTTGACTCTGCCCAATCTTACTATTAGTTTCTAAGTGCCCAGTTATTGCATCCTTTATAATAGATTCCAGCATTTTCCCAACTACTGATGTGAGGCTAACAGGTCTGTAGTTCCCCGTTTTCTCTCTCCCTCCTTTCTTAAATAGCGGGGTTACATTTGCTATCCTCCAATCTGCAGGAACCATTCCAAAATCTATAGAATTTTGGAAGATGACAACCAATGCGTCCACTATCCCAATCGTCACCTCTTTCAAAACCCTAGGATGTAGGTCATCCGGTCCTTGGGATTTATTGACTTTTAGTCCCATTAATTTTGCTAGTGCTTTTTTCTACTAATAATAATTTCTTTAAGTTCCTCATTCTCGCCACATCCTTGGTTTTCTCATATTTCTGGGAGGTTTTTTGTGACTTCCTCTGTGAAGACAGAAACAAAGTATTTATTTAATTTCTCTGCCATTTCCTCATTCCCCATTATAAATTCTCCCATCTCTGACTGTAAAGGACCTACATTTACCTTCACCAGTCTTTTCCTTTTCATATACCTATAGAAGCTTTTACAATCTGTTTTTATATTTTTCGCTAGTTTGTGCTCATATTCCATTTTCCCTTTATCAATTTCTTGGTCCCCCTTTGCTGATTTCTAAAAAGATCCCAATCCTCAGGCTGACTGCTTTTTCTGGCAACTTTATAAGCTTCCTCCTTTGACTTAATACTAGCTTTAATTTCTTTTGTTAGCCATGGTTGGATCACTTTTCCTTTTGGGTTTTTATGCCCTAGAGGAATATATGCTTGTTGCAAATTATGCATTATTTCCTTGAATGTTAACCATTGTATGTCCACCTTCATACCTTTTAGTGTAGTCTCCCAATCTACCATGGCCAACTTGTCCCTCATTCCCTTGTAGTTTCTTCTGTTTAGATTGAAGACCTTAGTTTCAGATTGGACTACATCACTCTCAAACTTAATATAAAATTCAATCATATTATGGTCACTTGTCCCTAAAGGCCCCTTTACCACAAGATTATTGATTAGCCCTTTCTCATTACACAATATCCGATCCAGAATAGCCTGTTCCCTGGTTGGTTCCTCCACATACTGATCCAGGAAACCATCTTGCATGCATTCCAAGAATTCATCCTCCACACCATTAGTGGTAATTTGATTTGTCCAGTCAATATGTAGATTAAAGTCCCCTATGATTACCGTATTGCCCTTGTTACATGCACTTCTAATCTCTTGATTGATACTGTGCCCTACATTACCACTACTGTTTGGTGGCCTATACACAACTCCCACCAATGTTTTCCGCTCTTTGCTGTTTTTTTTAGCTCTACCCAAACTGATTCCAGTTCTACATCACGACCTGCCAAGCCAAGATCTTTTATCTCTACCGGACCGATCTCATCCCTTATTAACAGCGCTATGCTTTTCCTTTTTGTCTGTCCTTCCTAAATGTTGAGTACCCTGGAACATTCAGTTCCCAGCTTTGGTTACCCTGCAACCGTGTCTCTGTAATGGCAATTACATCATGCCCATTTACTTCTATTAGTGCCATTAATTCATTCACCTTGTTGCGAATGCTATGTGCATTTAGATAATTTTATATCGGATGAGAAAAATAGAAAATGGAACCCGCTCCCTGCCACCCGATGCTGCTTCTGGGATTTCCTGCTGGAAATAATGTTAAAAATATAAAATTTCTGCTAGAATAGGTCAAGGAGAGTATGGATTTGGATGGAAACCTCTAACACCAGCAAGACAAAAAGAAGAAGTTAATATGGAATTATTTAAGCAAGTAAGGAGCACATCGGAGAAAGGGTTGGTAATTATGGATAAATTAAATTACCTATAAATTAAAGGGAATGATGGTAGAGATCTTTCAAATGGGGGAGGTAAATTTCTGAAGTTATTGCAGAACTCCTTGTTAATTTAACTTACATCCAAGTGAAGTCAATTGTATAACTGAGAGAGTGGTGAGCAGGTCTTAGCCCTAATTCTCATCCAAAGTGCCCAATGCACCATTTTGCAGCCAGGGCATGATATAAAAGCGTAAGACAAACAAGGTTTTTAAAAAATATAGTGGCTGAATTTACTGGGCAATCACACGGGTAAACCAGCTGGCATAACTTGAGTGGATGAGAAAAATAGAAACCGGAACCCGCTCCCTGCCACCCGATGCTGCTTCTGGGATTTCCTGCTGGAAATAATGTTAAAAATATAAAATGATGCCCAAATTGTAGGTGGATGTAGTATACGAGGAGGCAAATGGTGGGATGCTGTCATGTGATGTATCTTCCATGATACATGGCCCCAACTGGAGTACTGTGTCCAATTCTGGGCACCACACTTTAGGAAGGATATGAAGGCCTTGGAGAGGGTGCAAAAAAGATTTACGAGAATGATTCCAGGAATGAGGGACTTCAGTTACATCGATAGACTGGAGAAGCTGGGGTTGTTCTCCTCAGAGCAGAGAAGATTGAGAGGAGATTTGACAGAGGTGCTCAAAATCATGAGGGGTCTGGACAGAGTAGATAGAGAGAAACTGTTCTCATTGGCAGAATTGTCGAGAACCAGGGGACACAGATTTAAGGTGACTGACAAAAGAACCAAAGGCGACGTAAGAAAAAACTTTTTTACGCAGTGCGCGGTTAGGATCTGGCATGCACTGCCTGAAAGGGTGGTGGAGGCAGACTCAATCTTATCTTTCAAAAAGGAGTTGATAAGTATCTGGAAGAAAACATTTTGCAGGGCTACGAGGAAAGGGCGGGGAGTGGGACTAGCTGAGAGTCGGCATGGACTCAACGGGCCGAATGGCCGCCTTCCGTGCTGTAATGATTCTATGATTCTAATGGTTGCCACCAGAAAAGCCAGTGTATCTCTGGCATTCAGTATTGCAATGGGACGAGGAGGTTTAAATCTAAATGCCTGCTTTGACCAAAGCACAATTGCCTTCTCCAGAGTAAAAATTTAAAGGTTTCAGCTTTTAAAAGAAAACTTTAGATGAGACCAGTGACCACACTACACTGTGGCACAACAGTGCCACTGCAATTCCACCTCCCCCCCACCCCCCACGCGGTCTGGTGCCCACCCAGGGCCAGGGGCACAGGCAAGGGGTGGGCAGGTGTCTGCTCTGCTGAAGATCCACTGTCATTGTGACATAAAGGGAAATCTGCCCTATAATCTTTACCTAACCTCAATCTATGTTTCAATTCTTCTAAAGGAACAAACCAACCCATACGGTATAAATTTCTTAAGTTGTATACTGTACCTAAATTATGCCAGGTTCCCAATGCCATTAAAGATATCTCTCTCCCTCCTAACGTATCAAAGTTCTAAATTGTCCTATTTACAAATATGGTTCAGGGAATCTGGGCCATGGGATTTCAGTTTCAGCTTTTGTAACCGCACCATAATCAGATTTAATGTGAAAGAAAACAGGTGAACAAATGAGTATTCCCACTAAAATTGCCATTATTGAAGGGTGTGGAGTGTTTTTTGAACATTGTGCAATGTTATCTCCTTGATATAGAAGCACTCATGACTTATGCCAGCACCAGTGTATTTTGAAATGAAGAAAACAGGAGTTCTACTCGTGCTCTAGCTGGGATGCTAATATTGCCTTCCATGAGGAAGCTGGCATTTGTGCTATGCAAGGGGGCAGCGTGGACTTTATGTTGGGTTCTACAATTGTTGGTATTTTGCAAGGGATCAAAAGGCCAGTTGTGCTAATGTCAACTACAAGTTAGGTGGAAGAGATCCTTTCCTTTAAGGAAAATATGAATGTTTGGGTGGTTGCCCTGCGCTTTGTCTCCAGTTTACTCTGTATTCAGCTTACTTTTTGGCACCAACCCCAACATGACCACCAGAGCAGACCAAAGGCTTTGTTTTCATTGGACCACTGCAGTGGTAAAGATGTAAAATGGTGACGGGCTCACAAAAGAGGCAGAAGGGGCTACATTTTCACTTCAGGAGTTTTATTATACTCGACGTATAACATGTCCAACCAATGCAAAGTAGCAATCAACGAGGCCAATAGGATGCTGAGCTACGTAGCCAAAATAGTTGAAGCAATGATCAAACTGTGTAGTGCTCTGGTCAGATCACATCTTGGGTTCTGTGCGATAGCAAAATACTGTGGATGCTGGAAATCCGAAATAACAACAGAAAACGCTGGAAAAACTCAGCAGGCCAGGCAACATCCGTGGAGAGAGAAACAGAGTCAACGTTTCAGGTCGCAACCCTTCTTCAGAACTCTTCTTCTTCTGAAGAAGAGTTTCGACCTGAAACGTTGACTCTGTTTCTCTCTACGGATGTTGCCTGGCCTGCTGAGATTTTCCAGCGTTTTCTGTTGTTATTTCTTGGGTTCTGTGCCTAGTTCTGGTTACCAAGAAACAGACAGTCGAGTGCTGGAGCCAATGCAGAGAAGAGCCATGAAGTTGATCCCAAGTGTCGGAGGACTCGGTTATGAAGATCGACTGGAGAAACTTGGGCTTTTCAGCCTGGAAAGGAGGCAGCTGTGAGGTGATCTTACAGAGGCATTTAAGATAGTTAAGGAAATGGAAAAGTTCAATCCAGAATATTACTTTAGATTAGCAAGTTAGCAAGTTGTGAGGAGGACACAATGGGCTCGATTTTCAGTGTGCCGTGGAGTTGGGATTGGAGGCGTGTGGGGGGTTAAATTCCCCAAATCGGGGGTCCCGACACCATCCTGCCCCCAACCCGCCTCCATGCCAGTTTCAAAGGAGGCGGGTACCCACCCCGCACTGGGACCCGCCTATCCGAGGCGGGAAGGGATTAGTGCCAATTAACTGCCTGTTAACAGGTAGTTAACAGGCAGCTTTTAGCCTAATCCCTATTTTTAAGCTTGAACTGTGGGATTCCCGATGGCTCCAAACCACGCCAAGTTGGAGGAGTCGGGCCGTCGGGTTGAAGGGCTTGGAGGGGTTGAGAAGTCGGTGTTCAGGTGAGTGATGTGTGCATGAGTGCAAAGGTAAGTGGGTTTGGTGTGTCTAAAGTGATTAAAGAAGTGTAAATGACCTTTTCTTACCTTTTCAGCCTTCCTTCCTTTAGGTTCGGGGAGTCCCTCATCTCACCGGCACAGAAAGCAGAATGGCTGCGAACTGTCAAAAGTGACAGCCTGCAGCTTTCTGTGCAGGAGAGATTTCTAACTGAGTCTGTGGAGAAGGACTCAGGTTAGAAGTAAGACTGTCAGTGTTTGACAGCTTCAAACAGCTGTGAAATGCTGATATTTCATCTGTCAAAACCTCTTGGCAGATGAAATTTCAGTCTGTGACGTCACCTGTTGCCAGGTGGCCCTTAATTGGCCTGCTGAGCCCACTGGGCAGGCTCAACAAGGTCAATCAAGTTAAAATCACGTGGATTGGCCGCATCTCGATGGAGGCGGGACTACAACCCCGAAAGTTGTAGTCCCGCCTCCAACCCGACTCCTGAATGAAAATCCAGCCCAAAGAGTCTGCAAAGGGATATAGAAATTTGGCAGATGGAGTATAATGTGGGAAAATGTGAGATTATCCACTTTGGAAGGAAGAATGGAAAAAGCAAATTATTATTTAAACGGAGTGAGACTACAAAATGCTGCGGTACAAAGGGATCGGGGGGTCCGAGTACATGAAACACAAAAAGTTAGCATGCAGGTACAGCAAGTAATTAGGAAGGCTAATGGAATGTTGGCCTTTATTGCAAGGGGTATGGAGTATAAAAGTAGGGAAGTTTTGATGCAACTTTACAGGGCGCTGGTGAGACCACACCTGGAGTCTGCGTACAGTTTTGGTCTCCATATTTAAGGAAGGATATACTTGCATTGGAGGCAGTGCAGAGAAAGTTCACTAGGTTGATTCCTGAGATGAAGGGGTTGACATATGACGAAAGGTTGAGCAGATTGGGTCTATACTCATTGGAGTTTAGAAGAATGAAAGGTGATCTTATTGAAACATGTAAGATTCTGAGGGGGATTGACAGGGTGGATGCTGAGAGGATGTTTCCTCTCGTGGGGGAATCTAGAACTAGGGGGCATAGTTTCAGAACAAGGGGTCGTCCATTTAAGATGGAGATGAGGAGAAATTTCTTCTCTCAGTGGGTTGTAAATCTTTGGAATTCTCTACCCCAGAGAGCTGTGGAGGCGGAGTCATTGAATATATTCAAGACGGAGATTGACAGACATTTGAACTACAAAGGAGTCAAGGGTTATGGGGAGAGAGCGGGAAAGTGGTGTTGAGGCCAAGATTGGATCAGCCATGATCTTATTGAATGGCGGAGCAGGCTCGAGGGGCCAATTGGCCTACTTCTGCTCCTGTTTCTTATGTTCTTATGTTCTTATTAAATTGTGGGACTAAGACAAGGGTTGAAACTGGTAAAAGGTAAATTTAAAGCTGATACTAGGAGATTCTTAGAAGAGTAAGAGGTGACTTGATTGAAACATAAGATCCTGAGGGGTCTTGACAGGGTGGATGCGGAGAGGATGTTTCCTCTTGTGGGAGAATCTAGAACTAGGGGTCACTGTTTAAAAATAAAGGGGTCGCCCATTTAAGACAGAGATGAGGAGAAATTTTTTCTCACAGAGGGTCGTGAGTCTTTGGAACTCTCTTCCTCAGAGGGCGGTGGAAGCAGAGTCTTTGAATATTTTTAAGGCAGAGGTAGATAGATTCTTGGTAAGCAAGGGGGTGAAAGGTTATCTGGGGTAGGCGGGAATGTGGAGTAATCAGATCGGCCATGATCTTATTGAATGGCGGAGCAGGCTCGAGGGGCCGAGTGGCCAACTCCTGCTCCTAATTCGTATGTTCTTCTGAACAGAGCGTTCAACATGAGGAATGTGTTTCCAAATAGACTAGTATAGGTGAAAACCCTGAAATCATTCAAGAAACAATTCGATGTTGAAATGGGGGGGACTTTAAGTCTTTCTGATTGGATGAATTGAGATAGGTTGAATGGTCGTCCTCATCTGTAATTATCTTGTGATCTTGTAAACACTCTGCTCATTGAAGTCAATTTGTCATTATGCCACAACATTGGCAGGGATCAGCTGGTGGCTAGCGAACCTTGTATTTTTATCTGACTCATTTACAGCATAACTCTAGCGTGAACAGTCTACTGTTTTTAAAAAAAAAAAAAAAATGAAAGCCTTCAAGTGTAGTGCTGACCTTGCCGCAGGTTTCCTGGAGCCAGATTGAGTTAGGAGTTACTGTATACAGCATGCCTGTCAAACAAAGGAATTGATTTTTGTGAAACTGCTTGATCTGGACTAAATAAGCAAATAATATAATCCTGTTCAAATCCATTTGATGCCCATTATTTAGAAAAAAACATTACTAGACTCACCAGTAAGCGAGATGAAGATATGGACTAGAAGACTGTAGATGTTAGTGGTGATCTAATAGAACTGTGTGTGTTAGAATTGGTTGTTTCTGCAGGATCAAAAGAATTGGAAAATGTGATAATTGGAATAAGTCAAATATAAGCACTGAACTTCCATGTCATCGTGTCCACCATTTTAAGTCCTACTTGTATGTTTACATAGGATTACATAGGATATACGGCACAGAAACAGGCCATTCGGTTCAACCAGTCCATGCCGGCGTTTATGCTCCACTCGAGCCTCCTCCTGTCTTTCCTCATTAAAATCTATCAGCACAACCCTCTATTCCCTTCCCCCTCATATGCTTGCCTAGCCTCCCCTTAAATGCATCTATACTTTTTAGCTTCAACCACTCCCTGTGGCAGCGAGTTCCACATTCTCACCACTCTTTGGGTAAGAAGTTTCTTCTGAATTCCCTATTGGATTTCTTGGTGACGATCTTATATTGATGGCCTCTAGTTATGCTCTTCCCCACAAAGAATTATGTTCGATAAAGTTAAAAATCATAGCTTCTGAAAACTGGTATTGGGTAGTTTCAGCACAGGGATTTCAGAACTTTTACTAGTTACATATTGTAGTTGGGGAATCCATTGCATTGATGCCACTATCCATCTTACTCATTTTATTATAAGATCAAATATAAACACAACAAACCTTGAAATTTAAAAAGATAATTACAGGGTTCTTTGTGTCTGTCTTGTGTTACTTACTCCAACCTCTGTCCTCCAGAACAGAGTGTGCTTTATATGTTATTAAACAGCATTGACTGTATGCTCAGCATGTAGTGCACAGTCAAAGAGACAGATGATCACTTTTTTTTGTTTGTGGTTGAGTGAGCGGTTAGTCCAGCTGATTCCAATAAAGGCGGCATTATAACGTAATTATAACAGATGTGACAGCACAAAGGAGGCATGTAAAGATGAATACTACCCCAAAGTGCACGCTCTCAGAGATTTGAGGGGGCGAATGTGTATGGTCGGATTCAAGCCACTGACTTCAGTCACTGTGGACTGAAACATTGGCAATTCTTGTGATTTTTTTGGGGGGGATAAACGGGATGGGAATTGTGAACCAAGCAAATCCGAATGTCTGAACTTTGGTAGGCTCACTTTTGCCAGGACACCTCAGCTCTTTTGGTTTGTGGTATTTCCCTGATAGGTTCTTTCGGGATGTAGACCTAGAAATTCATTTAGGCCAGCTCTGAGGCAGCAAACGGGCATTTGGAATGATCCCTGCACCTGAGGGCAGAGGCCCGAGGATCTGGGGAATTTGGCCCTCATCTAAATAATTGCAGCGAGCTCTGGCGCGTGTCATGCCTCCACAGGCTGCTTGCCCGGCTGGAGGAGGGAATTTCGGGGAGCCTGCCTCGCTGGTCGTGGCCCTCGGGTAAATCCCAGGGGGGAGGGGAGTTGGTGTAAGGAGAATGGGATAGGGGCGAATTGTGGACCAGCAGCGGCCTTCAGGAAGGCTGTGAAGGTGGGAGGAGTTCTCCTGGCTCCACTGGTGCGTTTCTAAAAAGGATTTTAAAACAAACTTGCCTTTCATTGGCAGTTGCTTGTTAGGCTGCTGAAGAATCCTGAGTGGGTCAGATCCAATGCCTGTAACTGTAGTACTGTATAACAGGAACAAAGAGCAACTACTATGGCAACTGCAGACCATGGTTACAGCAGAAGGAGTTTCTCTTAACAATGCTCACCCTGCCGCTATGTATACTTTGGTATCAATGCCAAGAAGCACTAAAGGCCGGCTTCAACTACCTTGAATGACCATCAGTGAAGGTTCAGTTCAGTGGCTGTCGCAAGGGGATTACAGTAGCAGCAGTCGCGTGACAGTAATGATGGCCGCAGTTCTGGGCCACTGTGTATCCCCACACAGGTGGCTACAGGTGTCACATCAAAACACTGAGCTCTCTGTAACTATAGCACAGGGGACTTGTGGCACTATTGCACATACATCAGTTAGTTGCAGATGCATATAGCAGCCACCACTGATACTCCCTCAGCTAATCGGACACATGTTGGAGTATGTTTCACA
The DNA here is from genome assembly GCF_052327205.1 of Somniosus microcephalus. Lineage (NCBI taxonomy): Eukaryota > Metazoa > Chordata > Chondrichthyes > Squaliformes > Somniosidae > Somniosus > Somniosus microcephalus. Next base: position 28,173,440 of record NC_141015.1, read on the forward strand.
AACATTTGGCTGCATGCCACTGAGGAATATATACAATCCCTCTATCCGTAGTTTTATGAGGCATTAATCCAAAATGGCTGCATTAAATAGTGTACTGAAGGATACCATGTGAATACATTGACGTAAGAAAACTACTAGGCACTTGGTCTAAGCGTTAAACAAAGCTTTAATCAACTGTTTTACAACATGGAGGTCTAGTTGTGTCCTTCACTAGTTCCTGTTAAGAATGTCCTGCGCAAGCTGGGCCCATGCCCGAGTATTTATACTCTCCCTGGACAGTGCCATCCGTAGGCCGCCCAGTATTATTTCATAAGTCTTTCTTTCATGAATGACTGATTCATGTCATACATAATGTGCTCATGTGTTATTTATACTAACTGTATTTCCTAGACTGTAATCTCAAATTTTGGAGCTCATAAGGTCTGCGCAATGAAATTCTCCTGGACCAGTCTCACTGATTTCAATGGCTTGTCCGCTACACTTTTGTGGTGGCTTTTGCCAATCATCCTCCTCCTGGTCTTCCATGCCTTGCCGTTGCTCCTCATCCAAGTCTATGCTGGGGCCTCTGTTTATGACAGTATTATACATCGTGCAGCATACTATTACAATTTTACCCGCCTGCGTTGTGGGGTATGCAATAAGGCTCCATTCGGCCCAGTTCAAGCATCTGAAGTATTGCACCCCAGATCTTTGCTCAGTGACGGCTCTGTTTTACAAATGTTAATGTTTGCATTTGATCTTTGCTGGGATATGTTGTGCTAGTTGTGCAGAGGTGAATTATGTAGCTCATATGTTTGAGGAACGAGAACTCTATCTTTCCTTCAAAGAACTGTGTCATGTTCGATAGGCTCAGATTAAAAACATTACCCGTACTCTCTAGGAAGTGTTGCATACCATTTGCACGCTAATGAGATAACATCCCTTCCTATTCAGCTATGGCACAGGATTGTTGGTGGGTGTACAGACAACTATATAGTCCATAATGTCCTGTATCTTGGGGCAGGGAGCAATATGGTAAAACTGTAGTTGTCTATGTGATGATGAGTAGGTGGGTGTGTGGTAAAACAGGGCTTCCGTTATCTTGATGCAGCTGTGGATGGTCTACCAACTGACTGCTGTGGGTGCTTGGACAGGCCATGTAACATAAAAATCAAAGGTAACGGGGATATTCACTACCACTCATAGTGCAGAGAGATAGTATATCCCTGCAGGCCATCATGCACCCAATGGCATAGTTGCATCAAAGGCTCCATCCTGAGCCATACTCCTCTGTGTAGTTTAGTTAACTGAGTATTGCAGTAGATCCAATGCTTGGGGTCGTTTGTGCCGTAAGTGATGCATCTCCTATGCTGTCTGCACCACTGCATGCCACTTTAGCTCTGACTGGACAGAGGTAATCACTGTTATACCAAGGTAGCAAGGCATGTATACAAATTCCACTGTTCACTTCTATCAGTACTGTGGTAAAGCTTACAAATGTGCCCTCCTTTTGTACATGGAATATACGGCACAGAAACAGGCCATTCGGCCCAACTAGTCTCTGCTGGTCTTACTACTTCACATGAGTCTCCTCCCATTCCTTCTACCTCATCTCAGCCTTTCAGCATGTCTTTCTATTCCCTTCTCTCTCAAGTACTCGTCTAGTTTCCTTTTGACAGCATCTAAGCTATTTGCCTCAACCACTTCTTGTGGTAGCAAGTTCCACATTCTAACCACTCTGAGTAAAGACATTTTCCTTATGTCTCTATTGGACTTATTAGTAACAACTTTGTATTTATGGCCCTTTAGTTTTGGATTTTCCCATGACAAGAACAACAACTTGTATTTATATAGCACCTTTAACGTAGTAAAACATCCCAAGGTGCTGCACAGGAATGTTATAAAACAAAAATTTCACACCAAACCACATTAGGAGAAATTAGGGCAGATGATCAAAAGCTCGATCAAAGAGGTAGGTTTTAAGGAGCGTCTTAAAGGAGGAAAGAGAGGTAGCGAGGCGGAGAGGTTTAGGGAGGGAATTCCAGAGCTTAGGGCCTTGGCAGCTGAAGACACGGCCTCCAATGGTTGAGCGTTTATAACTGGGGATGCTCAAGAGGGCAGATTTAGAGGAGCGCAGATATCTTGGGGGTGGGAGGGTGGTTGGTTGTGGGGCTGGAGGAGATTTCAGAGATATGGAGGGGTGAGGCATGGAGAGATTTGAAAACAAGGGTAAGAATTTTGAAATTGAGGTGTTGCTTAACCGGGAGCCAATGTAGGTCAGCGAGCACAGAGGTGATGGGTGAACGGGACTTGGTGCAAGTTAGGACACGGGCAGCCGAGTTTTGGATCACCTCAAGTTTACATAGGTTAGAATGTGGGAGGCCAGCCAGGAGTGCATTGGAATAGTCAAGTCTAGAGGTAACAAAGGCATGGATGAGGGTTTCAGCAGCAGATGAGCTGAGGCAAGGGCGGAGATGGGCGATGTTACGGAGGTGGAAATGGGCGGTCTTAGTTATGCCACGGATATGTGGTCGGAAGCTCATTTCAGGGTCAAATATTGTACCAAGGTTGCGAACAGTGTGGTTCAGCCTCAGACAGATGTTAGGGAGAGGGATGGAGTCAGTGGCTAGGGAACGGAGTTTGTGGCGGGGACTGAAAACAATGGCTTTGGTCTTCCCAATATTTAATTGGAGAAAATTTCTGCTCATCCAGAACTGGATGTTGGACAAGCAGTCTGACAATTTAGAGACCGTAGAGGGGTCGAGAGAAGAGGTAGTGAGGTAGAGCTGGGTGTCGTCAGCGTACATGTGGAAACTGACACTGTGTTTTCGGATGAAGTCGCCAAGGGACAACAGGTAGATGAGAAATAGGAGGGGGCCAAGGATAGATCCTTGGGGGACACCAGAGGTAACGATGCGGGAGCAGGAAGAGAAGCCATTGCAGGTGATTCTCTGGCTACGATTAGATGGATAAGAGCAGAACCGGGTGAGTGCAGTCCCACCCAGCTGGACGACGGTGGAGAGGCGTTGGAGGAGGATAGAGTGGTGAACCATGTCAAAGGCTGCAGACAAGTCAAGAAGGACGAGGAGGGATATTTTACCTTTGTCACAGTCACAAAGCATGCTATTTGTGACTTTGAGAGCTGTTTCGGTACTGTGGCAATGGCGGAAACCTGATTGGAGAGATTCAAATATGGAATTGCGGGGAAAGATGGGCACGGATTTGGGAGGCGACCACACATTCAAGGACTTTGGAGAGGAAAAGGAGGTTGGAGATGGGGGCGGTAGTTTGCAAGGACGGAGGGGCCAAGGGTTGTTTTTTTGAGGAAAGGGGTGATGACGATCAGATTTGAGGGAGAGGGGGACAGTACCTGAGGAGAGAGAACTGTTAACAATGTCAGCTAACATGGAATGTTAGGGCACTAACAGGAGACACAAAGCAACCTAATTTTTAGGCCAAGGTCTTTAACAAGAATTTTTTTTGTATATTTGTTTTGGTAAATGCACTTTGGCATGGGAGCAAGATTCAGTCGTGGTAAAAACTGAAGCGAAGTTTGTTACTGCCTTTTATGGGCCTTGCCCACCTGTTCACTCCAATCTTTTTATTTATTAAGTTTTATACACAAAGGAAAACATATTCCTTAATTCTTGTGCACTTTGATTCAGTTCATAATCTGCTGAATGATTTTCAATAGTAATTCTTTCATTGTGGTCTAAGCAGGGACATGTACATAGTCATTGTTAGCAGATGTTTCACACTGATTTAATTCCACAGCTATCCCTTTTTAATATCTGCTTTACCTCTGCTCTTTGCAGAGATGATTTAGACAGCTCTGTCCTGACCTTTCTCTATGCAATTGGATATCACAAAAATGATTTTACCACCTCGAGATAGAAATGCCAGAAATGGGCATTCTTGGTTTCGAGGCTACTTGACATCATTGTCTGTGTTGCCTACGGCTGAGACAGTGCATGTGCATTTGGTAAAAGTGTCCTTTTGGTTCCATCAGTGTCTTGATCAATCACCATGTATCTATGCTTTACAATTTCTGTTGAACAGCCGCTTATAAATGCAAGTTCTTTCTTTCAATTTATTGCTGACTCGCTGCTTCTTAACTCCTCGGAAGTTTCTACTTTTGGTAAATCAAGGAGAAAACTTAGAGCTTGGCCGTTCAGGGCTGATGTCAGGATGTCCTTCTACACACAAAGGCAGTTGGAAATCCGGAGCCTTCTTCCCCCAAAAGGCTAGGTCAATTGAAAATTTATAAACTGAGATTTTTGTTAGGCAATTGTATTAAGGGTTACGGAACCAAGGCGGGCAAATGGAGTTGAGATACAGATCAGCCATGATCTAATTGAATGGCGGAACAGGCTCGAGGGGCTGAATGGCCTCCTCCTGTTCCTATGTTCCTATTGAATTTTGGAAGTAATCCCTTTAGTGTGGATTCAGGCCATTCCCTGCTTGCTGTTGGTATTAACAGTGTATATTTCAGATGTTTCTCTCTGGGTTATTCAGCTGCATGGTCCCCATGAATTACTTTTTCTTAAAGAAATCCAAATGCTTCATTGTCTGACCTTGCTGTTTGATTCATCGACCTACAGGTCCAGGTAACCTTTGTTGTTTCATTTTGTGCCTTGTGCTAGCCACTTTACCAACCCCCAAAAGAAGTTCTGCCTTCCCTTCCACTAGTAAAAATCTCACGAGCTCTTAGTTTTCAGTCCGGCCATTGCTCTCTCTGTAACCACACAACAGAATGTTTAGGCTGGGCTCAGTGTTTGCCACAGATCCTTCCAAAATAGTGCTAAAATTAATTCTTAATAAAATGATGATTTATCCTACTTCTTGACCTGCCTCATCACCTAAGCTATGATTTCAGTTGAATTAAGAGCTTATCTGAAAAAAAATTATACACTAAATGGATCACCTTTAACAAGCAGTCGGTAAATTCTTCAAAGAAACTGGGGAGGATATTTAGAAGCTATCCCTGAGGTAACATTAATCTTTTGTCCTCTCTAACTCGCATACCAATTTTTTCTGCCTCCTTTCTTTTCACTTTTCACTCTTATTAGATTCTGCCATTTGTGTACTGTTCCCCTACCATGGATTGTGTCTTGCCCCTATGCATCTGCTAATGTCTTACTATAATGAGCTGCTATGGAGTGAGAATGAGAAGGTAATGAGAAGGTTTGCTAATTTTCTCTTCCACCCTTCAGGAAAATCCGGGGGGCTGGATTTTCATGCAGGAGTTGGGTTGGAGGCGGAACTACAAATTTTGGGGTTGTAGTCCCGCCTCCATCGAGATGCGGCCAATCCACGTGATTTTAACTTGATTGACCTTGTTGAGCCCACCCAGCGGGCTCAGCAGGCCAATTAAGGGCCACCCGGCAACAGGTGACGTCACAGACTGAAATTTCATCTAAGACATTCTGACAGATGAAATATCAGCGTTTCACAGCTGTTTAAAGCTGTCAAACACTGACAGTCTTACTTCTAACATGAGTCCTTCTCCACAGACTCAGTTAGAAATCTCTCCTGCACAGAAAGCTGCAGGCTGTCACTTTTGACAGTTTGCAGCCATTCTGCTTTCTGTGCCGGTGAGATGATGGACTCCCCGAACCTAAAGGAAGGAAGGCTGAAAAGGTAAGTACAGGTAATTTACACTTCTTTACACACTTTAGACACACCAAACACACTTACCTTTGCACTCATGCACCCATCACTCACCTGAACACCGACATCTCAACCCCTCCAAGTCCTTCAATCCGACAGCCCGACTCCTCCAACTTGGCGTGGTTTGGAGCCGTCGGAAATCCCACAGTTCAACCTTAAAAATAGGGATTAGGCTAAAAACTGCCTGTTAACTACCTGTTAACAGGCAGTTAATTGGCACTAATCCCTTCCCGCCTCGGGTCGGCGGGTCCCAGTGCGGGGCGGGTACCCGCCTCCTTTGAAACTGGCATGGAGGCGGGTTGGGGGCGGGATGGTGTCGGGACCCCCGATTTCGGGAATTTAACCCCCCGCACGCCTCCAATCCCGACTCCATGGCAGACTGAAAATCGAGCCCGGGGTTTCCGCTCTGTGCCTCCCCAGAGTGCCCAATGCATCATTTCCTAGTTTGATGCCTTTGGGATGTTGATCTCCATGTTCATAACTGAACTACGAAATGCAATGTGGTAACTTACAGATGGAGTTGTATCAGATCTCTGCTTTCACCTTTTCAGACATATGTTCAGCTTCCTGGGTTGAAAGTAGCAGGATTTTTGCGTCACATTTATTGTGCTAAAGTTGCAAGTTACGTCCAGCGTAAATCAAGTTTCTGTGATCTTTTGCGCCGGTGTAAAAAAAACATTGTGCTGGAAGCAGCCCCGCCCACAAAATTGGCCGCGCCCCCCGGATCGAATTAATGAGTATGGCGAGTTTCCACCGATTGAGGCCCTTAGGATGTGGCTCTTCAAATTAAGCTGGGTTTCTTTAGGCGCTAGTCTGCACGTTTTAAAAGTTTTTAAATATTAAAAAAAGATTTAATTTACTCAGAAACTGACTAGTGTACACAAGTGAAACTAATAAATGGTTTTGTATAATTTTTAAAAGTCATTTTCAGTGAATTTTAAAATAGGTTTACTCACAGGCGGTGGACTAGACACTCTTACTAAAAATGCTTATTTCTTGTGATAAACCCATTTCCAGCTGCATTAATCAAACTGCACCAGTTACCGCTCTTAAATACATCAAGGAATATTTTTTAATGCAAGGAAAAAATAAATGACTATGATCTATTACGTTACCCAGTTGCACTGGTTTATGGAAGATTTCACGTTCGTCGAAATGCAAATGTGTTTAAATGGAAACTTGAACCATAATTTCACTTTGGAACACTAGGGCAATTTGCGCCCGGATTGCCAATTGTCTCTCTCTCTCTCTCTCTCTCTCTCTCTTAGGCAGTCCCTCAGAACCGAGGATGATTTGCTTCCACATTAAAAATGGGTTCACAGGTGACTGATGAGTCCAATGCGGGACCTACAGTCTCTGTCACAGGTGGGGCAGATGGTGGTTGAAGGGGCGGGTGGGTGGGGTGCTTGGGTTGACGTGCGCTCCTTGCGCTGCCTGCGCTGGGCTTCCGCTTGCTCCCGGCGAAGAGACTTGAGATGTTCGGCGCCTTCCTGGATGCTTCTCCTCCACTTTGTGCGGTCTTGGGCCAGGGATTCCCAGGTGTCGGTGGGGATGTTACACTTTTTCAAGGAGGCTTTGAGGGTGTCCTTGAAGCGTTTCCTCTGCCCACCTGGGGCTCTCTTGCTGTGCCGGAGCTCCGAGCAGAGCGCTTGTTTTGGGAGTCTTGTATCGGGCATGCGGACAATGTGACCCGTCCATCGGAGCTGATCGAGCGTGGTCAAAGCTTCGATGCTGGCGATGTTGGCCTGAGCAAGAACACTGACATTGGTGCGCCTATCCTGCCAATGGATTTGCAGGATCTTGCGGAGGCAGCGTTGGTGATACCTCTCCAGTGCTTTGAGGTGCCTGCTGTACATGGTCCATGTCTCTGAGGCATACAGCAGGGCGGGTATCACTGCTGCTCTGTAGATCATGAGTTTAGTGCTGAATTTGCCAATTGTAGCCCAAACCTGCAACTCTACCTCATGGTCTTTTGGACATCGGGTGCTAAATGCTTGAATGAGGAATCTAAATCCAGCTACACAAGTCCGTTGCATATCATAAACCTTTTTCTGCCAAAGCTTTGCAATAGTGGAAACTTTTCAGAAATGATTGCTTTTATATCATAGAATCATAGAATGATACTGTAGTGTATGTACCCGTCTACCCTTAAGGGAACTATTGAATGTAACCGTTCACCTTTAAGAGGACTACTTTCGGTGTGGCACTATTTGTTTGGCTTCTGTATACTGTAATACCGATAGTGACCACACCAGTATATAAGTGTTGTGGCAGGATTGCTGGGGCAGATTCGCCCGGACCTTCGAATAGTAAAGACCTGTTTGTTTGTTACTTCTGAAGTCTGTGTATTTATTAACTGCACAACCCACAGACTTTACAGTGGCGACGAGTCCGATCGTACCCTGCGGCAAGATTACCAAAGCAAGAAGAGCGTCGAAGAGAGGCAACCGCCCTCGTCGTGCTGCTGGAAGAAAACACGAGGCTGCAGCAGGAGGAAGGAGGAAGACTTTAGCAACAAAAGCTTCCGTCTGCAACAGGCACTGGCTACCCTTCTACCACGGTACGGAGTGAGCCGATCAGCAGGGAACAAGGCGGCCGAAGAGACTGTGAGTAGGGGAAGGTGTAGAAGTATCCGGAGGATAAGGGCAGAGCACTCGACCTCGGTCGAGGGGGAGCTGAGCCGGTCAGAAGTCGGGTCCAACGGCGTCGGGTGACAGCCGGACCGCGATCGGCGGGAAAAGCCGGGCAGCGACTGTAGCCATGAAGCGCTGAGACTGGGAGTAGGCGCGGGAAGAGAAACCCAGCGCAGCCGGGGAGGGAAACACCGGTCTGCGAGAGGGCTGGGAGGCGAACAGGAACCATGCGGGTGAGAGAGAGAGACAGAGCCGAGCAAGGGGAGAGAGACTGCGCGAGAGCCAGTCCAACGGCTGAGCTGTTCTCCACCAACGGGGTACCCAGCGCCAGTAGAGCCGTGCGGGCGGGAGGAAAAGACAGAGCTGAGTAAGGGGAGCTGTGCGGAAGCCAGCCCAGCGGCTGAACCTGTCCGCTGTGGGGAAAGCGTACCCCTTCCACCAGGGAAGAAATGCGGGAAGCCGCCATTAGGCGGAGAAGACGATTGAAGTGGGCGGGGCGAGAAGGAAAGAGCGGGAAACCGCCATTTTCGCCGGAAAACCGCCATCTTAGAAATAAACAAATAATAAGAATACTTGAAGAAATACTTGTGTTGTACCCAAGGAAAGAAAGATGCCTAAGCGGGTGGACACCAACGAGTTCAATTCGGAGATAGAAGACTGGGCCACATACGTAGAACGTATTGAGATACATTGTAAGGCTAACAAAATAGCTAAGGAGGAAAAAGCTTTAACCTTACTTAACATGATGGGTGCGAAAACATTCGGGTTGTTGAAGCATCTTCTCTCACCAGCTAAACCGGCAGATCAGACTTTCGATGATATTGTAGCAGTGCTGAAGGATCACTTGAACCCCACACCGTTGATGCTGGCTGAACGATTCAAATTCTACGCAAGAACGCAGAGGAAAGACGAAAGCAATGCGGAATACTTGGTCGAACTGCGTAGGATAGCGAAATACTGCCAGTTCGGAGGGAATCTGACAGAGGCACTGCGTGACAAGTTCGTATGCGGATTGTCCAAAGAAGGAACGCAGAAGCGACTACTGGAAGAAAATGACCTCACACTGGACAGGGCTGTCCTCATAGCTGCATCGCACGAAGCCGCAGCGAAAGGAACGGCGGAAATGCAGCTAAAGGCGGCGGCACTAGGGGTGGACCAAATTACTTCGAGCACAACAAAATGCTACCGTTGTGGGAAGACAACACACGACCAGAATCAATGCTGGGTTAAAAACCAAGAATGCAGGAAATGTGGCAAGATCGGGCACATAGCTAAGGTATGCCGGTCAGGAGCAACGTACAACAATAAGAAGTCACCACAAAAATGGTACGGAAAGGTACAAGAGGTGACTAAGAAGAGTCTGAGGGAACAGAAGTCGGTCTCACACTCCAAATGCAAAGGACTGGACAGTCTGAGAATTCACAACGTGAGCAATGAAGCTGACCGACAAACTATCTGGATAACGCTACAGATTGCAAAGGTCCAAGTAAAAATGGAAGTGGACACCGGATCGGCGTTGACGGTCATGAATAAGCATGACTATAAAAAAAATTTCAAGCATATTCCACTACGGGATACGGAACTAGTACTACAGACATACACGGGGCACAAAGTATTCCCCATCGGAATGATAGAAGTCAAGGTGAGATACAAGGATAAAGATCATCACCGGTTGGACCTGTATGTATTGCCTGAGGGAGGACCACCACTTCTGGGACGGGAGTGGATCCGAAAAATAAAATTGGACTGGCAGTCACTAAACACCATGACGGTGGATTCCGAAAAAGAGGATGTCAAACCTGAACGGTTGTCCAGAATATTGGACGAAGCTAAGGAGGTATTCCAGCAAGGACTGGGAACACTGCGAGGTATTAAAGCAAAGGTTGAGATTGCAGAAAATGCAAGCCCAAAGTTTTTTACGGCCAGATCGGTACCTTACGCAATACGACCAGCTGTGGAGGCAGAACTGGAAGAACTTGAACGATCAGGGGTTCTGTCAAAAGTGGACTGGAGTGAGTGGGCCATGCCCATTGTTCCCGTCATGAAGTCCTCACCGAGTAATAAGCCAGGGGGACCGGGGAAGGTCCGTATCTGCGGAGATTTCAAGATTACTGTGAATCCGGTGCTTCACACGGTACAATACCCGCTTCCGCGGATTGAAGATATCTTTGCTTCGTTGGCTGGAGGGAAGCATTTCACGAAAATAGATCTGGCTCAAGCATATCTACAGATGGAGGTTGAGGAAGAGTCACGCCAGTACCTCACCATCAACACTCACAGAGGCTTGTATCGCTACAATAGACTGGTCTTTGGGGTAGCTTCGGCGCCAGCAATTTGGCAGAGGGCCATGGAACAGGTGTTACAAGGAATTCCAAGCACGCAGTGCTATTTAGATGACATTTTAATCACGGGAAAAGATGAGGAAGAACACCTCACGAATTTGAAACTGGTACTCACCAGGTTGAAGGAGTATGGCCTTCGGGTTAATCGCAAGAAGTGTGAGTTCTTCCAAAAACGGATCTCATACTGCGGTCATGTCATTGACCGAGAAGGACTGCATAAGTCACCTGAAAAGATAGAAGCGGTCGTGAAGGCCCCCGCTCCAGGAAACGTATCACAGTTAAGATCATTCTTGGGGTTGATTAATTACTATCACAAGTTTCTGCCAAATTTATCCACGGTGCTGCATCCGCTGAATGACCTGTTGCGGAAAGAAACACCATGGAAGTGGAGTGAAGAATGCAAAAAGGCTTTTCGCAGAAGCAAGGAGTTGATTACCTCTGAAGAAGTGTTGGCTCATTTCAACCCAGCATTACCCCTTCGTCTAGCTTGCGATGCTTCCCCGTACGGAATTGGAGCAGTACTCTCGCACAGGCTACCAAATGGCTCAGAAAGGCCAGTGGCTTTAGCGTCCCGATCATTGACACCCGCGGAGCGAAATTACGCCCAAATAGATAGGGAGGCCCTCAGTCTTGTGTGGGGCGTGAAGAAATTCAACCATTACCTACAATGTAAAAAGTTCACATTGCTGACAGACCACCAGCCGTTGGTGTCCATATTCAACCCAAATAAGGCCGTTTCCACCATGACAGCACAAAGGTTACAAAGGTGGTCCGTGTTACTTGGAGCACACCAATACGAAATTGAGTACAAAAGGTCTAAACAGCATGGAAATGCTGATGGGTTGTCACGCTTGCCATTGCCGATGGTAGAAGAAGCGAGTATAGTGGACCCAGTAGAGTTGTTCCACTCATCCATAGTGGAGTGTCTACCGATAACAAACTCAATGATTGAGAATGAGACAAGGAATGACCCGACTCTTTCACGAGTCTATGATGTAACGGTGGAGGGATGGCCAGCACAGAGCGAACCAACACTGCAAGCATTTGCACAGAGGAAAGAACAACTGTCAGTGTGTCGAGGAACCCTGATGTGTGGATCTAGAGTGGTGATTCCACCCAAACTCCAAAAGAAGGTGCTAAAGGAGCTGCATGAAGGACATCTGGGGGGAGTAAAGATGAAGAATCTAGCAAGAGCGTTTGTGTGGTGGCCAGGCATTGATGGAGACATAGAGGAGATCACGAAGAACTGCCTAGGATGTCAGAGGGTTCAGAACGCGCCACCCCAGGCTCCTCTGCATCCATGGGAGTGGCCCTCATCGCCTTGGCAAAGAGCACACATCGACTTTGCTGGTCCATTTATGGACACGATGTTTCTAATAGCGGTGGATGCCCACTCCAAGTGGCCGGAAGTAATTAAGATGACCACCACCACGACGGAAAAAACCATCACAGTGTTAAGGACTATGTTTGCTCGGAATGGCCTGCCGGAACAGATCTGTTCTGATAATGGACCACAATTTGTGTCCGAAGAATTCAAGAAATTCTTAAAGAGCAATGGGGTTAAACATTACACGTCAGCCCCATACCATCCCGCCGCCAATGGATTGGCTGAAAGGTTTGTCCAGACCTTCAAGAAGGCCGTAAAGACCACGAGTAATGAAAATATAAGTCTGCAACATAAGGTGGATAGCTTTTTGTTGGCATACCGAAATGCGACACATGCGGTCACAAGTCAAACTCCCGCAATGATGTTCTGTAATAGACGCCTAAGATGCCGACTGGATTTACTAAAACCAAACGTCAGAAGAGACGTAGAGAACCGGCAATTCCAGGGCATGAACGACAGGGTCACTAGATCTTTCCAGATCGGTCAACGAGTTTTGGCCCGGGACTACCGTACTGAGAAATGGCAGCCTGGAACTATTGGAAAAAGGCTGGGGCCATTGATGTACACCGTGGACATTGGAGACAATATAATAAGGCGCCATGTTGACCAAATCATAGGGTCCGCCACAAATGGGCAACCGACTTCACCACCTTATCCGGGTAATGTTGAAACTGAGATACCCAGAACACCTACTTCCGATCTAGTGATACTGGAGTCAGCTGAACCTGACACGGCTTTTCAAGCCGAATCGACCTTGCCAGAAGCACCTCCTAGCCCGCCTGAAATGACGACACCACTGCAGCGTATTCCGGACAGAATCCGGAAACCCCCGGAAAGACTGAATCTATGAACTGTCTTACATAAACCTGTATATATGTTAGAATGTATGTTCACTATGGACTTAGTAAGTAATAAGCTAAAAAGGGAGGATTGTAGTGTATGTACCCGTCTACCTTTAAGGGAACTATTGAATGTAACCGTTCACCTTTAAGAGGACTACTTTCGGTGTGGCACTATTTGTTTGGCTTCTGTATACTGTAATACCGATAGTGACCACACCAGTATATAAGTGTTGTGGCAGGATTGCTGGGGCAGATTCGCCCGGACCTTCGAATAGTAAAGACCTGTTTGTTTGTTACTTCTGAAGTCTGTGTATTTATTAACTGCACAACCCACAGACTTTACAGATACAGCACAGAATGAGGCTGTATGGCCCATCATGCCTATGCCGACTCTTTGAAAGAGCTATCCAATTAGTTCAATCCCCTGCGATGCCCCAATAGCCCTGTAATTTTTTCTTCTTCAAATATTTATCCAATTCCCTTTTGAAAGTTATTATTGAATCTGCTTCCACCACCCTTTCAGGCAGTGCATTCCAGATCATAACAAACACGATTTGCCTTTAACTGCTGGCTTTCATTTATTAGCTCATAGTTTTCCAAGTGCCAGTGAATTTTGTCCAGGATTAGTATTGCTAAAGATTTCCCCACCACTGACGTTAAGCTGACTGGCCTGTTGTTTCTGGGTTTATCCCTCTCTCCCATTTTGAACAGCGGTGTCACATTTGCAATGCTCCAGCCCTCTGGCACCACAGCCTAACGAGGAATGCAAGTTTGTGGCCAGAGCCTCTGCAATTTCCACCCTTGCTTCCCTCATCAACCTAGGATGCATCCCATCCGGACCGGGTGGCTTTTCTACTTGGCCAACGCAGCTTGATTTTAGCTCATCGTGGAACAACTTAAGATATTTGTGGTAAATTTTTAATCTCTTTCTTGTTCTGCTCTCATTTGTCTTTTCTTTTACTATCATCCTGCTCTGATGGTTTATTTTTCTTATTGGCAGCACATTTCTCTAACAGTTTGTTAGCTATGGCCATCTAAAGGTTTTCATGAAGGATGCTCAGACCTGTAATCTCATTGAAACTTATAAAATTCTAACAGGACTAGACAGACTAGATGCAGGAAGGATGTTACCAATGGCGGGGGAGTCCAGAACCAGGGGTCACAGTCTAAAGATAAGGGGTAAGCCATTTAGGACAGAGATGAGGAGGAATTTCTTCACCCAGAGAGTGGTAAACCTGTGGAATTCTCTACCACAGAAGGCAGTTGAGGCCAATTCATTAAATATATTCAAGAAGGAGTTAGATATATTTCTTAAGGCTAAGGGGATCAAGGGATATGGGGAGAAGGCAGGGACAGGGTACTGAGTTTGGATGATCAGCCATGATCTCATTGAATGGCGGAGCGGGCTCGAGGGGCCGAATGGCCTACTCCTGCTCCTATCTTCTATGTTTCTATGTAATCATTTAAATTTTGGCTACCGCTCTCTACTTTTTGAAAGTCTTCCTACCAATGCATCTGGAATACTTTTTTGTTCCAAAAAGAAAAAGGTCGTTGAATTTTTTGCAAACCTGGATTCAGCTGGCTGTACATGACTTTGACTGGTTAACACTGCACTTGATATGCCAGGCTGTTCAAAAACACTGAACAGAAAGCTATCCAAAGCAAATTCATCCTCAGGTTCTGAAGTAGACCTGTTTCTGTACTCCTAGAGTTTATCACTTCACATACTCTTTCAGATTTAAAAACTAATTGCGCCTGTAGCTCAATATCTGGCAAGCAAAGCTTTTATATTCTTCTTAAGATTGATGTTGTGAAACACAATGTTGCAAATCATTCCAATAAGCAACGAGTTAACTATTTTACCCATGGTTATGCTATGGTTTATTAGTTGTATCAGCACCGCGTCAGGCTCATCTTACTATTGTAAGGTTTTGTGAGCCACCTTATCTCAACCCATTACAGCTGATTCCCATTATGATAAAGAAGTTGAAAAATATGTGATTGGCCAATCGTCATCCTTCCATTACTGAGTTACAGAATCATACCTTTTGGGATCTCTGTGTAGAAGGTAAAAAGAGACATCATTAACCTCCTCTCCTTTCTTCATTCTCAACATGACATATCTAGTATTAATTCCCTTATCTCAAAGGATGAGTCTTTTCTCCATCTTGCATCCATATAGATGGTGCCGTCAAGATTATCACAAATCTTGCAGCTGTTTCTTGGCTGTGCAAACTGACATTGTTGATATTTTCAAAGTCATGCCAATTAATCAATGACATATTTTCGTAGTTAAGTGAAGATATAAGTAGTATTTTTCTGTCTTATTAACCTTTTTGGTTACAAGAGCAGTCGTGAGATTTTCATTCCTTATCTCCCACAACCTGCTGGATTGCACAGAATGACATGTAGCACCTATTACATTCTGCTCCAGCTCAAGGATTTTTTTTTTCAGTATAGAGCTTCTTCACCATATTCCAAATTGTATATGACTTTGCTGTCATTCATTTATAATGAACCCTCCACACACCTCTAAGCAATCAGAAGACTGAACATTTAGAGATTCATCTGTAAATGGTGCTTGTTGAATCAAGGCTACCTACAGATAAAGTTTAAAGAGACATAATTTGATCTGCGGGAAATTTGTATTATCGGAGAGCTGCAGATTTCTCTGGGGCTTTAATTTTTCTTGTAGGGTGGTGATTGTTTTCATCTCTCTGATTGAACTTGCTTTCACCAGAGCTGCCACATTTTAAATTTGGCACCTTCCTTTGCAACATGAAAGGGGGAAATGAACCAAACTCCTTCCACTCCAGCCGTGCTTCCCTAGGGAAACGACAAGTGGACATCAGCTACTTCCCCACAGGAAGGCAGAATAATCAAGAGGGTGTCACCCCTCATGTTTTTATGCACCTCATAGTGACTAATTTAAAATGGTCGCTTGCCCAAATATTCAGTATGGGAAAGTGTGATAAACTCAAGAGGGGAAAAAAAAACACCTTTCTTTCATTTAAAAAAAGAGTAGCTCCCTCTCAAAATACAGGAAACTTTCGATTTACAGGCACCTAAATAACCGGAAATCTCGGTTAACCGGCAAAATTCAGGAGTAGGTTTAGGTAACTTTTATTATTTGCCTTCCTCCATTTGTTGCTGTGCAAGGGTGTGGCTGCAGCTGTTGCTAAGCTACAGAGACGCTTGCAACTTGTGGCCATTGTTCTGAAGCAAGCAACAGGGTTTGTTGCTTTATACGGAGCTCTCAGCTCCGTATCTTTTACTATAGCTTTCGGTTATCCGAAATTTTTGATGAACTGGCACCACGTCGGTCCCGTCCGTGCCGGACAAAAAAAAGTTCCCTGTAGATCTTAAAACATCTACTAAAATGTGTAATAAAAACAGAAAACGCTGGAAATACTCAGCAGGGCAGGCAGCATCCCCAAGTCCTGTTCACCCATCACATAAAAACATAGAAACATAGAAGATAGGAGCAGGAGTAGGCCATTCGGCCCCTCAAGCCTGTTCCGCCATTCAATAAGATCATGGCTGATCATCCAAATTCAGTACCCTGTCCCTGCTTTCTCCCCATATCCCTTGATCCCTTTAGCCTTAAGAAATATATCTAACTCCTTCTTGAATATATTTAATGAATTGGCCTCAACTGCCTTCTGTGGTAGAGAATTCCACAGATTCACCACTCTCTGGGTGAAGAAATTCCTCCTCATCTCTGTCCTAAATGGCTTACCCCTTATCCTTAGACCCCTGTGATCGCTGGCCTACATTGGCTCCTGGTCTGGCATCGCCTCGATTTTAAAATTCTCATACTTGTTTTCAAATCCCTTCATGGCCTCACCACTCCCCCCCCTCTATCTCTGTAACCTCCTCCAGCCCTACAACCCTCTGAGATCTCTGCGCTCCTCCAATTCTGTCCTCTTGCGCATCCCCGATTTTAATCGCTCCTCCATTGCCAGCCGTGATTTCAGCAGCCTAGGCCCTAAACCTTGGAATTCCCTCCCTAAACCTCTCCGCCTCTCTACCTCTCTCTCCTCCTTCAAGATGCGCCTTAAAACCTACCTCTTTGGCCAAGCTTTTGGTCATCTGTCCTAATATTTCCTTATGTGGCTCAGTGTCAAATTTTGTTTATAACACTCCCGTGAAATGCCTTGGGATGTTTTACTACGTTAAAGGCGCTATATAAATACAAGTTGTTGCTGTTGTAGCTTTAGCTACAGTTTCTCTACATTGGTTCTGAACCTTTAGTGATCTGTGCACAATAACACTCAGATCTTTTACTCTCTCAACCTCTTTCAGTATTGTTCCCTGCTAACGATACATGTATTCTGTGTTGGCCCTACCAACATGCGTGACACTACATTTATCTAAATTCAATGCCATTTGCCGTTGTGTGGCTCACTCCCCTAACGCATCTAAATCTATTTGCATTTGATTGCACTCCTCTACTGTCTGAACCCTTGCACAGATTTTGGTGTCATCTGCAAACTTACTGATCATACTCCCAAACACCACTGTCCAGGTCATTTAATAAAGACAGTGAACAGTCGTGGGCCCAGGACTGATCCCCGGGGGGACACCATGAACAACGTGCCTCCTGACTGAACCACATCCGTTAACTACAACCTTTTGGCTGTGGGTTTGGAGCCAATTCCTAATCCAGTGTTTTAAATCCTAACTGATACCACAAGATTCTATCTTAGTACTATGATGCCCCAGGCAGATCCAGAGGGACCTTGCTGTGTTCAATTGTATGTCTAACTAGCTATTGAGATTGGATTGTAAATCTATTCAAATTTGATTTCCGTCTGCACATCATTGTGGTGTACCACAAGTCACTGAAGGATTGGGATCATCATTTTCTATTTGACTGGAAGGCAATCAAATATTTCACAACCTCTGACATGAATCAGTCATTCATGAAAGAAAGACTTATGAAATAATACTGAGCGGCCTATGGGTGGCGCTGTCCAGGGAGAGTATAAATACTCGGGCACGGGCCCAGCTTGCGCAGGACATTCTTAACAGGAACTAATGAAGGACACAACTAGGCCTCCATGTTATAAAACAGTTGAGTAAAGCTTTGTTTAACGCTTAGACCAAGTGCCTAGTAGTTTTCTTACATCAACCTCCACTGTAGCTCACTTTCCTCAGCCAAATTCTTGATCTACTTTACAGATCATCCTACAGAGCAGAGACCAACTCCACATTTCTCTTCTCCAAACTTACCATCTCCTCGGAATCTCTGCCCCCCCCCGCCCCCACAAACACACACACACACACACACACACACACACACACTACATCCAAAATCCTCACTGCAGACACAAATATGAGTTGCTTATGAACTTCCATTTATGCAAATCAAGGCTGCTTCCATCTCCTCTAACCCCTGCCCCCCCAACCCCGCAGTCTTATACTCATATACTTTACCCCTCCCTCTTCAGAGCTACGATCCCACCCTGTTGTTCATAGGTTTTTCTTCATTTCCCCCCACACTCCCTGACCTCTATTCTCCTGCTGACCAACCAGCTTCCCCATCTCTGGTCCATGCTTGCTGACATTATCAACCTGCTCCTATCATCTTAGCATAATCCCTCTATCCTTCAAAGCTGCCGCAATCAACCCTTCCTCAAAAAGCTTACTCGAACCTCCATTCTCTGCAGCTGCTGCCTTATCTCTAACTTTCTCTTTTTACCTACATCTGTATGCAACAGTCCTCTGAGACTGGCTCCACCATCGAGAACTCCTCCTCCATCCACTATGCCCTGCCTTATAGAAGCCCTTCCCCGGCACCTCTGACTTAACGCCTCTTGCTTCCTTCAAAACCTTCTGAAGATTCTTCTCTTTGACTGTATGTTTCACTCCACAAGCACCTGTTTTCCCTTTCTCACTCTTGCTCTTTGTCCATGGCTCTATAAAGCACCTTGAGGTGCTTTTCTGTAATTGGGGAGCGCTATAGAAATGTAAGTTGTATTCACAGTATGTATAATGTACACATCTGTGGAATCCATAAGTTCAAGATTAGAGTGCTTTTTTTTTGTGTATAACTGACATCACATTGCCGAAAGCAAAGCGAAAGCTAGGTCTCCCTGGGTGCATGTCAAGTTGCTGAAAGTACCTTTCTGTTGAAAAACTTTGCATTGATGTTTGTACAAAGCTATTGATCCATACAACAGTGATCTCAGATGTGTAATAAAGCCCTAAGCATTCAGCTGTGCGTACTGTAACATGAAATCTGTCATAGTTGTTACCGATTAGGGAAATATTGGCACTGTAAGTCCTCAAACGCAGTAACTGTGCTGTAAATGAAGGGTTGATATTGGTTGCAGTTATATATGACAATTGTGCTGAAATATTTGACTTCGGAGAGTGATCTCTGATATGCAATTTTATTTCCGTTGATTCTGAGATGTATTTGATCAAATCTTAGATCCTCAGGGCAGTATACGTGTTACTGATGGTGAATGCAGTCCATATACTAACTGTATCCATTGAGAGGTATATTTATCACTAGACTGCAGAGATGAGATGCACATTTAGCACTTGATTACTAGTCAATTTGCATACAACTCTGCACAAAATTGTCAAACACCATACTCGTACTCACCACTGGAGTACTAGGGAATCAGATAACTTGGAGGACATTTTGAGGTTGCGATGAGGTGTCATATATATGCAAGTTCTTTCTTTCTTCATTAGATTCTCGGAATGTCTCAAAGCACTTCGCAATCAATGCATTGCTTTTTGAGGTGCACCACTTGTTATGCAGACAAACACTATCAGTGAATATAGATGCAGCTTTCCACCAGACTGCCAGGAGTCAGCCATGTGCCAACTGATAGATCAGCAGAGTCCATGTATATAAAACCCCACACTAAGCCATCAGGGATCATATTACTAACCTTTGCAATGGCCAACAAGGACACCATATGCCACTAGAATTCAATGAATTGGACTGTCCCCATCTTCTTCCAGTGAACTCCTCGGAGTTGGGCATGTCTTGCTAAACTGCCAAAACTGGAATAATCAGCAATAAGTATACAGTATAAAAATAAAAAACCTTGCAAAATATGCTTTAAAACCACCTGCCTTGGTGCTATTACTTCATATTAAGGTTAGCTTAAAGCTGTTACATTTAGAGTTTTACATGTTGTAATTGTTTCCTGTTTTGTGCTCATGTCTACGGTGAAAGCTATTGGGCAAGAAAAGATGTAATGAACACATCAGCAGGTGGTGAGAAATAATACGTTATGCAACAAAATTGCAGCCAACTATGTGCTTTAAACATGCAGTGTGGCTCCAGCCACAGATGGCAGCTGCTTCCTATCTCAATGGCTGGAAACTATCGATTTGAGATCTGGACAATGGAGATAGATATGCAGCTAGGGACAGGTTGTATTACACTGAGTGCAGTTGCGAACCAAAACAGTAATCCACTCGAGCAGTGGCTTCTGAAATACTGAAGGTTGAAAAGATCCTTGTACACTCAAGATCCTTTCTTCAGCACGAGCAGTAACAGTTACCACACAATCTGAAAGCTGCTGTGTAATATTGTTGATCAAGAGGCTCGGCTTTGTTGCCCATTGAAATCATTCACTTTAGACCTTTGCCTGTTGACAAGACTTAGGGGTAGGGAGGGAAAATGATGTTCTTCTCTGTGGAGAGCACTGCTCTGCATAAATTTCTCAAGACCGGCCTTTGACAAGACCTGAATGCTCCATGGCAAGCACATTTGTGCTCCCCATTTTCATCATCAAGCATGGCAGTAATTCTCATGGTAGTTGTAAAAGTACAAAGAAATCTCTGACTGCTTTCCACTACTCTTACTCATCTGCTTATGATCCCTCACACTCTGTGTCCCCCATCTGTCTGTCTGTCTGTCTCTCTCTCTCTCTCTCTCTATCGCTGTTAGATCCGTGATTCTGAGGATATGCTGTTATTCAATAATCACACGGATGCTGTAAATTAACAATAAACAGGTCTTTACTGGAGGAGGGTAGTCTCAAGACTGGGGGTACAGAGGCATGCGCAAAGCTTATATACAGGTGTGGTCACTGCCGGT
Organism: Somniosus microcephalus; assembly: GCF_052327205.1. Taxonomy (NCBI): domain Eukaryota; kingdom Metazoa; phylum Chordata; class Chondrichthyes; order Squaliformes; family Somniosidae; genus Somniosus; species Somniosus microcephalus. Next base: position 28,194,364 of record NC_141015.1, read on the forward strand.
ACTACAGTATACAGGAGCTGTAAAAGTAGTTCTGACTTAAAGGAACATACACTACAATCGCCCCCCTCTGTCTCTCCCCATCTGACTCCAACAGTCTCTCCACATCCCCCGTCATACAACCCCCGGTCTGTCTCTCGCACTATCTGCCCCATATGTCTCTCTCGCTCTGTCTCCCCAGACTGTCTCACTGGTCTCTGCAATTGCACATTAATAGGATAGAAGTCACTGCGGTTCACAAAGGCAGACGTGTTGTGTGAAGGAACCTGCAGAGTGACATGGGTGCAGTGGAAGGAGCTGGAGGCAAAGAAGTTCAAGGTTACAGTGACCTTAACTGCAGCAGGAAATGCTACGCTAGCAGTCAGCTGTAGGTCATCTTGTGGGATGCAACACAACTCTGTCACTGCCTCCCTAGAGAATCAAAACCTTCTTACGCAGAGGTCCCCCAGTAGTGTTGGTCCTATAAGCTCTGTTGGGAGGGTAAGCATTCCCGTGAGCACACTTCCTTTGCTCTCCCTCAGGCTAAATAAAATTAGAGAGTTAAATGCGTGGCTCAAAGACTGGTGTGGGAGAAATGGGTTTTGCTTCTTGGGACACTGGCACCAATACTGGGACAGGAGAGAGCTGTTCCGTTGGGACGGACTTCACTTGGCCAGTGCTGGGACTAGAATCCTGGCGAATCATATAACTAGGGCTGTAGAGAGGGCTTTAAACTAATTAGTGGGGGGGAGGTTTCTAGAGAGCAAATAATAAAAATGACAACGGAGAAGGTCATAGACCTAGGTAGCAGTGGGGGAATTAAAAACCAGAGAGTGTCAGGAAGGGACAGAATGTATGGAGTAAAAGGTAAAGTAGTAAAAGGGGAAAACGCAGGAATTAAGTGTCACAAAACATATTTGAAAGTTCTTTATCTGAATGCACGTAGCATTCGTAACAAAATAGACGAGTTAATGGCACAAATAACTACATATGGGTATGATCTTGTGGCCATTACAGAAACATGGCTGCAGGGTGATCATGACTGGGAATTAAACATACGAGGGTATTTAACAGGAAGGACAGGCAGGAAGGAAGGGGAGGTGGGGTGGCTATGTTAATAAAGGAAGGAATCACTGCAATACAGAGAAATTATATTGGGTCAAAGGATCAGGATAATGAAACAGTTTGGGTGGAGATAAGGAATAATAAGGGGAAAAAAACACTAGTGGGCATAGTCTATAGGCCTCCTAACAGTTGCAACTCTGTTGGACGGAGTATTAATCAGGAAATAGTTGGGGCTTTTAATAAGGGAACAGCTATAATTATGGGGGATTTTAACTTTCATACTAACTGGACAAATCAAATTAGGCAGGGCAGCCTTGAGGAAGAGTTCATTGAGTGTATTAGGGATGGGTTTCTTGAGCAGTATGTAACTGAACCGACCAGGGGGCAAGCAACCTTAGATCTGGTCCTGTGTAATGAGACAGGATTAATTAAAAATGTCCTAGTAAAGAATCCCCTTGGAATGAGTAACCATAGCATGGTTGAATTCCATATTCAATTAGAGGGTGAGAAGGTTGGATCTCAAACAAACGTACTGAGCTTGAATAAAGGAGACTATGAAGGTATGAGAGCGGAATTGATTAGAGTGGACTGGGAAAATAGATTAAAGGGTAAGACGGTACATGATCAGTGGTGTATGTTCAAGGAGTTATTTTACAACTTTCAAGAAAAATATATTCCACTGAGGAAAAAAGGGTGTAAAAGAAAAGACAGCCATTCGTGGCTAAGTAAAGTAATAAAGGATAGTATCCGACTAAAAACAAGAGCATATAAGGTAGCCAAATCTAGTGGGAGGATAGAAGATTGGGAAGTCTTTAAAAGACAGCAAAAAATAACTAAAAGATTGATTAAGAAAGGGAAGATAGATTATGAAAGTAAATTAGCAAAAAATATAAAAACAGATAGCAAGAGTTTCTATAGTTAGAAAAAGAAAAAGGGTGGCTAAAGTAAATGTTGGTCCCTTAGAGGATGAGACCGGGAAATTAATGGTGGGAAACATGGAGATGGCAAAAACGCTGAACAAATATTTTGTATCAGTCTTTATAGTAGAGGACACTAAGAATATCCCAACACTGGACAAACGGGGGGCTCTAGGGGGGGAGGAGCTAAATACAATTAAAATCACTAAGGAAGTGGTACTCGGTAAAATAATGGGACTTAAGGCGGATAAATCCCCTGGACCTGATGGCTTACATCCTAGGGTCTTGAGGGAAGTGGCGGTAGGGATTGTGGATGCATTGGTAATAATTTTCCAAAACTCCCTGGACTCAGCAAAGGTCCCGGCAGATTGGAAAACTGCTAATGTAACACCCTTATTTAAAAAGGGTAGTAGACAGAAGGCTGGAAACTATAGACCAGTTAGCCTAACATCTGTGGTTAGTAAAATGTTAGAGTCCATTATTAAGGAGACAGTAACGGGACATTTGGATAAACATAATTTAATAGGACAAAGTCAGCATGGTTTTACGAAGGGGAAGTCATGTTTGACAAATTTGCTTGAGTTCTTTGAGGACGTAACATACAGGGTGGATAAAGGGGAACCAGTGGACGTAGTGTATTTAGACTTCCAAAAGGCATTTGACAAGATGCCACACAAAAGATTACTGCTCAAGATAAAAAATCACGGGATTGGGGGTAATATTCTGGCATGGGTGGAAGATTGGCTATCTAATAGAAAGCAGAGAGTTGGGATAAATGGTTCATTCTCAGACTGGCAATCAGTAACTAGTGGTGTTCTGCAGGGGTCAGTGCTGGGACCCCAACTCTTTACAATCTATATTGATGATTTGGAGGAAGGGAATGTGGCCTAGAAATTCACTTGGGTGCGGGCAGCTCGCTCGCGCCCAAAAGTTAGCGCTGGGCGGGGAGGCATTAGCGCACGCTGTATATTCGTCTTCTGCGCCCCAATTCGGAAGCGGGCGCTATACCAGGGTGTGCCCGCCTCCGTTTGGGGCGCTGCAACTGAATATCGGCGCGCTAGTTGCCGCAGCGCCACCCGATGCGGTGCGGCAGGCTGCGGTACTGCAGGCCTCCTCCTTCTATTAAGGGGGAGGTGCCTGCAACGGCCGGAGCCCCGATCGCGAGTGCCGGCAAAAGAGCCCGGCACAATGGAGAAGTGCCGGGCTCCACGGAAACCAGCCGGCAATGCCGCGGCGGGGGGTGGAGGAGGCCGGGGAAGGAGGTGCGGGCAGGCAGCCGTCGAAAAAGTGGCCGGCCGCACCTTCAGCTTTAAAACGCCCCACTATGGCAGCAGGACGGCCCCGTTTTCTGTTCGCTGTTTGCGCCCGCTTCGGAGGAGGCGGGCGCAAATAAATATGGGGATCGGCGTGGTTTCGGGGCGTTACTGGCCACCGCGCACACCGATGACGTCATCGGTCCCGGCGCAGTGCTAACGGCTACCGCCGCCAATACCTCTGCACTCAATTTCCGCGCTACCACCCCGCCAGCGCAAAAGACCTCTTTAGGCGCTAAGTGGGCGCAAGGCCCACTGAATTTCTAGGCCAGTGTGTAACATATCAAAGTTTGCAGATGATACAAAGATGGGAGGGAAAGTAGTGAGTGAGGAGGACATAAAAAACCTGCAAAGGGACATAGACAGGCTAAGTAAGTGGGCAGAGATTTGGCAGATGGAATATAATACTGGAAAGTGTGAGGTTATGCACTTTGGCAGGAAAAATCATAGAGCAAGTTATTATCTTAATGGCACGAAACTAGAAAGTACTGCATTACAAAGGGATCTGGGGGTCCTGGTGCACAAAACACAAAAAGTTAGTATGCAGGTGCAGCAGGTGATCAAGAAGGCCAATGGAATGTTGGCTTTTATTGCTAGAGGGATGGAATATAAAAACAGGGAGGTATTGCTGCAGTTGTACAAGGTATTGGTGAGACCACACCTGGAATACTGCATACAGTTTTGGTGTCCATACTTAAGAAAAGACATACTTGCTCTCGAGGCAGTACAAAGAAGGTTCACTCGGTTAATCCCAGGGATGAGGGGGTTGACATATGAGGAGAGGTTGAGTAGACTGGGACTCTACTCATTGGCGTTCAGAAGAATGAGAGGTGATCTTATTGAAACATAAAAGATTGTGAAGGGGCTTGATCGGGTGGATGTGGTGAGGATGTTCCCAATGATGGGTGAAACTAGAACTAGGGGGCATAATCTTAGAATAAGGGGCTGCTCTTTCAAAACTGAGATGAGGAGAAACTTCTTCACTCAGAGGGTGGTAGGTCTGTGGAATTTGCTGCCCCAGAGAGCTGTGGAAGCTACATCATTAAATAAATTTAAAACAGAAATAGACAGTTTCCTAGAAGTAAAGGGAATTAGGGGTTACGGGGAGCGGGCAGGAAATCAGACATGAGTCTAGGTTCGGATCGGTCATGGCCCTGTGGGTGGCGGAGTGGGTCCAGGGGCCGTGTAGTCTGGTCCTGCTCCTACTTCTTGTGTTCTAATGCTGTGTTAGATTTCAGGAGATGGTTCTATTCACAGGGATTAGTGGAGACCTCGGGAACAGGCTGCCAGCTAGGAGTCCTTCAAGAGTAAATTGGGCCTGTTCCTGGCTGGGGTGGAGATCACCTCTTACAGAAGGTAAGTACTGCAGGAAATACAGGGACAGAGTGATCTCCTGGACGAGTTTCGATCACCTAGATGGGTCGGAGAGGAATTTCCCAGATTTTTTCTCCCAAATTGGCCATTGGGTTTTTTATCTGGTTTTTCACCTCTCCTGGGAGATCACATGGGTTTGGGTGGGATGGAGAGTGATGGAAGATTTGAGGTTAGGATCAGATCAGCCATGATCTTATTGAATGGTGGAGCAGGCTCGAGGGGCCGATTGGCCTACTGCTGCTCCTATTTCTTATATGTTCTTATGTTCTCGGCTGAAGCTGTTTGCTCCTTCCTCCTCTTGCTCCTCCTCCTCCCAAAAATGGGGATTTCTAGAAGGACCCCCATTTAGCCACATATGAATCCCATTTTAGTTTAAGGAATTCTTCATGGAGTATAAAGATTGTAATTCTGTTGAGGGGTTCAGATTATGACCTACACCAGATGAATGAATTTTATCTGTATGCCAAATTTAAACTACTGCTTTTTATTCACTTTCCATCATCTATTGTTTCTATAATATATACTGTTCCATCAATAAAATTAAAACAATGTTCCTGGCAATCAAAAGAAGTGTTCAGATTTCATTCATTGCAGATTGCGATAAAGATTCGGAGACTTCAACACAAGTACGGCCAATGCACTTAGATTTTACAGAATTCTGGATACTGATTTTCTTTTACAACAACAGTTTGCATTTGTATAGCACCTTTTAAAGTAGTGAAACATCCCACGGTACTTTTTTTACATAAAATATAATAGGTTTCTTTTGTGGGGAGGTGGGAGGCGTTGTTCAGCGCCTTGTTAATTGATTTGTATATTTGACATTGTAGTAAAAACAGAAAATGCTGCAGATACTCAGCAGGTCAGGCAGCATCTGTGAAGAGAGAAACAGAGTTAACAGGCTCGGTTTTGCCAGGCCCAAGGAGGCGAGATTGGAGGCGTGTGAGTTGTTAAAATCGCAAAAAAATGGCGGGCGGGCCCGATCCCACCTCCATCCCGCCTCCGAGCAATTTTCCCACATACAAGTTTTCTGACCACGTTTCCAAGAGGCGGGATCGGCCCTGAAGGCCCTTAGTAACCACTTAATTGTGTGCCGACACGCCACCACTGGACACAATCCGCTCACGGCGGTACGGACAGTTTAAGCAGACGCCCCCAACCGGGGGCCCTTTCCTCCAGCAACTTGTTTCCCACAGGGACAGGCTGCCGGGAGCACTTCCTGTCTGGGGAGTATTTAAGTCAGGCGTGGGCTCTTCCAGTTCCTGTTTTGCCATGAGGCTGAAATAAAAAGCTGTTCTGATTTACTAGCTCTGGTCTCGACTCCCACGTTTGCCGCGGTATCTCAACACTGGTGACCCCGACGCTCAGGACGAATCCTAAGCTAGCATGGCGGATACAAACGCAGTCACGGTTAAATTACCAGACTTTTGGGAAAACTTGGCCGAAGCCTGGTTCGTTCAAGCCAAGTCCAGATTCCGGCTGAAAGGCATCACAGGCGACACCACGAAGTACGACTACCTCGTCTCCTCGCTCACGTACGCTACCGTCCCCAAAGTTTGGGCAGCGCTGCAGGACCCACCACAGACTGGCAAGTACGAAAATCTGAAGGCTGCGCTCCTTAAAAAATTTCAAACGTCCTCTTACCAGCGCCACTGCCAACTCCTTGACCTCCCCAGTCTCGGTGACGCTTCACCATCAGACCTGCTTTCCCACATGCTGTCCCTCGCGGACGACAAGCCCCCCGGCGCCCTCTTTCGCACGCTTTTCATTCGGCAGCTTCCCGCCAGCATCCGCCCGCTCATTGTGGAGTCCGGCTCCACGGACCTGAATGACATAGCAGAAAAGGCCGACAGGCTGCTCTCTGCACAGTCCGCGCGCGACGTCACGCCCGACCTCGCGGCAACGACCACGCGGTCTCCCCGGCCCACCAGGCCCGCCCGCCCTACCACTCCGGGCCACTGTTACTACTACACCCGTTTTGGCACTAAGGCCCAACGCTGCACGCCACCGTGTACCTTCAATTCCCCCCCCGCACCGGCCCCCGCGATGGCCGTGGGGCAAAAGGGGCCTCTACTGTACGTCACTGACGACAGAACCAACCGCCGATTTCTGTGCGACACAGGGGCCCAGCACAGCGTCACCCCCGCATCCACCCTCGAAATCCAACGTGGCACACGAGGTATCACGCTGGCCGCCGCCAATGGCTCGGACATCCGCACATATGGCACCCGCATGGTCACGCTTGACCTCGCGGGCCGCCGCTACCGCTGGGAGTTCCTCACCGCCGAGGTCCTCTGCCCACTCATCGGCGCCGACTTCCTACGCGCCCACGGCCTCCTTGTCGACATTCCGAGGCACCGCCTCGTCGACGCCAACACTATGGCCACCATCCCCGGCGCCTTTACCCCGGACCGTTCGGCCGGCCAGACGACCTACTGCCTCGCCAGGGCCGTGGACGACTACTCGGCACTCCTAGCCGAGTTTCCCGCCCTCACCAACCCGACCTTTCCGGCCAAAGCCGCCAAACACGGGGTGGAGCACTATATCCCCACCACCGGCCCTCCAGTTTCTGCCCACGCCCGCAGGCTCAGCCCGGCCAAGCTGGAAATCGCACGGGCCGAGTTCGCCACCATGGAACAACTCGGCATCATCCGCCGCTCCAGCAGCCCCTGGGCCTCGCCCCTCCACATCGCCCCTAAGCCCGGCGGAGGCTGGCGCCCTTGTGGGGACTACCGCCGCCTTAACGACGCCACCACCCCCGACCGATACCCGGTGCCTCACATCCAGGACTTCTCGGCCCGACTGGCCGGACAAACCGTCTTTTCCAAAGTCGACCTGGTGCGCGGCTACCACCAAGTCCCCGTACACCCCGCGGACATCCCCAAAACGGCCGTCATCACCCCGTTCGGCCTGTTCGAGTTCCTGAGGATGCCCTTCGGCCTCAAGAATGCAGCCCAGGCTTTCCAGCGCCTTATGGACTCGGTCCTGCGGGACCTGAACTTCCTATTCGTCTATCTAGACGACATTCTCGTGGCCAGCTCCTCCAAACAGGAACACCTCGAACACCTTCGCATCCTGTTCGGGCGCCTAGCCCAACACGGGCTCATCCTCAGCCCGGCGAAGTGCCAATTCGGCCTAACCGAGATCGATTTTCTCGGTCACCACATCACCCCTGCTGGGGCCGTCCCCCTGCCCAACAAGGTGCAGGCCGTCCAGCAGTTCCCCCGCCCCACAACCATCAAGGGCTTCCAGGAGTTCCTCGGGATGGTGAACTTCTACAACAGGTTCATCCCCAGAGCTGCAGCCCTCATGAAGCCCCTATACGACTCCCTCCGAGGTAAATCCGGCAAGATGGCCGTAGCCTGGACCACTGACATGTCAGCCGCCTTCGATGCCACCAAAAACGCGCTCGCCGACGCCACTCTGCTCGCGCACCCGAGGGCCGACGCCCGGGTCGTGCTCACCACCGACGCCTCCGACCACGCGGTCGGGGCCGTGTTCGAGCAGTGGGTTAATGGCGCGTGGCAGCCACTTGCCTTCTACAGCCGCCAACTGCGCCCCCCGGAGGTCAAATACTCCACTTTCGACCGCGAGCTTCTCGCGCTCCACCTGTCGGTCCGCCATTTCAGGTTCCTCCTGGAAGGCCGCCCCTTCACCGCGTACGTGGACCACAAGCCACTCACATACGCGATGGCCAAGCACACCGAACCCTGGTCCGCTCGGCAGCAACGCCAGCTCGCGGCCGTGTCCGAGTTTACCACGGACATCCAGCACGTCTCCGGTAGAGACAACGTTGTCGCCGACTGCCTTTCCCGTCCCGCCATCTGCGTGAATCACCTCGCGGTCGACTACGCGCAACTAGCAGCGGCCCAGCTCACGGACTCAGACCTCCTCTCGGCGGCTACCAGCCTGCCAGGGCTATGCCTAGCCAAGGTCGCGCACGGGCCCGAAGCCACGGCAGTTACTTGCGACATCACACTCAGCCAACCCAGGCCGGTCGTCCCTGAAACCTGGCGCCGCCGCGTCTTCGACGCGCTCCACGGGCTCTCCCACCCGGGTTCCCGCGCGTCCGTCAAACTCCTCTCCCAGCGTTTCGTCTGGCGCGGCCTCAGCAGAGATGTTCGGACTTGGGCCACCTCCTGCCTCGCCTGCCAACGGGCTAAGGTACAACGGCATACAAAAGCACCCCTGGGAGACTTCGAGGTACCCAGCCGCCGCTTCGACCACGTACACGTCGACATCGTCGGGCCCCTGCCGCCATCGCAAGGCCAGACTTATCTCCTCACGATGGTCAACCGCTACACACGCTGGCCTGAGGCAGTGCCGCTGACCTCCACCACCACAGCCGACATCGCCAGGGCGTTCGTTAACACCTGGGTAGCGAGGTTCGGCGTACCGGCCGACATAACCTCCGACAGAGGCGCCCAGTTCACCTCCGAACTCTGGACGGCCACAGCACGCAACCTCGGTGTGATGCTCCACCGAACCACGGCGTACCACCCGCAGGCCAACGGGCTTTGTGAACGCTTCCACCGGTCACTCAAGGCCTCACTCCGTGCCAGCCTGCAGGACAGTACCTGGACTGACCGCCTACCGTGGGTACTACTAGGCCTACGCACCGCGGTCAAAGAAGACCTCCAGTCCTCGGCAGCGGAGTTAGTCTATGGACAACCGGTGCGCGTCCCAGGCGAATTCCTTCCGGAGGCTACCACGCCTTGGTCGGCCGACCAGCAGCGGCCCAACTTTTTCTCTTCCGCTCAGCAGTTCGCCCCACTTCCGGTCAACCGACACGGCGAACTCGCACCTCACGTTCCGCCAAATTTACAGCAGGCGTGCTTCGTCTTCGTGCGACACGACGCGCACCGCGGACCCCTGCGACCCCCGTACGATGGACCGTACGAAGTACTACAAACCGGGGACAAGGTCTTCAAGCTGTGACTCGGCGACAGGGTCGAGACAGTCTCCATCGACTGGCTCAAACCAGCACACACAGAACCAGGGGAACAGGTCCCCGTGGCCCGGCCTCCAACTAGAGGCCGTCCCACCAGCAAGCCAGCACAGCCGGCGGCGAACCGCCAGGCCCCGCCAACTAGACCGGCGATCACGGAGGGCCGCTGCGGCAGAACCATCAGACCACCGTCACGACTCGTCCACTCCTCCAAAGCGGATTCTGGGGGGAGCTCTGTGGCGACACGCCACCACTGGACACAATCCGCTCACGGCGGTACGGACAGTTTAAGCAGACGCCCCCAACCGGGGGCCCTTTCCTCCAGCAACTTGTTTCCCACAGGGACAGGCTGCCGGGAGCACTTCCTGTCTGGGGAGTATTTAAGTCAGGCGCGGGCTCTTCCAGTTCCTGTTTTGCCATGAGGCTGAAATAAAAAGCTGTTCTGATTTACTAGCTCTGGTTTCGACTCCCACGTTTGCCGCCGTATCTCAACAATTGCCTCTTTAATCCCATTTTGAGAGGCCTTTCCGATTTTAACCCTTTGCCCACGTTCTGCACGCCTCCTCTGGAACACGCCAGTGAATCCTGGTGGCTTCACAAGTGGACTGCTTACTAACAGCTGCAGCTCCACCATTATAAAGGAGTTTTCACCAATCATCATTTGCAGGTGGCAGAACTTTGTTGTCTCATGTCTGGGGGAGCTTTTAGCAGGCATACTCATTGCTCTGGAAGTTTGGAGCCTGACACCCATCTCCAGTGTGACCTCCTGGGAAACTCCTCTCCCCACCTTGACTGAGCGCTTCCTCAACTGAGGTATTTACCAGAAGAATGGGAACTATTTATTTCCTTTCCTCCTGGACATCAGATTCGGACGAAGATCAGCCGCAGCAACAGCAGAACCCTGACCAACAGCAGCACCAACTGCAGGAGCAACAGTAGGAGCTCTAAGTTGCTGCTCACCCAGCTGAAGCTGCACAGGCCAGAAGGCGCCAGCGCATGGAAGCACGTCGGCGCAGGAGATACCCCCAAAACAGGGTCTACAGACAGAGGATCAGCTACCTCAACATGACTGAGCAGCAGTGCCAAAGGTGCCAAAGGAGGCTCAGACTTTCGCAAGAGGTAGTGGGTGACATCTGCGCAATGCTGCAGCAAGACCTGGAGCCCAGAGGAGCAGGTGGATACCCCTTACCAGTGGCCGTCAAAGTCACCACTGCACTCAACTTTTTTGCTTCAGGCTCATTCCAGGGATCAGCAGCAGACATCAGCGGCGTCTCCCAGGCGGCCGCGCACACTTGCATCATGCAGGTAACAGATGCCCTTTTTGCCATCGCGCACAATCACATCAATTTCTCCAAGGATCAAGCCAGTGTAACTGTGCGTGCGGTTGGGTTTGACAATCTGGCAGGCTTTCCAAGGGTGCAGGGCGTCGTTGACTGCACACATGTGGCCCTAAAGGCACCCTATCACAATCCAGGTATTTTTGTCAACCGCAAGGGATTCCACTCCCTCAACGTACAGTTGGTGTGTGACCACAAGAAGGAAATTTTGCATGTTTGTGCCAAGTACCCTGGCAGTTGCCATGACTCCTTCATCCTGCACCAGTCTAGTGAGCCTCCGCTCTTCAGTCCGCCAGACCAGCTTTGCGGATGGCTACTTGGAGACAAGGGCTATCCTCTGAAGACGTGGCTAATGACGCCATTGAGGAGCCCTTCCAACGAAGCAGAGGAGCGCTACAATCCAGCCACATGTCCACCAGATCCATAATCGAGCAAACCATCGTCTTGCTGAAGATGCGCTTCAGATGCCTGGATAGATCAGGTGGAGCCCTGCAGTACTCAGCAGCCAGGGTCTCCAGAATGGTCGTGGTTTGCTGTGCACTTCACAACATGGCACAGCATCGTGGCTTGCAGATGCCTGAGGAACAAGTGGCTCACCACATAGCCTCCTCAGATGAGGAGGAGGAGTAGAGCGACAATGAACAGCTTGCAGAGGCGCATCAACCAGCGGCAGCAGCATGTGAGCACATTGCTGCCCGGGATGCAAGGCACACACTCATCTTGGCCAGATTTGCTTAGCCTGCACAATCAAACACTTTTACCTTGCACCTTCTTATCAGACCCTCGACAATGGCCAGGAACCTGTGGATTCCTATCACTCTGACCACCATAGTAACAATTGCAAGTAATCCTAAGCCCTCAATGTGGAAGTCCCATTAGCGACATGACACACGCCACAACTGCAACAGTTTGCCATCAGAATTTTTAATGGCAATAAACATCTGATGGCTTTTCAACATTAAACATAACATTACACCCAAGTGACTACCCTTGTGACTACTTGTGCATTATCTTCCTCTTACGCGTGCTCCTAAGTGGTGCTTCCCCTGTGGCTTCAGCAGATGTGGAGGCCCCTTGCTCACTTTCCTGCTGCTCCTGTCTCGACACCTTTGGCGGGCGTCCTCTGGGGTTGCGAACCTGTGAGGGCTTGGCAACAGTCTGCTGCTCCTGCGGCTGTGCAGGGGTTGAGATGCCGATCTCAGTTGGGTGGGGACTTTGGTGGGGCTCTGACCGAGGGCTTTGCAGTGACATGGTCGTGTGAATGCTTGGAGAGGAGCCCCCACTTCCTTGCTGTCTGCCACCAACATCCCTCTCATGGGTCAGCCCCACTTCAGAGCTAGCAAGTGGCTTGACAGCACCTTGCTGCACTTCAGGGGGGCCATGAGGACCCGTTTCTGTACTGGAAGTCCTATTCCTGAGGACTTGCATGAATGTCTGGTTTGTATGCTCAACAGCTGACCATCGCTCCTCAAGAGATGTCAGTCTATTCTGAACAATGACTATGTTTTCACGACCCTGGCGACTAAGCTCCTCCATGGCCGTAGCCATCCTCTCCTCTATGGTAGCCAGCCTTACCACGGAGGTAGCCATCCTTTCCACGGAGGTTGCCATCCTTTCCGTGGTGATGCATTCATGTGCCAACGCCTCCACAAAGGCTCTGCTCATGTTAGCGATGGACTCCTCCATTCGCTCCACACTCGCAGCGACCCTGGAGTCAAAACCTGCCAGAGACTCCTGCACCTGTTCCTGGAGTTCCAGCACCGCTGTCCTTCTGAATGGACCCAGAGGCACAGGGTCGACATGCAGTGGAGCCGAGCTGGGAGTATCTTGCGCCCTCCGACAAGGACTCTCTACTGCTGTCCCTGTCTCCACCATCTGCTGATGCTCACTTGTGAGCTGTGATACACCAAGTGACAACTCTACTCTGTGTCCCGAAGGTCCCACCGAGGTGTGAGTGTCTGCGCTGGTGATGTGTGCACTTAATTCTGCTGACGCAGCATGCTCAGAGGTTGCAGCTTCCTCTGAGGAGTCTGGAAGCTCAGGCTCTTCCTCCTGGACAGTGGGGACGGGGGCTGTCGATGGTCCTGTGGGGGAGTAAAGGAAAGAGTCAGAGATGTGAGGTAAAGATTGCATGCACATTGAATTGTGCAGATGATCATAAGTCAATCTGTTAGAGCATCAGATTCATTATCAGTGACTCATGCAATGTCAATGAGAGAGATGCCAAACTATTCTGTCACCAGCTTGCTGCGATGCGCCTGCCTGTCCGTCCCCCACTTGGGAATCGTCCTCGATCCTGGCAATTTCCAGGGCCGCCTCCTCCGAGGTGGTGAGCTGGGCTACTGAGGGTGGCCCTCCTCCTGTCCTTGCTCTTTCCTTCTTATTGTGGGCTATCTTTTCCTTCAATGAGGGACACAAGTGGAGTTTGAGTGAGAATGAAGGAGTGAGTGTAGAGATTCCATAGCATAGATACTTAGAAGGAGACAAAGGGCCCTCCCTGTCTGTTGTAAGTTGTCATTGCATCACAATGATAGAGAGTGTGAGGGCTGCATGGTCGAATAGTTAAGTGAATGTGACCATAGAGAGAGAGGGAATGGGCAAGGGTGCAGGGATGTAAGTGTCAAGTGGGACGTGCAGGAAGAGGTTGGTAAAGCAGAGTGCTGGTGAGGAGAGGCGATGGGGATCAGATTGAGGGTGAAGGGAAAGTCATACTCACTTTTCCAGTGCGCAGAAGGTCATGAAACCTCTTCCTGCACTGCAGCCAGGTTCTGCGGAACATAGAGATGGCATTGACCTCCCTAGCCACTTGCAGCCACACAGTTTTAGTTCGTTGTGCTGGCTTTTTTCTCCCTGAGGAAGGGAAGAGCACCTCCTTATTAGATCTTGCTCCCTCCACCAGAGCTTGGAGGGAGGGCTCATCAAATCGCTGGTGGACATGGTCGGTAAATGAAGTCTTTCATACAATGGCCAAAGCGTTTCCAGTCTCCAGAAGAAGCCAGGTTGCTTGCAGGACTTAAATCCAGCAGCACCGATGACGTCATCGGAGGCGACTTTCAGGATGGAAAGACTAATTGGGTCAGGGGTTCCCACATGCTGGAAATCAATTGCCCAATTAGGGGAAAATCGCTCTTTTTCCCCACTTCACACTGGAGTCGGGTTCAGGACTCTAAAAGCACTTGACACACCCCAGCCCGCCCACACTGGCAAAAGCGAGCCCAACGTTTCAGGTCGATGACCTTTCGACCAACTGCAGTTCTGACGAAAGGTCATCGACCTGAAACGTTAACTCTGTTTCTCTCTCCACGGATGCTGCCTGACCTGCTGAGTATCTCCAGCGTTTTCTGTTTTTATTTCAGATTTCCAACATCTGCAGTATTTTCTTTTTGACATTGTAGTGTTCTATTCCCTTTGGAGTTTCAGGTGGAGCGCCACCTCAAGAAATATGGGCCCAGATTTTTCTGTAGCAAGGCATCGAACGGCATCTTCCGTTAGTTATACTTGCCCTTGCATGTTTAGGTGTTTACAATTTTTGTGTGGCAAGTTGCTGCAAGTGCAAACTGATAACGTCACAGTGAGGGGAACAGGCCATCTGGGATCTGAGTGAACAGGGAAAGCAACCGTGTATCTCCTTAACCAATCAGATTGAAGGATTGTGAAATTAACAGTGCAATGACTGAGAAGGAATAAATTAGAGTGGGTGAATTCAATGTCAAATCAGGTACAAAAAGAGGGAAAGAAAGATTGGATTAAGAGAGAAAAGTACAAAAAAAAATTAATTTTTAAATCTCCAGTGGCAATCAATACCTAAAGGAATGCGACACCACACTTGTAATAGTTAATTTTCAATGAGAGGTTGACTGGCAGTAATTAACACTTATCACGTCCTTAAATGGCTGATGTAAGAAAACTACTCGGCACTTGGTCTAAGCGTTAAACAAAGCTTTAATCAACTGTTTTACAACATGGAGGTCTAGTTGTGTCCTTCACTAGTTCCTGTTAAGAATGTCCTGCGCAAGCTGGGCCCGTGCCCGAGTATTTATACTCTCCCTGGACAGCGCCACCCGTAGGCCACTCAGTATTATTTCATAAGTCTTTCTTTCATGAACGACTGATTCATGTCAACGGGTACTTGGATTTGAAAAGACAAGACAACGTTCTGTGGCGAGTTTAGTTTGTATCCACCGCGCAAATGCAGCAACTTCACGCCATTCAATGCATTTCAATGGTGAGGCAGGCAGCGAGATGCCGATTCCACGAAGCTAATGGCGGAGCGGCACAACTCGGACAGCAAATTTGGGATATTTGCATTTAACTGCGCATCTGCCCCTCGCCTGAAGTCGCTGTATCATTTGCGCATAAATAACGGCGAGCGCCATTAGCCTCACTGTTATTTTGAGAGCAAAATCTGGCCCATGAGTTTTATGATCCATAGAACCCTGAAGAATGAGCTTTGTTCATGTTATTGTGGTTCGAGATTGATAGAAACCTTGACTGTCCAGTGTATGTTCTAAAGGATTATTTTTCATCCAGGAAGCAAGCACACTCCTGAGACTGAAATTTAAAGCTTGCATTTATTATGTAAATATATTGCATCTGAATCTCTGCAATATTTTGTAGATGGAGGTTTTTAGTTTTTTGGGGGTTTTGCTCTCTTTATCGTGTTGCCAAAGTGTCATTATTTCACTCATGCCTTGGATCTTCTTCAACAGTCTGCATATCTCCCACATAATGAGTATAATAGGAACCATTGCCCTTTGATTGACAGATGATGGTGTTTGTTCTGTCTCATAGCAAGTGATTGTAGCTTCCTTTTGTGTTTTGATCTTTTGTTGTGGTGTTAATTTGATTCTTGAGCCTGACTAGTTTTATGTTACATACCTCAAGCACCCTGTAGATGCTTTTTTCATCACATTCCCATATTTCATTTAACAAACGCTATCCTCACTATACCGTAGAAGTAATGTTGAGCGACTTAGTGATAATAGTGCTGGTAATAGCATTCCTATTCATTACATACTATATAATTCTGACCTAAACATGTACATAAAACTTAGAGCAACATTGATTTATAGAAGTACTGTAAATTAACTCCAGCTAATTAGCTTTTGTTAACATGCGCCTCCGAACATCAATTACAGGTAATGTGATCATCAATACAGAGAGGTGACAATTAAGGTGCATCTGACACTATCATTTTTAAAATGGCTATTCAGGTGTCATTGAAGATGCTGTTGGAGTCACAACTTGGATTTATGTATCACTGGGGGGCCTTGCGGTATTCTGCATCTACAAAATCTTCAGTCACTGTAAATTAAACTAAAGTGAAAATGTTATGTATCTTTCTAGCTCGCACAACAGTAAATGTCTTAAGGTAAAACTGTTGAGAAGAGCCACTGAGAATGTATCTCTTGGCAGTTATTCTCAATGATGGAGCTTCTGAGTATGTGAGCTCCGTATTCTGTATCTCTTCCAGCCATGGCTAGAATGGGAAGAGATTATTCAGGTTTTGGCAATGATACTAGTGAGTCCCTTCTGGTTTTGACTTAACACTGAGACTTCATTTACGGCAAATACTAAGTGGTTGGAGGGAAAATAAAATTTCATAGCTTCTTTGTAGATGCTTTTGATGGCTGCCGAGTTTAGCAAGAGGAGGAAATTAAGCGAGCTACAATTGAAGACAAATCAAATGTATTACAGCTGACAGAAGCAACCGTGAAGAAGCTTTGAAATGTATTTTCGCTCTGAGTAGTTGGATTTCTTTACTGTTCGCTATAAATTAAAATTGACTGTTGAATCAAAACTGAATGGCCCAAATGTACAGAAGTACAGGCACCAAAAACAGTGTGGCTGACTTCTGTGCAGCCTTCTGACTGGATGAACTGTCGTTCTCCCCACCCTAACCCCTTCAGCAAGAACCATTGAGCTCACAAGGGCAAGATTAACATAAAGGTTCAACTGTCGTGTTCAGCAAGCTTCGCGCTACAATGAAATCTTCAATTTTCTTGCTCGGAATTTGAGAACATCTGGCCAAGTGCCAGGGTTGAGTTTGGCTGTTGTTAACTGGGCTGAGAGGTTTCTATTTTTGCAGTGAAGGGAAACCTACTCGACTCTAAAAGGCCCAGTTCCTGAACATGCATTGTCTGCAGTTCCCTGATTATGTATGGCCAATGGGCGCGGTTCCCCACCAGAAGCGAGTACTTCGAAAACCGGCTCTTAAGTGTAACTGTCAACCATCACGAAGATGTCCATGATTCTGAACCTGCCTTTGTGGCTGGCGATGGATAGAGCTGTGATACAAGCAAAAGGGGATAACGTGAGAGGAACACGATTCAAAAAGAAATATTAATTTAACAAATTTTTTAAAAATAATTACGTAGTGTTCCTAACCCTAACCCTAACCCTAACCCTAACCCTAACCCTAATAGTGTCAAGAATGTAGTCTGTTGCTAATTGTGTGTTCCTATCTCAGCTTGGGTTGCCTTTTCACCTCACTCATAGGTATGTTTGTTATTTTAATCGGTTCTCAGTTGAGCTTGTGGTGTTGAGAAATTGAAGCTGCCTTGATACACTTGGAGCGGCGTGCTTTCTGCTGTGCTTAGCCTGTTTGTGAAATAATAATAAAATAACGATTTTCATGAAATCATGGACTTCCGCACTCGACTTTATGGTCGATGATGTTTGGAACAGATGTGAGTGGCTGTGTAGCAGGAGGACAATGGGAAAATAGCAGATTTAAAATAAAAATTAAGATGGAGTCAAAGTTACTTTACCTATTAAACTTTTCATATATTGCACAAGCATAGAATACTATGTTGACACTGTTAACGCACAAATCCTTAAGGAGCAGTTATATTCCTACTTTTGCATCAATGCAAATTGGCTTTGGCTGTGCTTCAATGCGCAAGTAGTAGAAAAACTCCAGATTAAGAGCCACTCTGGAATATACGAAGCCCAAGGGCTTCAGCTAGTCTACTGGATCTCCTGGGCACTTTATGAACATACTGCTGTATCTTTTTTAATTTTAATTTTGAGAAAGCAGACACTCCTTCCCACGCTCCCAAAACATGAAAAACGTAACAGCCAGGGAGGCGGGTCTCTGCACACGGGTGGAAGTGGGTATGTGGAGAGCTCTCTCCTGTCAGGCAGAGTGCAGCTCACAGCCATGGGCAGCCTGCAATATAACCGCAGTCTTGCCAGCTGCACTTTGTATCTACCAGTATCTGGCTAATAGTGCATGTGATGAAATATTCCATTCATCACTGCCTGTGACTGTGGTTGGTTTCAGGTTTCCCCTCACCATTGTATTGCCTGTGACTGTGGTTGGTTTCAGGTTTCTCCTCACCATTGTATTGTATATTGGAATGTATGGAATGTGTTGTGTGTAGGGCTCCGCCCATACCGGGCCTCTATGTAAGCCAGCTCAGCCTGGCCTCATATCCAGTACTGCAGAGCTCCAGATGGAAGATACCTCTCTCCACTGCGTGTTATCTTCTAAGTTAATAAAAGCCTTGTTTTGTTCCGCTAACATCGAGTCTCGGGATTATTGAGGCACATCAATTTTATTAACTTATTTTTCAACACAATGGATCAACTCCTGAAACCTGAATGTTTGGATTTGGATCAGCATGCTCCGGACGCATCAGCACGCTTCGGACACTGGTTTATGTGTATGGAATTCTTCCTGGACAATTCCGCAGCCGTCAAAGACGCTACGGACGCTGCGAGTATGAAACTCGGAATTCTGCGGAATTGGGTAAGCCACCGGGTTTACCCCCTCATCCAAGACGCCGACACGTACCTGGCCGCCTGCGACATCTTAAAGGCGCATTACCAGCAGCCTACAAATGAGGTGTATGCTAGGCATCTGCTCGCCACTCGCGCACAGCGACCTGGGGAATCGGTGGAGGAGTTCCTAGGCACCCTGAAAATGCTTGGCAAAGACTGCAACTGCCGAGATGTAAAAGCCGCAGTGTACACTGACGAGCTTGTTCGCGATGCCTTTATCACAGGCCTCAGCTCCACTTACATCCGGCAAAGACTGCTGGAAAAAACGGGATTGGACCTGAAACAGGCTGCGGACACCGCGCGATCCCTGGATGTGGCCCAGAGAAACTCGGACGCCTACTCTTCAGCCCGCGCCGTCCACGCCGCCACGTGTGCACCAAGGGCGCTGCCATCTTGGAAGGCATCTTCCCCGCCCGGCAGCCCGACACCGTCGGGGCCCCGCTCTCCCCCCAGAAGCCCTACGACAGCCGCGCCGCGTCGGGGACCCAACTGCTACTTCTGCGGGCAGCCAAAGCACACCAGAAACCTGTGCCCGGCGAAAGGCACCACCTGCTTTAAGTGCGGTAAGAAGGGGCACTTCGGGAAGGTGTGCAGAGGGAACCCCGCCGGAAAACCAAAACCTGCCACCGCCGCGTGTGCGCCGTGGGAGCGGCCATCTTAGACGCCATCTTGCCCGACCTCGTGGGGTCCGCCATCTTGTGAGCAGACAGCGTGGACGCCATCTTGTCTTGATCAGGGCCCTACAGTGGCATCGGTCACAGTGGACCAGACCAGGCCCCACCCGCTATCCAAATCAATGGTGGACATCGAGGTAAACGGGTGCCGGGTTAAATGTTTAATTGACAGCGGAAGCAAGGAGAGTTTTATCCACCCTGAACTGGCACAACAACTCTCCCTAAAGGTGGTCCCTACTCGGGGTACCATCTCTATGGCTGATAAAACCCAGACATCGACCATTCTGGGTTACTGCATGGTACAATTGTCCATTAACGGGACTGTATACGATAATTTTAAAGTATTAATCATGAAGAATCTATGCGCGAGCGTGATCTTGGGCCTGGATTTCCAGTGCAACCACCAAAGCATCACGCTCAAGTACGGTGGGTCCCAGCCGCCCCTCACAGTGTGCGGCCTGGCTACCCTGAAGGTAAAGCCGCCTTCGCTATTCGCGAACCTTACCCCTAACTGCCGGCCAATAGCGACCAAAAGCAGGAGGTACAGCTGGGAGGACAGGCGGTTTATCGCGACCGAGGTAGACAGGCTCCTGAAAGAGCGCATTATTGAATGCAGCAATAGCCCGTGGCGCGCCCAAGTGGTGGTGGTAAGGGGTAGCGAGAAGAAACGGATGGTGATCGACTATAGCCAAACGATCAACAGGTACACCCAACTAGACGCCTACCCGCTACCCCGCATATCAGAAATGGTGAACCAAATCGCCCAATACCGGGTGTTCTCCACCATCGACCTCAAGTCAGCGTACCACCAGCTCCCTATCAGACCAGAGGACCGCCCGTACACCGCCTTCGAGGCGAACGGACGCCTCTACCAATTCCTCAGAGTCCCCTTTGGGGTGACGAATGGGGTCTCGGTCTTCCAGAGGGAGATGGATCGCATGGTCGATGACCACCACTTGCAGGCAACCTTCCCCTACCTCGACAACGTCACCATCTGCGGTCACAACCAGCAGGATCACGACTCGAACCTCGAAAGGTTCCTGAAAACCGCACAAAAACTCAACCTCACCTACAACGAGGACAAGTGCGTTTTCAACACCACGCGCCTCTGCATACTAGGCAGCATGGTGGAGAATGGGGAAATCGGACCAGACCCCGACCGATTGCGCCCCCCTACGGGAGCTGCCCCTGCCCAACACTCCCAAAGCCCTGAAAAGGTGCCTGGGGTTATTTTCTTATTATTCCCAATGGGTCCCCAACTACTCCGACAAAGCCCGCCCCCTCTTGAAAGCATCCTCTTTTCCGCTCTCTGCTGAGGCCCACGCCGCCTTCAAAAGCATTAAGCAGGATATTGAGCGGGCCACGCTACAGGCAGTGGACGAGAACACTCCATTTCAAGTGGAAAGTGATGCGTCTGACTTTGCCTTGGCGGCCACCCTCAACCAGGCGGGGCGGCCCGTAGCTTTCTTCTCGAGGACCCTCCAAGGGCCCGAGATCAGACACTCCTCCGTGGAAAAGGAGGCCCAAGCCATCGTGGAGGCAGTGCGCCACTGGCGCCACTACCTAGCCGGCAAACGCTTCACCCTACTTACCGACCAGCGGTCGGTAGCGTTTATGTTCAATAATAAACAGAGGGGGAAGATCAAAAATGATAAGATTCTTAGGTGGCGGATCGAGCTCTCCACCTTCGAGTATGACATCATTTACCGGCCAGGGGCCCTTAATGAATCCCCAATGCCCTCTCACGAGGGATGTGTGCCAGCGCCACCGGGGATCGGCTACAGACCCTCCACAACGACCTCTGCCACCCAGGGGTCACGCAGCTGTTCCACTTCATAAAGTCCCGCAACTTACCCTACTCGATTGAGGAAGTTCGGTCTCTGACCAGGAACTGCCGCACTTGCGCTGAGTGCAAGCCTCGGTTCTACCACCCTGATAGAGCCCACTTAATCAAAGCTACACGGCCCTTTGAGCGGCTCAGCTTAGATTTCAAGGGCCCCCTCCCGTCCGTCGACCGCAATGTTTACTTCCTGAACATTGTGGACGAATACTCCCGGTTCCCATTCGCCTTCCCCTGCCCAGACATGACCAGCGCCACGGTCATTAAATGCCTCAACAGCCTGTTCTGCCTGTTCGGTATGCCGAGCTACATCCACACGGATAGGGGGGCGTCCTTCATGAGTGAAGAGCTACGCCAGTACATGCTGTCCAGGGGTATCGCCACGAGCCGTACCACCAGCTACAACCCCCGGGGTAACGGTCAAGTGGAGCGAGAGAACGGGACAGTATGGAAAGCAGTCACTCTAGCTCTAAGGACCAAGGGCCTCCCTATCTCCCGCTGGCAGGAAGTCCTCTCAGATGTGCTCCATTCGATACGGTCGCTATTGTGTACTGCCACTAATGCCACGCCTCATGAACGAATGTTTAGCTTTCCCCGGAAATCCACCTCAGGCGTATCCATGCCGTCATGGCTCTCCACCCCAGGTCCGGTATTCGTGCGAAGGCATGTGAGGGGCCATAAGACGGACCCTCTCGTGGAGCCAGTGCACCTACTCCACGCCAACCCCCAATACGCGTATGTCCGGCACGCCGACGGAAGGGAGGACACCGTGTCAATAAAAGACGTCGCCCCAGCCGGTAACGACAACAACCACGGCAATAGCAGCAACAACGACCACAGCAACTCTTACCCACCCACTACTCTTTCATCACCCCCGGAAGAACATCGACCAACGGCACCCCCACCAACTACCCCTTCAACAACCCTGGCGGCACCCCCGGCAGAGACCCAGGAGGCCACCGGGGACACCCAGCCGACACCCGCGACACCACAACAGCCACGTCGGTCGCAGAGGACTACCAAACCCCCGAACAGACTAAATCTATAGAAGGGGTGAATGTGATGAAATATTCCATTCATCACTGCCTGTGACTGTGGTTGGTTTCAGGTTTCCCCTCACCATTGTATTGCCTGTGACTGTGGTTGGTTTCAGGTTTCTCCTCACCATTGTATTGTATATTGGAATGTATGGAATGTGTTGTGTGTAGGGCTCCGCCCATACCGGGCCTCTATGTAAGCCAGCTCAGTCTGGCCTCATATCCAGTACTGCAGAGCTCCAGATGGAAGATACCTCTCTCCACTGCGTGTTATCTTCTAAGTTAATAAAAGCCTTGTTTTGTTCCGCTAACATCGAGTCTCGGGATTATTGAGGCACATCAGTGCAGTCTAACTTTAACTCAAGATTTAGAAGCAAAGCCTCAGAATGTCTGGAACACTCAAGGAAATCAGAAAGACTCTGTTAAGAACATTATAAAATATCTTCCAGTTTGCAATTGTTGCAATGCAGAATCTTTCAATCTATGTTAATGCCAAGAATTATGACAAACAGGGCTGGATTTTCTGGCCGGATGCGAGATGGTGGCAGGTTTGATCTGCAGCGGGTTCCGGTCCCGCTCCCTGTTGCAGCCGCCCTCCATTAACGATTTTCCATAGATTGGCCTCATTAGGGCCAACGTGCGCACTGGCCGGCCCAATGGGTGGGTGCGGGTCGGCTTCCCACACCTGATGACACACTCGGAGCCTGGATATTTAAAGGGGCCATGTCCCCTTTGCTTTTCACTTTCTTTCTTCTGCCTTTAAATGCTGGTTGCTGCAGGAATGGCCGCACAACGCTCCAAGGCTGCTCCCCATTTCGATAATGACTCCCTCAATGCTCTTGTGGAGGGAGTAAGAGGATGAAAGGAGGTCCTCTTCCTCTCCGATGGACAGAGGAAGCCTCCTCGGCACACAAAAACAGCCTGGCTGCAAATTGCTGAGGAGGTAAGTGCTCGGTCTGTGTGTACACGCACCTGGGTGCAGTGCAGAAAAAGATTCAATGACCTGATGTGATCAGCAAAAGTGAGTATAACATCACACTTACCTTCAGCCTGCTTCCCATCTCTTCACATTCCCATCACTACTTTGGCAACCTACTCCTCCACATCCCAACTTACCCTTACTTTCCTTGCACCCATACATATCCCTTTCTCTCCCTGTACAGAATCACTTCACCATCCTACTATGCACCCCTCACACTCGATCTCACTGTTATGCAATACTGTAGTGCTCCACCAGATCTGTCGAGGCATCTGAAGCGCACTTTGAGCAATCCTATGGTTTGCTCTGTGATGCTTCTGGTGGAAATGTGGCTCTCATTGTAATGCTCCTCAGCTTCATTTGATGGCCTCCTCATCAGTGTCATTAGCCACATCTCCAGGGGATAGCCCTTGTCTCCAAGTAGCCATCCGGAAAGTTGGGTTGGCGGATTGAAGAGCTGAGGCACAATGGACTGCTGCAAGATGTAAGAGTCATGGCAGCTGCCAGGGTACTTAGTGCACACATGCATAATGTTCTTCCTGTGGTTACACACCAGCTGCACGTTAAGGGAGCGGAAGCCCTCGTGGTTCACAAATACAGCTGGGTTGTGATGGGGTGCCCTGATGGCCACATGTGTGCAGTCAATGACGCCTTGCACCCTAGGGAAGCCTGCCATATCAGCAAACCCAACTGCCTGCGCCGTTACACTTGCTTCATCCGTTGAGAAGTGGATGTAATTGGCCGATTTGCCAAACAGGGCATCGGTAACCTGCATGATGCAATTGTGTGCGGCCGACTAGGAGATACCACTGATGTCTGCAGATGATCCCTGGAAGGACCCTGAAGCAAAGAAGTTGAGGGCGGTGATGACTTTGACAGCCACTGATACGGAGTGGCCACCCACCCCTCTGGGCTCCAGGTCTTGGTGCAGCATTGTGCAGATGTCTGCGACTGCCTCTCGCGCAAGTCTCAGCCTCCTTTGGTACTGCTGCTCAGTCAAGTTGAGGAAGCTCCTCCTCTGCCTGTAAACCCTGTGTTGGGGGTATCTCCTGCGGTGCGGTGCAGCCCTGCACTGACGGCCTCTGCCCTGTGCAGCATCAGGTGGCTCAGGAGAAGGTTGGCGCTCTGGTTGTCGGTGCTGCTGGTGTGCCTGGTTCTGCTGCTGCCGCGGCTGATCATCCTCCGAATCTGAGGACCAGGATTGTAATGTATGTACCTTTAAGGGGAGAACTACTTTTTACAGCTCCTGTATACTGTAGTACCGGCAGTGACCACACCTGTATATAAACCCTGAGTAGTGATCTGTACAGTTAGTTCTAGAGTAACTCTCATTCAGTAAACACCTGTTGAATCGTTCCTGCAGTCTGTTGTCTGATTATTGAAGGACACAACATTAAGATACACGGATCTAACATTGGCGACGAGCAGATTCGAACCTACCTGCAACTCTGCATCACCTCCCAGAGATTCGCTCCTGGAGAACAGTGGAAGAAGGTCGAGTCCAGAAGCACGGGCGTCGACCACGGGCAACCGCCCAGTCATCCAGCGGAGATTTGAGCATCGCAGGGGAGACTGTCGAGAGCCAGGCTTGGCTTTCCAGTCACGGTGGTCCAGCGAAATGGGCTGGCAACAGGTACTGCACAGACCCTTCCAGGACAGCGACGGGCTAGAGCCCGACCGAGTGGCACAGAAAAAGGCCGAGCAGCGTCGACGCGGGAGAGAGAGAGGGCAGAGCGCACAGGGCGCAGCCGGTGTTCAGGACCAAGCGGCGTCAACGGGGGAGAGAGGCGAGAGAGAGCAGAGCGCAGCCGGTGTTCAAGGGCCGAGCAGCGTCAACGGGGGAGAGAGGCGTGCAGGAAAACGTGCAGAGCGCAGCCGGTGTTCAAGGGCCGAGCAGTGTCAACGGGGGACAGAGGCGCGCAGGAAAACGCGAGGCACTGCCATTGCCACGAGGACCGCAGAGAGCGGCGTTGGTAGCAGTGCAGGAGCAGTGCACGAAACCCACAGGGCGTCGCCATTTGCCACGAGGACCGCCGAGAGCGGCGTTGGCAGCAGCGCGGGAGAGGCCATTTTAAGCCGCAGCGGGGAAGAAAGGAAAGCGCGGGAGACGCCATTTTAAGCTGCAGTGGGGAAGAAAGGAAAGCGCGGGAGATGCCATTTTAAGCCAGTCTAACCACACCCAAAAATGCCAAAGAGTGGCAGTATCACAGCGTTCGACAATGAAGTCGAAGATTGGACGACATATGTCGAACGCATAGAAGTATACTGCAAGGCGAATGAAGTGCCAGATGACAAGAAAGCGCTGGTATTGTTGAATTCAATGGGTGCCAAAATGTATGGGTTACTACAAAACCTAGTAACCCCAGAGAAGCCAGTAGAAAAGGATTTTGAAAACAGTGTCAATCCTACAGGACCACTTAAACCCCACACCGCTGCTGATAGCAGAAAGATTTAAGTTTCACAAAAGGAACCAGCATAACGATGAAAGTAATGCTGAGTATTTAACGGAACTGCGCAAGCTATCGAAACACTGCCAGTTTGGAACAGGACTAGCAGATACTTTAAGGGACAAGTTTGTGTGTGGGCTTCAAAGTGAAGGAACCCAGAAACGGCTTCTATCAGAAAAGGATCTTACGCTGGACAAGGCTTTCAGCATTGCAGTATCACACGAAACAGCAGCACGGGGCACTGCAGAGATACAACGGAGACCGCAAGAATATGGCACAAATGAAATGTCATACGGAACAGTGAAGTGCTATCACTGCGGCAGAACAACACACGACAATAATGATTGCTGGTTCAAGGACAAAGTGTGCAGACAGTGTGGAAAAGTAGGACACATAGCAAGAGTCTGCAGGTCGGGAAAGAAAACCAGCAGCAAGAAATCTCCACAGGAGAAGTACAAGAAGGTACATAAGGTGACGGAGAGTAGTTCAGATGAACAGAAGAGAGATACAGACTCCGGAAGCAAGGAGCTAGGTTGTCTGAAACTACATAATGTGATCAAAACAGAGGATCACCAAACTATCTGGGTCACGCTCAAGATAGCAGGAGTCCAAGTGAAAATGGAATTGGACACAGGATCAGCCCTAACAGTCATAAACCGAAGGGACTACAAGCGGCTATTCTCACATATACCCTTGAGAGATACAAAGATTGTCTTGAAGACGTACACGGGGCAAAAAGTCTACCCCAAAGGAAAAATAAGGATGAACGTTATATATAACGGCAAGGAAACACCAAAAATGGACCTATATGTATTGCCAGATGGAGGACCACCACTACTAGGACGTGAATGGATCCGGAAGATACAGCTAGATTGGCATTCCATACAGGCACTGACTGTGGCTGACAAAAAGGATGACGACGTCACACCTGGGCGACTGTCAAAGATCCTAACTGACGCGAAAGAAGTGTTCCAGCAAGGACTCGGAACACTAAAAGGCATGACAGCGATGATTAAAATTGAAGAAAACGCAAGCCCAAATTTTTTTAAGGCCAGACCGGTACCTTATGCGATCCGCCCAGCCGTCGAAGCAGAGCTGGAGAGTCTGGAACGTTCAGGTGTACTGTCCAAGGTGGACTGGAGCGAGTGGGCTACACCCATCGTCCCTGTGATGAAAAAGTCGTTGAGCAGCACGCCTGGGGAACCAAGGAAGGTTCGCATCTGTGGGGACTTTAAGGTAACAGTGAACCCGGTCCTTCACACCGTACAATATCCACTTCCGCGGATTGAAGATATTTTCGCCTCGCTATCTGGAGGGAAACGCTTCACTAAGATTGATCTGGCCCAGGCGTATCTGCAAATGGAGGTAGAAGAAGCATCAAAAAAATACCTCACAATCAACACCCATAAAGGTCTCTACCAATACAACCGGCTGGTATTTGGGGTAGCATCAGCTCCGGCTATTTGGCAGAGGGCAATGGAACAAGCCCTGCAAGGGATCCCAGGGACCCAGTGTTATTTGGACGACATCCTGGTCACGGGCGAAAATGACCGTGATCACCTTGCCAACCTGGAGCAGGTGCTCACTAGATTGCAGGAATATGGGCTCCGAGCTAACCGCCCCAAATGCGAGTTTTTTAGAAAACAGATCTCGTATTGTGGCCACGTTATCGATAAAGAGGGGTTACATAAGCCCCCAGAGAAGATTGAGGCAGTAGTCAAGGCTCCAGCACCGGAAAATGTGTCACAACTGAGGTCGTTCCTCGGGCTGGTAAACTACTACCATAAGTTCTTGCCAAATTTGTCTACAATACTACACCCACTGAACACCCTACTGCAAACTGGGGTGCCATGGAAGTGGAGTGACGAATGTAGACGAACTTTCCAGAAGAGCAAAACACTAATCACATCGAAAGAGGTATTGGCCGATTACAGCCCGGCATTACCAATTCGGTTAGCATGTGATGCGTCACCCTACGGCATTGGAGCGGTGCTGTCGCACAAATTCTCGGACGGCTCAGAGAGGCCAATAGCCTTTGCGTCACGATCACTAACCTCAGCCGAGCGTAACTACGCCCAGATTGACAGGGAGGCCCTCAGCCTAGTGTGGGGAGTGAAAAAGTTCAATCACTATCTGCACGGGCAGAAGTTCACCTTGCTGACTGACCACCAACCACTTGTCTTCATCTTTAATCCAAAGAAGGGCGTTCCGGTGATGACTGCGCAACGGCTACAAAGATGGTCCCTTTTTCTAGGGGCGCACCAATATGAAATTGAGTATAAGGGCACGAAACAGCATGGAAACGCTGATGGGCTATCACGCCTGCCACTGCCTACTGCGGAGGAAGCACCAGCAGTGGATCCTGTCGAAATATTTCATTCGACTATAATTGAATGCTTGCCAGTAACTAACGCTGGTATAGAGAAGGAGATCCGAAATGACCCGACACTGTCTCGGGTGTATGATTTGACGATGAAGGGATGGCCAGCACATGGTGACTCACTGTTGCCAGCATTCTCATCCAGAAGAGAACAGCTGTCAGTATGCCAGGGGACCTTGATGTGTGGATCCCGAGTGGTAATTCCACCCAAGTTAAGGGAGAGAGTGCTCAGTGAGCTTCACGAAGGTCATCTGGGAGGGGTAAAAATGAAAAGCCTAGCCAGGGCTTATGTGTGGTGGCCGGGAATCGATAAACAAATCGAGGACCTGACCAAGAGCTGCTCAGGATGCCAGAAAGTCCAAAATGCACCACCACAGGCCCCTCTACACCCATGGGAGTAGCCATCATCTCCATGGCAATGGATGCATATTGATTTTGCTGGTCCATTCATGGACTCAATGTTTTTAATAGCCGTGGATGCGCACTCGAAATGGCCTGAGGTCATCAAAATGTCCTCCACCACCACGGAGAAAACTATTGCAGTCCTACGGACCATTTTTGCCAGGAATGGCTTGCCAAAACAGATTTGCTCCGACAACGGACCACAGTTTGTGTCCGAAGAGTTCCGGAGGTTCTTGAAAAAGAATGGGGTAAGGCATTACACGTCCGCCCCGTATCATCCAGCCACAAATGGATTGGCTGAGAGGTTCGTACAAACCTTTAAGAAGGCAATAAAGGCTATGTACAATGACAACATTCCGCTGCAGCACAAGGTGGACAATTTCCTGTTCGCCTACCGGAATGCGACACATGCAGTCACCAAACAGGCCCCAGCCATGATGTTCTTTAACCGAAGGTTAAGATCTCGCCTGGATTTGCTCAGACCAAACGTACGAAGAGATGTTGAGAGTAAGCAATTCCAGCACATCCATGAAAAGCCAACAAGGAGCTTCAATGTAGGGCAACCAGTCTTGGCCCGCAACTACCGAACAGAAAAATGGCAGCCAGGAATGATATGCACACGGCAGGGCCCACTAGTGTACACAGTGGATGTTGGGGAGAGCAGCGTGAGACGCCATGCTGACCAGATCCTAGAGTCACAGGAACAAGTCAACCCCATGCCTCGCCCATATGTACCTGGTGATGAACCCAACGTACAGGTAGCATCTACCCCAGAAACAGTAGCATCGGAAGCTGATGAACCAACCGACGACAGGGGGCCAGAATCGCCTCCGCACCAAGAGCAAGACACTCGGGAAAGGCGCTACCCAGGAAGGATCAGGAAGCCTCCCAAAGACTGAATTTATAAATAGACTATTTTCAGCTAATGTTGCATGTTAAAAGTGTTAATTGTAATTAGTTTGATATTTAATTGTTAAATGAGTGTTATGGTACTGTTAATCTAAAAGGGGAGGAATTGTAATGTATGTACCTTTAAGGGGAGAACTACTTTTTACAGCTCCTGTATACTGTAGTACCGGCAGTGACCACACCTGTATATAAACCCTGAGTAGTGATCTGTATAGTTAGTTCTAGAGTAACTCTCATTCAGTAAACTCCTGTTGAATCGTTCCTGCAGTCTGTTGTCTGATTATTGAAGGACACAACATTAAGATACACGGATCTAACAAGGATGAGAGAATATAAATGGTTCCCATTATGCTGGTGAAAATGTCACTTGAGGATGAAATGTTATAAGCGCTCAGTCAATGTGGAGAGAGGTTATTCCAAGGAGGTCACAGTACATATAGATCTCACAACACACACTTACAACCTCAAAACACCTGAACACCTTGCCATGGAGGGAGTGCAGCGAAGATTCACCAGACTGATACCTGGGATGGCAGGAATGACGTATGAGGAGAAATTGGGTCGATTGGGCTTATTCTCGCTGGAGTTTAGAAGAATGAGAGGGGATCTCATTGAAACTTATAAAATTCTAACAGGACTAGACAGACTAGATGCAGGAAGGATGTTCCCGATGGCCGGGGAATCCAGAACCAGGGGTCACAGTCTAAGGATAAGGGGTAAGCCATTTAGGGCAGAGATGAGGAGGAATTTCTTCACCCAGAGAGTGGTGAACCTGTGGATTTCTCTACCACAGAAGACAGTGGAGGCCAATTCATTAAATATATTCAAGAAGGAGTTAGATATATTTCTTAAGGCTAAAGGGATCAAGGGATATGGGGAGAAGGCAGGGACAGGGTGATGTAAGAAAAAGGAGTCTTACCATCAAGTAACTTTAAAGTAAGCTTTAAGTAACTTATAAACACACTATATACAAGAGAGGTCTTTACCATGCCTCTGGTAGAAGCCTCTTACAATACTGAACAGACCAGTATTTATACCAGTCCAACAGGAAGTGACATATGACAGGAAGTGAGGTATGTACACAGTTCATAGTTCATAGTTCACAGGAAGTGATGACATAACTTCCCGGAAGTTATTATTGTTATCACACAGGGTACTGAATTTGGATGATCAGCCATGATCTCATTGAATGGCGGAGCAGGCTCGAGGGGCCAAATGGCCTACTCCTGTTCCTATCTTCTATGTTTCTATGTTTCAATGTCTTCAACATCCTGCAATCAGAAAGTTCAGGCTTTTGAAATTCAACTGAAGTGGCGGGTTAGCTTTAATGCTGCTCTTGCAGCTGTGGAACGCCGTGGAACACGCTGAAAATGTTGCAAACTTGAAAACCCCTCTCAAAATAGGATTAAACAGGTAGTTAAGTTAACTGCCTCTCCCGCCGCTTGATGTCGGGTCTGATCTGGAGTCGCAGACCCGACACCTCGGAAAGTCGCGTGGAGGCGGGTTCGTGGTGGGCTCGCAACCCGGCGTCAATCATCTTGGATTTAACTTCGGACCCGTCTCCAAACTCGCCCTCTGAGCACCGGCAAAATCACGGCCATAATATTCCTTCCACCAGTTTTCAGATATAAAGAAGCTGGTTTGGTTCAGATCATGATGATTACAGTTACTGTTTGCTGGTGATGAAATCATTCCCAATTCATAGAATCGTAGAAAGACACGGCACAGAAGGAGGCCAATCAGCCCATCATGGCGGTGCTGGCTCTTCGGCGGAGCGATCCAACAAGTCCCACTCCCCTGCCCTTTCCCCGTAGCCCTGCAAATTACCATGCAAATGACATTGTACTGAGCTAAAGTAATGCTACTTAGAATCTTTTTAAAAAATTGTTATGGCTGTTATATTCACAAGGCACAGAAAGAACTTGCAAAAGGAACAGACAGAATACCCGTGTAAGTGAATGACAAAAGTCAAACGGTGGTGCTTCCTAAATAAGAATTCTCTGAAATTCAATCTCTGGTTTTGCTATTCATTTATCAGTTCTCTGAATTTTGTCCATGAAAATGAAATGCTAACACTCTCCGTATGTTATGAGTTTCAGTTACAGGTGCACGTGTACACAGATGAATAGTTTTCAATTTACAAAGTGGGAAATCTGGAAGTCCAGTCCAGAGCTTAAATGTGACTATAACAAAATGGTTAATATCAGCAAAAAAGAAAACGAGAAGGGGTCACGGAGAGGACATGCTTAGCTTGTATCTAGTGTCTGTAATTTGCCTCTGATCTCCATGCCTATGTATTTCATACATACAGGCAGCTCTGTCATGAGCACAGTGCCTGATCCCAGGCTGATTGAAGAACATCTGTTGAGGTATTTACAAAGTTAGTAGATTAGCTGTGAGTCAAGCAGGTGTTTTTTTTTACTGGAGTCAAAATATGTCTAAAGTGGCTTTTGCTCTGATCTTTTAAGTACAAGCGACCAAGTTGCAACAAAGACTTTTGGAAAGGTAACAGATAATAAAACACAAGCGGCAGTTGCTCATAATTACAGGTGGTCAATATCTGGCACATTATGTGCCTTACTGAGGAAGAATACAAACTTAATTTATATGGAAAAGGCATAATCAAATACAGATGGGAGGATGTAAATTAAAGAATTTACCAAATATCTCAGTGGAATACACTAATGGAAACGAGACAGAATAGGAAATTAAAAATTATTTAAAGCAGATGGACGTTTCTTTGAGCTTTTTAAATTTATTAGCTGCATGAAAACTCTATCTGTTTATTTTACATGGTTGTGAAATTAATGATCTGCTGAGCTGCACTTGTGCTATTTTATGATCACTAATTCATTCATTATATCACGCGATATTTGATGACAATCTGTGAAAATTCTTCAAGTAGTTTTGATTTATTCTTGAGATTTCAGTCAAAATTAACCCTTCCTGTCACTTGTAGGCCACACTTATCCTGTAGGTATGCATAAAACCATACCATTTTCCTGAGAATGTTAATGATGTATTCTATCATACATTGACAGGTTTACATGTAACATGCACTTCCTGTAAGCGTCACACTTGCTTTCTGTTACGGGTTAACCACTGCACTTCAAATATCGCACAATAGTGTAACTGCTGACACACCATGAGCAACATCGCCGGATATCTGCTGGTATAACTTAAGTGGACAGTGACCAGTTCAAACTAGTACAGGAAAAGTTCTGATATCCGGCACCGACTGGACCGGCGTGTTGCCGATATATCAAAACTGCCGGACATGCAAAGTTAACGTTGAAGCATATGGAGATGAAAATCTCCATATTTGACAACAAACACTGTTGCTCAGCAACAGCTTGTAAACACTCAGCCCGTACCTTGGAAGCGTCTCTGAAGCTGTTGCTAAGCTACAAAGATGCTTTCCAGAGCCTGCCTGTTAAAAGAATGCTAGGAGAAGAAAAAAAACCTAACCAAAACGGCTGCTGATTTCTGCCGTTAGAGCGAGGTTTCCGGCCATACAACCTCCGGATAAACCAAAGTTTCCTGTATTTAGATGTGATGTTAAGTCTCAACAGGCAACTAAAATTTTGAAAATTATTTTGCTCCCCTTTTGTTTAGTTCCTACTGCGACATCGTGGAGTTTAGAAGAATAAAATTCTGACAGGGCTAGACAGACTGGATGCAGGGAGGATGTTTCCCCTGGCTGGGGGGTCTAGAGCCAAGGGTCACAGTCTCAGGATACAGAGTAGGACATTTAGGACTGAGATGAGGAGAAATTTCTTCACTCAGAGGATGGTGAACCTGTGGAATTCTCTACCACAGAAGGCTGTGGAGGCCAAGTCACGAATATATTTAAGAAGGAGATAGATAGATTTCTAGATACAAAAGGCATAAAGGGGTATGGGGAGAGAGCGAGAATATGGTATTGAGATAGAGGATCAGCCATGATCATATTGAATGGCGGAGCAGGCTCGAAGGGCCGAATGGCCTACTCCTGCTCCTATTTTTCTATGTTTCTATCATCACTTGCTCGACTGCTATGAGACTGCAAGAACAGTGCAGATGAATTGGCCTTTGGGAAAAGTGTGGGGTGAAGATGGCCCAATTGGGGATCAGGAATTCACGACAGGGGAAATTGTGAGGCATCTCGGTTCCTATCAGCATTCCATACCACAGTGTGCCAGCACAGTAACAGATTTGGGCAAAGTGGAAGTAAGGTGAATTGACAAGTAGTACACAATTTCTGGGTCAAGGGAGCTTTATACTCAAGAGTGCTGCAAACCATCTTTCAAATGTTCAGACTTTCCACCTTTAACAACTAAATAAGTTATTTCCTGATCAGCTCTTCTATCTGTAGTAAAGTTAGCCCACCTTGCATTTGGCTGGGGCAGGCACAACCAATCAACCCACAAGTAACATGCTAATATATTTTATTTAAGGAAGGATATACTTGCATTGGAGGCAGTTCAGAGAAGGTTCACAAGGTTGATTCCTGAGATGAAGGGTGACATGAATCAGTCATTCATGAAAGAAAGACTTATGAAATAATACTGAGTGGCCTGCAGGTGGCGCTGTCCAGGGAGAGTATAAATACTTGGGCACGGGCCCAGCTTGCGCAGGACATTCTTAACAGGAACTAGTGAAGGACACTATTAGACCTCCATGTTGTGAAACAGTTGATTAAAGCTTTGTTTAACGCTTAGACCAAGTGCCTAGTAGTTTTCTTACGTCAAAGGGGTTGTCATATGAGGAAAGGTTGAGCAAGTTGGGCCTATACTCATTGGAGTTTAGAAGAATGAGAGGTGATCTTATTGAAACATAGAAGATTCTGAGGGGGCTTGACAGGGTGGATGCAGCGAGGATGTTTCCCCTCGTGGGGGAATCTAGAACTAGGGGGCATAGTTTCAGAACAAGGGGTCGCCCCTTTAAAACGGAGATGAGAAGGAATTTCTTCTCTCAGAGGATCCTGAATCTTTGGAATTCTCTACCCCAGAGAGCTGTGGAGGCAGAGTCATTGAATATATTCAAGGTGGAGATAGACAGATTTTTGAAAAACAGGGGGGTCAAGGGTTATGGGGAGCGGGCAGGAAAGTGGAGTTGAGGCCAAAATCAGATCAGCCATGATCTTATTGAATGGCGGAGCAGGCTCGAGGGGCCGAATGGCCTACTCTTGCTCCTATTTCTTATGTTCTTATGTTCTTTTATGTTAAAAATACTGTAGCTTTGAAATAGAGCCATTTCTTTGTAATACTTCCAGCAGCACATTCTTTTAATGTGTAATTACAAAATAGGGGGAAAAAAAAAAAATTCTTTGTAGGTCCCATTGTGAAATTCATCATTAATTCCTCAGAGATCTGCAAGAGCAGCACCGATTGACTTGGCCTTTGAGAAAGTGCCTCATGAAGATGTTGTAGCTGTTGATAATGAAACAGAGGTAGTAGAGCAGATTTCCTGATCGGTTATGCCCAATTAATGGGCATTAAATGTGCACTTATTTAGAGTTCCATCTAAAATTCCAGCTGGGTTTTATACTGGTGCCAGAAGTATTGCCAGTTTGCAGTTAAATACATTAAACTTAGCCCCCATAAGATTGTTCAGACATCCATGCAATTTCTTTGTATTCACAAAGATATAGCGTTCAGCCATCTAACTGCCCATTGTAAATGGACTTCCAGGGTGCGCTGTTTACAGAAGTGCATCTAAAGAATTCTTACTAAAATGTATAGCACTATGTTGAGGCTATTACTGAACCTTTTTACTATTGTTTTGTTTCTTTCCAGTTTTTATTTAGTTGGTCAGGGGGCTTTGTGCCGAGTGTTCTGGCACTGCCATTTTTTTTGGTATGACCACAATATTGGAACATTTGCTTTCCAAATAGAAATGCCCTTTATGTTTTTTTTGGAAGTGGCACTGGATCTGAACCATCCTATCTTGTGTCCCCAAGTCAGGAAGTGCTGTGGCGGTATGCACACAGTGCCACTCCGTTGGACTGCATTTTGATCTCTTCTTCTTTTGAGCTTGCATCAAGTTACTGCTCTAAGTGGGAACCGTTTTTTTTAAGTGCTTTGAAAAATAATAATTAATATTTTTATGAAGTGCTCAAAGCACTTAACAAACTTGAAGCCAGTTCCCGCTCGTGGCAGGAATGCATCTGTTCTCCCTGCATGGGTGGGATTCCTGACAGGGGTTTCTGCTGCTGCCCGCACCACTCCCCCACCCGAGGACCCATCCCTCATGACCTGAATTCAGGTGCCAGTATCCTGTGCCCCTTACTCCGTACCACCAAATGTCTGTCTACACTGGGAGCAGAAACCAATTTTTAAATATACAGTATTCATATTTTTCAAAACACTTCACTATTTTAAAACCAGAATGTGCTCACAGTGTCAACTGTAGCACGGAGACAGATTGGGGATTACCGACAGGTTTGTTTCCATTATGCAAAGCTCTGTACTGTTTAAACAGTAGAGTTTGTTGGATTTCCATATTTTAAGCTCTGTAAATTTTTAATTCTGAGGAATGGTAGAGAGGAAATGTCCTTCATTTCTTCTCTTTTATTTCCATCCCACTCCTTCCCAATTGACACCAACATTCATACCTCTTCCCATCCCATCCTACTGCCTGTTGCCACCTTTACCCCAATGAGTGCCCATGACTTTCCCTCCTCCCCACTCTGCCTGAGCATATCACACGACCCGCCACCTCTGCTTTTTTTTCCCTCCTCACTCTGTCATACCATCTCTTATTTGCCTTCACCCCTCCATGCTCCCTCTTACCATCTCTCTACCCCACCCCCCATTTATTCCCAAGTTAAAAGTCTGTTGCCAATAAAATGATTGCATGGCTACCTCTGTGTGGCTGAAAATGCATGTTTAGGGTAGGTGAACACCCCTTCCATTGCACCGCCTCTTGCCACTCACTCCCACTTCAACATAATGCAAACTGGTAGAGGAAACATGAAACATGTCCATTGGCAAAGGCCGAGAAAGAAAATGATTTATCCAGTGACCCCCTGATGGATGTGAGTGTGTTGGTATTGGATATCGAGTTTGATTCTTGATAATCACCATGTCGATTAACCCATCAACACTCACTGTCCACATAATCATAAATTGCTCATTTGAGTGTGTTCAGAGAGGGTCACTACTGCCCTTGCAACTAATCTTTGCTTTCAGAAGAGAAGAAATAAGAAGTGAATGTGGAGGGGAAAGTTACAAAAGAAAAATAAATCAAGGGAAAAGCTTTGGTTGTGATCATCGATATATTCTGAATATTTATGGTCAGTGTGAAAGAATTAAACGATTTGCTTTTGCTATTTTTAAATAATAATTAATTATAGAATCGCCCTATTAGAAATTCTGTTACTAATCAAATTTTGGCAGAAGAATTTCTTCAAATCCTCACTTTTTCATAAATGCTGCATTATCCCTCTTCAAGAGGCATTTAGGGGGGGGGAAATTGGGTGGCGCACATTTTGGGGTGCTAACGTTGCCGGGGCGCTAGTTTTAGTGCCCTGAAAAAGTTAACACCCCCTCCACCGTAAATTCAGTAGTATTGCCCCAAGCAGGAGGTGGGGCACTACTGGAAAGCGCTCCCCCTCCTGCTTGGGGTGCTACTACTGAATTTTGCGATGCTACGTGCAGCAGTGCCACGCGTGACGGCATGTAGCGCCAACTCATTGCAGGCCTCCTCCCCTGATTAAAGGGGAGTGGCTGAGCGTTGCGCACGCCGGGGCCCTGCTAAACCACCGGGGAATGGGGTGCCGTGAAAACAGCTCGGCAGCTCGAGGAGTGGCGGGCTGAGCAATCGCGGCTGGCACCCCGCATGCAAAAGCGAAAGGGGGCAGTCAGCCAAAATAAAATGGCCGCCCGACACCTGCCCTTTAACTAGCGCCGCCGCCGCTGCCAAACCCCTGACCCTGTTGCGCATATCGTCTGGTGATAAGTCAGGGGGCGCAGCAGGGCGCTACCGCCGCTGCTAACCTCCCGCTGAATTTTGCGGGAGGCGTTAGTGGCGCCGCGCCCGGGTGCTAGGGGATTTACACCCCATTAGCGCCCCCGGGGGCACTAACGAGAGGCACAAACCAACCCAATTTTTCCCCCTCAATCTCAAGTTAAAAGTCTGGTGCCAATAAAATCAGTACATGGCTACAACTGTGTGGCTGAACATGGATTTACAAAACTGACAGTAATGCCACTTTGAAGTGGCATTTTGAAGAGTTACTGTGGCTGTAATTGGGTCAAAGGTCATTCAGTGAGACTTCCCACCCGCCCCCCCCCACCAGCCAATTTCCTGTGAATTGTGTTTTGACTTGGACTGATTTTGCAGAATTGTTAATTCCTTGACTGCTTGAACCTTAACCATGTACAAACTGTAATTCACTTTTATAGAAATGTGACCTTTGCGATGATCTGCAGCTGTTTAATTATCGGTGTACAACCTCACATAGCAGTAAGCTTTCACCACTTAAGTATTTACTTTATTGATTTAAAATACTTAAACAGGATAGTCCACTGAGAAGAATCATTGTTCGTTCCATGGGATAATTATCCCCAAACTGTTACTTGATCTTGAAATACAAAAATTCAATCCTAAAAGGAATTAAAAAATTACCTCTGATTTAAGAACAAGAAACTAGTCGGTGGGGATAAGAGACAGCTAGCAAAGGCCATAAAGGACCAAAATGTGGCAAGAAAGCACAAAAAGAACCAATGAAGGATTGGGAATGGAGGAGAAATGCACTGATGCCACTTGCAAGGTGGTAAGTGACTCACCCCTAGCTGAGTTGGCAAGTGGCATTTTCCAGACAGGTCCTTAAGATCATTGCTGCTCTTCCATAACAAAATTACGAGGATATGTAATGCTAATTTACCTTTATTTTCTGACTGCGACATGTGTCTGAGCTAATGTGTACTAAGTACATGCTTGAAATGATGATGCCATGTGTTATGACCAGCAAAAGTGACACAACAAGTTAGCATGCAGGTACAGCAAGTAACTAACAAGGCAAATGGAATGTTGGCCTTTATTGCAAAGGGGAATGGAGTATAAAAGAAGGGAAGTCCTGTTACAACTGTACAGGGCGTTGGTGAGACCACACCTGGAGTACTGTGTACAGTTTTGGTCTCCCTATTTAAGGAAGGACATATTTGCATTGGAGGCAGTTCAGAGAAGGTTCACGAGGTTGATTCCGGAGATGAAGGGCTTGTCTTATGAAGAAAGGTTGAGCAGATTGGGTCTATACTCATTGGAGTTTAGAAGAATGAGAGGTGATCTTATTGAAACATATAAGATTCTGAAGGGGCTTGACAGGGTAAATGCTGAGAGGATGTTTCCCCTCATGAGCATAATTTCAGAATAAGGGGGTACCCATTTAAAACGGAAATGAGGAGGAATTTCTGCTCTCTGAGGGTCGTGAATCTTTGCAATTCTCTTCCCCAGAGAGCTGTGGAGGCTGGGTCATTGAATATATTTAAGGTGGAGATAGACAGATTTTTGAAAGGTAAGGGAGTCGAGGGTTATGGGGAGCGGGCAGGGAAGTGGAGTTGAGGCCAAGATCAGATCAGGCTCGAGGGGCCAAATGACCTACTCCTGCTCCTACGTCTTATGTTCTTTTGTATAAATCACGTGCAACTGAATATTCTGATTTTGCAAGCACTTTGTTGTGCATCGGCACCCCAGACCAAATCACATCTATTCAAAAAGAAAAGGTCTATGGGAAGATGGGGAAAATAAAGGCGAATCACTGAGCTAAACATCAGGGCCAAGAGTTTCTGCTTTGGCTGCAATCAGTGATCCGGGCGCAAATAACACTCAAAATTGTGTTGGTTTTGAGAAGTTTTTTTTTCTCAAGTTTCCGCTCCAACACATTTTCATATCGGCAAAAGTAAAATCTGCCATGAACCAGCGCAGTCAGGCAGCGTTTTAGAACGTAGTTTAAAGCAAAAAAAAATCTTTTTTGCAATAAAAAAAGTTCCTTGATATATTTAAGAGTGGTAATCTGGTGCAGTTTGATTAATACGGCTGAAAATGGGATTATCACAAAAAATAAGCATTTTTAATCAGAGTGTCGAGTCCACCTCCTGTGAGTAACCCAAATTTTCAAAAACTGGAAATTACTTTTAAAAGAACTTTACAGAACCATTTACTAGTTACATTGGTGCACAGTCGTCAATTTCTTAGTAAATAAAAAAATATTTAAAAGCTTTTAAAACATGTCTAATAGTGTCCTCGTGCCTCCAAAAAAAAAGGCTTAATTTTAAGAGCCTCCTCGAAGGCCCACAAACGGTGCAATTAGCGGAAACTCGCCATGGTGATTTATTCAATTTGGGTGCGTGGCCAGTTTGGTGGGTGGGGCCAGCTTCTAGTGTGATGTGTTTTTTAAATCGC
Source organism: Somniosus microcephalus (assembly GCF_052327205.1). Taxonomy (NCBI): domain Eukaryota; kingdom Metazoa; phylum Chordata; class Chondrichthyes; order Squaliformes; family Somniosidae; genus Somniosus; species Somniosus microcephalus. The sequence continues at coordinate 28,234,133 of NC_141015.1, forward strand.
CGAAACTCACTTTGCGCTGAGCGTAATTTGCGCTTGAAATTCCTCGATCGTTTGCGCTGGTTTGGCCGATTTTGGACGAATTGTGCCGGAAACGACAGCGCAACCTAGCGGAAACTCTACCCCTTGTTGTTTAGCATACGTAAAAAAAACATGTAAAACTGAAATAATAAGTGCTGAATGTTGTGAAGCTGATGGGTACAATTCTAAAAGGGGGTGCAGGAACAGAGAGACCTGGGGGTATATGTGCACAAACCGTTGAAAGTAGCAGGGCAGGTTGAGAAAGCAGTTAAAAAAGCATATAGGATCCTGGGCTTCATAAATAGAGGTATAGAGTACAAAAGCAAGGAAGTTATGATGAACCTTTATAAAACACTGGTTCAATTCTGGGCACCACACTTTAGGAAGGATGTGAAGGCCTTAGAGAGGGTGCAGAAAAGATTTATGAGAATGATTTCAGGGATGAGGGACTTCAGTTACGTGGATAGACTGGAGAAGCTGGGGTTGTTCTCCTTAGAGCAGAGAAGGTTGAGAGGAGGTTTGATAGAGTTGTTCAACATCATGAGGGGTCTGGACAGAGTAGATGGAGAGAAACTGTTCCCATTGGCGGAAGGGTCGAGAGCCAGAGGACGCAGATTTAAGGTGATTGGCAGAAGATCCAAAGGCGACTTGAGGAAGCAGCGAGTGGTTCGGATCTGGAATGCACTGCCTGAAAGGGTGGTGGAGGCAGATTCAATCATGGCTTTCAAAAGGGAATTGGATAAGTACCTGAAGGGAAAAAAATTGCAGGGCTACGGGGAAAGGGCGGGGGAGTGGGACTAGCTGAAGAGCTCTTGCAGAGAGCCGGCACGGGCTCGACGGGCTGAATGGTCTCCTTCCATGCTGTAACCATTCTATGATTCTATGAATCAGGAGTGAACCCAGTCCACTCTTCCTAATGTGAAGTTGTTCAATTCAAATTCAAATTGCGCAAAAACAAAAGTCTTCAGAGCTGTTTCATTAAAATTGCTTAATTTGTTCCACAGGGATAGTTTGAACATTTTGTGAACAAAAAAGTGACTTCAAATTGACTGCAATTATATATTTTTTAAAAACCAAGTGGAAACTAAAATATCTTGGCAAGAGGAAGACGTGACAGGATGCTGTAGGATTTAGTCTCTTGTTTTTTGGATACATTTCCTTCTTTGGTTTGTCTAGTAGATGCTTGTCATCTGGCCTTGGATAAAAGAAATGTCTTTCTGTTCCTTTTTATTCACGGCACTGCAAAGCGCTACTCCTTTTATTCCTTTTTGTGCGTTTGACTCCCACTCAGACATCTGCCTGATCGCAGGTCACCGGACTTTGCCAAACCATACCTGCTTCTGAATCTAAAGCTCGCTGTTACCTAACCATTACTTCTTGATTCATGTTGTCTTCTATTCTTTTCAAGCTAATTAGTGCCCTGCGTTACAGGTCTTGGATTTCACCTAGGTGTCTCAATATAAAAAGCTTCAGGACCTTGCTCACCACCCCAAGTGTTGTCCATAACTCTAAACTTGGTCCTTTTGCATCAACCTTCTTTACGTGGCAGTATTAGTCACGTCAGTATGTGGGATGCATTTACTTTTGCAATCAGCAGACTGGTAAATTTATAAATGCTCCAGTTGATTTCCCAAAGCTGAGTGTAGTCGGCAGATGAAGTGGGGGTTAGAGTGCGGGGATAATTGGACTAGGACGCACGGATGTAATTCAGTCCCCATTTGAAAGTTAGACATTCTGGGGGAAAAATTCAGTTGTTTGCACCTCCCGTTAGCACCTTAAGAGGGCGCTAATGGGTCGCAAAGCAACTAGCGCCCGGGCGCGCCGATGTTTGTGCCGCTAGCAAAATTAACTAGACATTTTGCGGCAGCGCTAAACACTACTGCCACGATCTCCTGTGCCGGCAGATCGTGACGTCAGTCGAGTGCGCAACGCCCCGGTAGCGCCCCGGACCGGGTATTGAGTGGCGCCCCCTGCCTTACCGCCTGCCGCTAGCAACGACAGGTTGTGGGGAGCGTTTTGCAGTCAGGAAGGGACTGGGGGAGCGCTATTTAAAGGCGACCGCTTCCTGCCTTTTTTTGTTGGCGACATTTTTGCACCACGCATTCTGAGAGAGAGAGAGAGAGAGACTTCTGGAGAGATTCAACATTGTGTGAAGGAGTTTTGGGTACTGAGCAGCAATTTGCAGGTTCATTTTGATATGCACTTCCTTGCTTTGCCAGCGCTTTGAGGTAGCGCCTCGCTCCTCGGCCTTTGCACCTTAAGACAGGTGTGAAGTGCCTGATTTAGCGCTCCAATCACCTCCAGGGGCGATAAAAGCCATGTTTGCCGTCAGAGGCGATAATTAGCGCCAGGCGCTAAACTTTGCGCACGGCCGCTAATGGCGCCCCAAACGGGGCGATACTGAATTTTTCCCCCATTGTCCTTATTTTTATATAACACTTGGATTTCACACTGGCCCGAATTTGCGGTTATAATGACGGCGAAGCTGTCAGCGTTCGCCGTCATTACAGCTGTGAAACTGACAACGACTTCTGGCGTCTGCATGTGCGCGGTTAAACGTGGCAATCCAGAAGTGGCTGCCCGTCATTCCTTGCTCCTCCACAGGCTGCGCTGTTGAACTCTCGCAGCCGGCAAGCAATTGAAATCCTTGAACGGACGAGAATTTCCCCCTTTACGCTGTAATATCGCTGTTTAAAAAAAAACCCGAAAAAGTTAAGCCTTGCTCAATGAGGCGCAACTGGGTTTTTAACAGCATACTGAGTCATAACTACTGCTGAACAACCGTTCTGGACCTGAAAAACTAATTTGTGGAATGTAAAATTTTTCCATTGTGATAAAAATTCCATGGTTTTTAATATCATTTTTTTTAAAGTTGGTTTATGATATTTCAGCTTCCACCTTAATCCCAATTGTATGTCCTAACCTTTATTTTGCTCTCTGTAAAATGATTAAAAAGTGAAGGATAATCAGTGCATGTTACTGCCTGGTTTGCTGTCTGCGAGAATTCAGTCAAGTCCAAGTTTATAGTGGAGGTTGGTTTTGAAGTGCCAAATCAGTGTTTCAAGTGCTCTCACCGTTATCTCCATGTTATTCAGCATTGCTCGAACCACTGTTCTCACTGCTTCCGGAGATCCATGTGTCGCCACGTGCATGCTCTCGATCTCAGTCCAGATATCTCCATGATACACAGCGTTTCAAGGTTGAATTTGCACAAGATAACAGAAGGCAATTAGCAGGGACCACGGCTGGACTGCCCACGCCCACTATTATGCCACCAACTGTATCTTCAGGCCAAGGTATACTTACCTTTGCAGTGACCATGAGGAACTGGCTCTGCAGGCTCCAGGCTGACACATGGTTAGCTGCAAATCTGTCCTATCTGCTGCAAGGACTCCCACAGACAACCCACTCGATGGGGAATAGTGACAGCATATAACAGTCAAGGTCACTTCCACCCTCAACTTTTTCGCTGCTGCCTCCAGCTAGGCATGCTGCCCTGCTGTTCACTCGGGAGAGTCCCCTGGAGGGCACCCCTCCTTGGATCCACCTACACTTCACCAGCTGTCACGGTGGCTCTGTGTGCACCGCTGCTTTATCATTTGCCTAAAGTCTCTGTATCCTGCCTTCACATTTCTTGTCCAAGCGATTAAGCTTTTCCAGACACTTTTTTTTCCCCCATTGAAATATTAATTAAGAAATTTTCAGCCATTTTAAAAGTTAAACAAAAATGTTTCTGTCTCCATATGCAGACCCTTCTCTCTTTTAACTGGCTGTATTTATTTAATTTTTCCAGCACCACTTTAAGAGCTGCTGGTGTGCACATTTCTCCCCTCCCCACAAGGCCCAATACCTGCTCAGAACAAACCCGCTTCTGTAATTAAGGTTGACCTTGGGAAATTCCAGCAGACCATCCCAGCCCTGCACAAAAATGCCAATCACAAAGCTCGCTGCTCCATTGCATTGCCAGTTCTTTGTAAGTCGACCCTGAAGGGCAAACGAGCAGTGAAGACTGGGCAATAACGAAAATATAATGAACGACAATCAAACAGGTAATGAATGGCAAGAGCACTGTACAGAGAACATTAGTGCAGGATTCTAACTTCCAACAGGATGCCCACCACCGCCTCCATTTTAAAATTCTCATCTCGTGTTCAAATCCCTCCATGACCTCGCCCCTCCCTATCTCCTCTAGCCCTACAAACCTCCGAGAAGTCTGCGTTCCTCCAGCTCTGCCCTCTGGTGCCTTCTCACAGGTGTGAATTCCCTCCCCAAACCGGTTTGCATCTGCACCAATGCTCCCCCTAATTATTTTTGGGCGCGCGGCCTCTTCACACTTTCGCGCCTGCGTGAAAATTGACATTAGAAAAGCCGGTCCTGGCTGTGCGGGACCGGCAGAGAGCTCGCGGTCACATGGCCACGCAGCGTAGAAGGAATGTTGACCTCGACTTCCCTTTCCTCCTTTTTAAGACGTTGGTTAAAACCAACCTCTTTGACTAGTTCTGACGAAGGGCCATCGACCTGAAACGTTAACTCTGTTTCTCTCTCCACAGATGCTGCCTGACCTGCTGAGTATTTCCAGCATTTTCTGTTTTTATTTCAGATTTCCAGCATCTGCCGGTATTATTCTTTTGTCTCTTTGACCAAGCGTTTGGTCACCTGTCCTAATGTCTCCTTTGGCTCAGTGTAAATTTCTGTCTGATAACACTCATGTTGTTGGTGGTGGTGGTGGTGGTGCATGTTACCAGTAGAGATCAGATAACAGCACAGACCAGAAATCAGAACTAGAGCCTCCCTTATCTGCATGGCTCATCTACCTGCTGGATAAACTTGCTGAGTCATTGTGGTAGACCTGGAGGGTTCTACTGAAAGTAACTAAATGAAAGGATTTGTTACACGGAAAAACATTTAGGGATGCAAGGGAAAGAGGACCTGCAGGGAAAGGGAGCTGCAGCAAATTTTACCTGTTGTATAATACAGGAAACTCTCTTTTAACCAGCAGCTAAATATCCGGAAATCTCTCTTAACCGGCAAAATTCAGGAGTAGGTTCAGGTAAGTTTTACTATATATTAGTGGCCGTGTAACCGGAGTTCCTGGATCTGTGGCCGTGTAACCGGGGTTTCTGCATCTGTGGCCGTGCAACAGGGACTCCTGGATCTGTGGCCGTGTAACCGGGGCTCCTGCACCTGTGGCCGTGTACGGGGCTCTCGTGCCTTGGTAAGTATACCTCTCTGTAATCCGGACTTTTTGATCAACCGGCACCACGCCGGTCCCGTCAGTGCCGGATAAAAAAAGAGTTTCCTGTAGTAGTGTAAGACTGTGTCAGGAGGCCAAGCATGCTGAATACAAAGCATTAATATAAGATTATGATGAGGTCTATTTCCTTAACAGACCTGGTGAGGTCATTAAAATTTTAACGTATCTGCTAAATGGTGCAGGGGCATTGACATTTATTGTCACTTCCTGCCTGGCACCCTGGGATTTTCCTCTTGAGAACTTTAGGTCAGAAAGAGGGCCTCTTATCTCTGGCCCCATCAGAAAATTGGGGCTTCCAGTGACCACAACAACTCGATGAAGATATCCCAGTGACTGCTGTATTTAATGAGCCTTATTTGCTGTCACAAATAGTAATGCCTCCTCAAAATACAGTAGTGTGCTGCTTACTAATGGGTGATCTCCCAATGATAGGCCTGAGCTAGCCCATAGAATTTGAACACCTCTTAATGTCTCTTCACTTCTCTTTTGTTCTTTCATCCCCATTTCCCAGCCCGCAAACTGGCCTTTTAATCTGTTTAATTTCCTGTGTTTTTTCAGTCCTGACGAAGGGTTTCGACCTGAAACATTGACTCTATTTCTCTCTCCACGGATGTTGCTTGGCCTGCTGAGTTTTTCCAGCATTTTCTGTTGTTATTCCATAGAATATAAGTTAGGTTGACACCGAAAATAGAAGCAGGGTGAGCACACTGCCCAAAGTTGTGCTAGAACGAAAGTTCCTGCCAAAAAAATTGGGGTTCTAGTATCTTCATTGTGTTATTAAATTCACAATACAATATAACCAGCCACTAGTGGTTGTACAAAAGTGCCTCGAGCTTTGACTTTACCCATCCCCTATCTTCCACATGAGGTGTGCCTTGGTTTTGCTTAGCACCCGTCCCCATTGATCTGGCTAGAACTTGTCATGTTGAGCATCATGGGCAAAAACCCGCATCCTGTCACCACTGTGTTCTGAAACTCGAAGGTGAAGATTTAAGATTAAATTTAAAATTAAATCAAAAAATGAAAAATGCTGTTGCAGTGTTTTCCAGAGTGCATAGAATACTCGCATAAAGCGAGCAGAACTGTCAATTGTGATTATATCACAGCCATGATTCCTGCAATGTTTACCAGCTCATAAGAAAATATGCTCCAGGGGACATAAACCATGGGTTTGATACCACCTTGATTGACAGGCACCTTTATATTTAATTGGAGTGTCCAGCTTAAGCTGCAAAAACCTCACTGTACTATTTTATCTTCAAACATCTTTAGTTTCAGATTAACTTTTAAAAATGTTTTGGGAGAGCAAGATGTGCCCCCTAAGCGTTTTGGAAAGAATTAAAGGGCTGAATTTAAAAAATGTTGCATGGTTCAAGAATGCATTATGCGGATACTTTTCCCTGCAGAAATTTAACACGGGGATTCTACTATGCCCACATATAGGTTTGTGTTTGAGAGCTGACTGGCACAAGTGGCAAACACGTTGCTATTTTTAAATCTGTCTCCCAGTCATCTGTCTGGCACTATTTTTATTATTAGCAATTTTCGTCAGTTATACAGCTAATGCCAGTCAAATAAAGCATTACTTCTAAAAGAAAATGTTTCACTGTCGTATGCTGTCTTCCCCTTCGGCCCTGTCCTCATCCGTACAGTGTTACGTGAAGGTGGTGGGGGGGGGCGGGAAATCTTTACTGGCCTTATGTGTCATTTATTACGCCCTTGCTGGAGGTGGAAACATTGAAACTACCTTGGTCTTGTGCTATTTGTGTCACGGTGCAATCAGTTCAGTATTAATCGGCTGCATGCTTGTGTACTCTCACAAATCAGTTCAAGGCAGATAATACAAAGTTTAGTTCGGAAGAAAATATTCATGTATCAGGAACATAGCAATGCCGTTTCTGTTTGTTTGCCTTTAGAAATAAGATTGACTTGAGACATTGGTTTCGGACTGTAATTAACAAGTCTCTGCTTGGTGTTTAAAACCAGAGATCTGAAAATTTCATCTGGGTAGACCTTGTTGTGGAATTACAACATGAAGCAGATGCTTACCAATTAAGGGGCCAACAGGTGATGACAAGAGTTGCACCGCTACAATTTACCTGCTGTTCGAAGACTAACTGCTCTGAATGTCACTGGCACGGCTATTTTTCAGTTATGTCAAAAGTTTACAAGGAAGATTGACTGTGGGAAAGGGTTAGGTAACATTTTGCTAAATCTAGCCACTCTCTGACCATTATGACAGGGCTTCATATGATATATAGGGGTCACTGTGACATAAACAGAACAGAGCAAAGAACATCTTGTAAGTCAATGAAATGGAACCTTGAAAAGACCCTGAGTTTGTGACCGAGGAGGGAGAACAGATGGACCAACCTGGTGTCATTCTTGTTGCATTAGTGTTAAATAGTTTAATTAAAAGATGTTATGAAGGGAAAATGGGAAATAGTAAATAGAACGAAATGAAGTTATGTTGCTCATTGAAATATGTAGGCCTTGGACATATTGATAGCGCTAAAAACAGTTACAGTTGCCATGCTGATTACATTTCGGAAAGTATTTCAATCTTTGTTGATTTTCAACATGCTGCCCGGAAATGAAAACCGGGCAAGTTTCTATAACGGGCGGCCAATCCGCAGCACCAGTTTTACCCCTGGGCAGCAAGTTGAAAATCCGTCCTTGTGTGTCCTACAATAAATAGTGTTACCCTGTGCGAGATTCCGTGACCGGTGGGCGCCGCGGGGACTGGAGTGCATCATCAACCCGGAAAACCACATTTTAATTTGATTTGTTAAGTTTTAGTTGAACTTTTGTTAATTTACAGTCCAATTTGTTTTGGGTTTTTTGGGTCCAAACAAAAGAGTACCCTGTGCAGGATTGTTCGCTTCTGCAAAACATCTACTCCAGAAACACACATCTTTATACTTGCTGCTAAGAAAATAATTAGTTTATCTCTGTGAATATTGAATGACGGCCTTAAAACCATTGTTCGTAAAAGTAATAATCAGACGGCCCATCGCTGACTTATGGTAGAATGTGTGGAACTGCAGAGTTTTATCCACAGGGAGCAGGTCAAATAACAGAATCCCATGTAACAACAAAATTTGTCTTTTCAATCACTGTAAATCAGTGGACTTGGCCCTTAAGTTACACATTTGATTTAGAAGCGAATTCAGGCTGGATTTTGCCAATGGGGAGCTTTTGGAGGCGGGACTCCCACTTGTCGGGTTTCAGTCCCGCCTCCATCAACTTCTGGCCAACCCACGCTATTTTCCCTTGATTGACCTTGTTAAGTCCGCCCAGCGGGCTTAGCAGGCCAATTAAGGGAAAGCCGGTTACAGAGAACGTCAGCGTATGATGTTTCATTTTGACAGATGAATTGTCATCGTTTGACAGCTCTGTGAAGCTGTCAAACACTGACATTTTCTGTAGTTTGATGAGTTCTTGAATTCAAGACTTGTCAAACCTCTTTCTTTTGCAGAAATTAGATGGTTGTTGCATTGGAGAATGCAACGGCCATCTGTCATCTCCAACGCGGAGGTGCGAGACTCTCCGCATACACACCGACTGAAGCCTGCAGGAAGAAACAAAGGTAAATAAACTTTTTCTAACACTTTCCACTTACCTCACATACTCACTTCTCCACACTTGCACCCATCACTTACCTTCACAGCGCACTTTTGCACCCCTCCGACCCTTGCAGCCCCACTACTCGCCTCGGTGACCCTGGCAGGGTTCGCAGCCTTCGGGAAGCCCGCACTTTTGTGGGTAACAGGCAGTTAAGTGGCTGTAATCCCCTTCCCGCCTCCAAGGAGACAGGACTCAGCGTGGGTCGGCTACCCGCCTCCTGGGAAGATGACATGGAGGCGGGTTGTGGGCGGGATGGGCACCCGCCCCCAGATTCTGCCATTTTCCCGGCAGTCCCGCCTCTATACCTGCCTCCCCAGGGCTGGCAAGATCGCGCCCATGGTAAAACGTGTGGAACTGCAGAGTTTTATCCACAGGGAGCTGGTCAAATAACAGAATCCCATGCAACAACAAAATTTGTCTTTTTAATCACTGTAAATCAGTGGACTTGGCCCTTAAGTTACACATTTGATTTAGAAGCAAAGTATTTGGACCAGACCCTGTGCTAAGGTGCAGCGTGATGGTGCACAGCTCACACTTTGGCCAGGCCTTTAAGAGGAACAGAAAGGAGGCCAGGCTCTTCTTCACAAGAAGGGAGGGACATTAGAAAGCAAATAAACTCATGATGGGCTTTCTTACACAGCTTGGAAACAGGCTGCCTGCCCACTTCATTGTTGGCAGATACTCAGTACTGGAACAGAGGTCTGCAGGGCATTGTATAATGGGGAGGTTGAAAGAGGGGGAACAAAACCACTTAGAAAATGGCAGAGAGTGGTAGGAAAAGCAAAGCACTAAATCCAACAAAAATCTTAATTGGTTCTTAGGGACAGGAAACTGCAATTTTGTTTATCCTGTCTTACCCTTTGATTTTCTCTCTCATTTTTCTCTCTGTTTCCCTTAGCTTTTTAAAAATATTTTTTGTCATTTTTTTTCCATGACTGTGTATTCTTTTCTTTCTTTCCTTGGCAATGACCTCCACATTGACCTAATAGAAACAACATCCACCGTGTACCTGGCACCATGAAAGGAAATGCTGTCTCCCAGGCTGGTAAAAGTACAGCAGTATGATTTTTATAACTCTGAGGAACGTATGGGAACTGCAAAATTTGCTGTTCAAAATTGATCAAAATTTTGTAATTTCGGCGTTCTCCTCGCCGAATCCCCCACCATCAACATCCTGGGGGGTCACCATTGACCAGAAACTTAACTGGGCCAGCCACTGTGGCAACAAGAGCAGGTCAGAGGCTAGGTATTCTGCAGCGAGTGCCTCAGCTCCTGACTCCCCAAAGCCTTTCCACCATCTACAAGGCACAAGTAAGGAGTGTGATGGAATACTCTCTGATGTAATAAAACTCACTACGCACTTGGTTTGAGTATAAAGCAAGGCTTTAATCAACTTGTTTCAGAACATGGAGGTCTAGTTGTACTTCACTAGTTCCTGTCTTATAAAATGTCCCTGAAAGCTGGGCCCACGCCCGAGTATTTATACTCCTTGGACGGCGCCACCAGCTGGCCGTCCAGCATTATTTCATGAGTAGTTTCCTTATGAGGATGAGATTTATGACACTCTCCACTTGCCTGGATGAGTGCAGCTCCAACAACACTCAAGAAGCTTGACACCATTCAGGACAAAGCAGCCCACTTGATTGGCACCCCATCCACCACCTTAAACATTCACTCCCTCCACCACCGGCGCACCGTGGCTGCAGTGTGTACCATCTACAAGATGCACTGCAGCAACTCGCCAAGGCTTCTTCGGCAGCACCTCCCAAACCCACGACCTCTTCCACCTAGAAGGACAAGGGCAGCAGGCGCATGGGAACACCACCACCTCCAAGTTCCCCTCCAAGTCACGCACCATCCTGAGTTGGAAATATATCGCCGATCCTTCATCGTCGCTGGGTCAAAATCCTGGAACTCCCTCCCTAACAGCACTGTGGGAGTACCTTCACCACACGGACTGCAGCGGTTCAAGAAGGCGGCTCACCACCACCTTCTCAAGGGCAATTAGGGATGGGCAATAAATGTTGGCCTTGCCAGCGACGCCCACATCCCATAAACAATTTTTTTTTAAATTTCAGTAATTATGTAGCTAAATGTAAACCAAATGTTTCCTCTGCACTGCAGTAAATTGAGCAAAGTGAGTGTGGAGGGATTCGCCTCTCTTCCTTCCACCCCCTCGCCCCCCCCCCACACCATCTCCATCTCTTTCTTAAAAGCAAAGTAGACCTAAGGGAACGCATATCAAGGCAACAAGTTCTGTAAAATATCTTCTACAGCTGGAGACCAGGAGGTGTGAACTCATGCATACTATAAGATAGATGATGCTGCAAAGGAGAGAATTCCACTTTGAAAGTTCACACTAATACTTTGTAAAATTGCTTATAAGTTACATATTCTCCTCTGAGAGACATCTCAACCAAGTGCTTTTTGCATAATTACATTGTTTAATTTTAGAACGGAATTCCATACAGAAGGGAACACCCGCAGTGAAAGTATGAACTCAAAGTAGAAAGTTATTTCCATGCGTAAATTTGTAAACTGCAAATCACACGGAGTGCAGCAATAAACCACTGAAGCTTTATTCGCGCACAGTGCTGAAAATATGGTCATTTTCCGCAGTAACTTGTGAGAAAATTATTCCCAGAGTGCTAATTCAGACAGCATTTAAAGTCATATTCTGCATTCGAATTGGGTTCCAGTTGGTTCACTTGCACTAACTCTTTCCCTCTTCTCCCTGCCTCTGTTAGTTTCAACCTGTTACAGTTTGGCGTACTGAGTAATTCTCCTGGGAGGGGAGGGGGGGAGAACAGTTTGAGAGAATGTTGGGTTCAGACTGGACCCAGTCTCCTTGTGGTCTGGAGCCATTTAAGGCACCAGTATGGGGCAGTAGTTCGACTGACATTGAATGAGGCTGAAGAACACTGATCTGGGTTCACTTGAGCACCTAACAGTGCCTTACCAACAGCAGTCCAATAGCATTGAGTCCGGAGTTGCAGTTACACTGCTTGTTTGCATCACTGGGGAAAGGATGAAAGCTGAGTTTCCATGCCTGTCTGTTGTGCTCAAACACATGTACAGAATGTCACTTACCAGTCTCTGACTCTGGACAGTTTTGATTTATTGAAAAGGACTTTCACATGAGCTCTTTTCACAAGATCACAAGAGAAATTTGGATAAGAAATTTTAGCGCATCCATCTAGAAGAACCTACAGTTCCTCGCTATCATTGTCTCCTAAATAACTCCAAGGCTTTTGACAGCCTTCTCCTAGCCACAAGATCAGTGCAAGTGTCTGTGTAAAGAGGAACTTCCTGACATCAGGTATAAATTGGTTTGTACCTATTTCCTCTTGTCCTACTGTTTCATTTGAAATAGTGTTCTGAATTCATCTTTTCTTTATTATTTTACATAGCTTCATAAGGTCCCCTTTTAGTACCCTCCTTTGAGAGGCTGAGAAGCCCAAGTTTCTCCTTTTCAGTCAGTAGAACAAGAATCCGTGGACCTATGCCATACCTTAGCAATTGCTGTAGCAATTCTTGTGAGACAGGGAACGAGTTCATATTAATGCAACAAATATGGCCCAACAGTTGTGTTTTTCTTGCTAATTACAGTGTTCAAATAATACTCCATGGAAAAAATGGAGTATCAGGATCATTATCCTTGTTTATTAAATGAAAATAATTTTTAACAGCATCCAATCCATTAGGTACCCACATAAAACAAACTCTCCCTTTTGTTTTGATCCCAGGAAAGGAATGGCCTTAGAATTTGTATTGCACTGTGTGAGGACATTGGAGATGCCGTCTTTTGGATGAGAAGTTAAACCGAGGCCCCGTCTGCTCTCTCAGGTGGACGTAAAAAATCCCAATGCACTATTTCGAAGAAGAGAAGGGGAGTTATCCCTGGTGCCCTGGCCAATATTTATCCCTCAATCAACATCACTAAAATAGATTATCTGGTCATTATCACATTGCTGTTTGGGGGAGCTTGCTGTGCGCAAATTGGCTGCTGCATTTCCTACATTACAACAGTGACTACACTTCAAAAATACTTCATTAGCTGCAAGGTGCTTTGGGGCATCCTGAGATTCTGAAAGGCGCTATATAAATGCAGGTCTTTCTTTTGTTATTTCCTACCCAATGCTCTTATATAATTCTGCCAATTTGACATGAAACTGGGCCGGGACTAGATATAATGGCATGTTTAACTTGGGGCTATGAAATGCTGCTGAACAGAACAGGACAAAACTGTGCCTTGAAGCCTGACTTATTGGTCTAAAATAAAATTTGCCGTAGAGCACGGACAGCTCCAATATGACTTCACAATAGCACCCAGACCCAACTCACTTTTAAAACTTAGTGTGAATACAGCACATCGAATAGCTGAATAGCAATTGGATATTTCCATTTACAGTATCTCTAAATATTGTTTATGTTTTGGTAACGATTCCCCTCTGCCATCGCCACCCAAACCCCACTATCCATTTCTCCGAGGAAGTGAAGGGCACCGAAGACTTCGGTTAATGCCACTGATTTCTGAGAAGCAAATGAGAGCTTGGAAGGATGATTGATCCTCTGATTGGCCAGAAATTTCCTTACCTGGGCGGATCCGGTGCGGGCAGTGGCCATGTCGGGTCCTGACCCCGCTGCTGGCTCTGCCCCTGAAAATGAACTTGCCTTAATGGGGCCTATTAAGCCCGCCCAGCGTGTTACCCAGCTCAATGAGATGGAGCAGGTCTGGTGGTGTCATTCATGACGCGTTTTCAGCCGGGGTCTTTAAAGGGACCATGGCCACATTACATTTAAAGTTTCATCTAACATAGTGCTGTCAGTACATTACAGCATTGAGGTGCTGCAAACACTGACGAGCACTGCACAGAGGCAGTGGGCTGCACCCAGGTTCTCCCATGACTCCCTTCATATGCTTATGGATGGAGTCACAGCACACAGGGAGGTCCTCTTCCCTTCCGGTGGGCAGAAGACACCTCCCCAGGAGACCAAGACAGCCTGGTTGCACATTGCACAGGCAGGGATGTGGTCAGGAAGACCTGGGTGCAGTGCCGCAAACCTTTCAATGATCTCAGTAGATCACGAAACGTTAGTACAAAGCCACACTCAACCTCATCCTGCTGTGCCTCTCATCATATCCCCATCACTCTGTCTTCCCAACCCTACTCCTGCACATCCTTACTCACACCAACTTACCATGACCTCCACCCATCCCTCTCTATCTACATTATCACACCCCCATCTCACTAGTCACCCCTCACACTCACCCTCATCCTAGTGCAATCATACCAACTAACAACACACAAGGGTAGCCACTTGGGTGTTTTATCCAAAGTTTATGTAAAGTTTCTGTTAATGTGGTGTTAAACATAAAAATCTTTATTTTCAACACTTTCTGGTCATGGACAGATCTGTGTGCACCTTTGGAAGTGGCTTAGTGAGTTGCAGTGAATGGTGAGACATAACGGTACCCCCACAATGGTGATGAGCGTGAAAGAAATGGCTTGGGCATTGTCGGGATGCTTTATTGTGTTGGTGTAGGGTAGTGTCAACCTGGCGCAGGTGGCAGCCAGGGTGTTCAGCGTCAAGTGAAGTAAATCTGGCCATGATGAGGCCATCCCTGGCCTCCTGGGCAGCAATGGGCTCGAGTGTTGATGCCCTCTTTCCTGTGATTGCAGAGAAAGTTGGTGTTGCTGTTGGCGCTGCTGGTGTGCTTGGTGCTGCTGGTATTGGGGGTGATTGTGGTCCGAGTCATAGGACCAAGGTGAGACAGTATAAACGGCACCCATGTTGATGGAATAGAGGGCAGGTGAAGTACAGATGACAGAAGCATTCTGTCAATGGTGAGACACTGAATGAAGACTTTGCTGGAAGCACTTGCAGCCTATAGAATCTGCGCTGGAAATGGTCTGAGCAACAGCTCAGTGATTATCTGTCAGGTGGGAGCTCTTACTGTACATTTGAAGCTGTCAAGTAATCAGCTGGAGCAATGGCCACTGAACTCCCGCCTCAGGTTGACAGACGTAGTTCCCAAGCTGCATGAATCCCGTGGCCATGCAGGGAAATTTAAAACGTAAGTGAAAAAAGGCTCTTAAGTGCCTGTAAACTACCTGATAATCATCTCAATTGGTTCCCCCGCCACTGCCGGTTGGTTTGGGTCGGCTCCGCGATGACAGACTTGCCTAGGGGAAAGGGAGCGAGATAACAGCGGGTTCCCGACCCGCTGTCAAAAATAACAACTTTCCGACCTGACCCGCCATCGATCGCGCCCACTACCACCCCGGAAAATTCCGCCCATTGTATTTTTCTCCACAGTGAAATTCAGCCCTTTGCTCCCCGCACCCTCTTGACAACATGTTTGAGATTGGGAACTCACTTCATGGGAAATAGCAGTACAAACCCATGTCTACCACTCCCATGCACTGCAGTACTGCTTGCACAGTGGATTGTTCTTTTTTAAAATTTACTTTGTTCATTTTAACGTAAGATAAAATGAAAATATAAGAGGATAAAAAGAAAATTAAAATAAAAGGCTAATGGTGAAACTATCAGCGTTCACCGTTATTATGGAGTAAATTGGACAGCAACCTCTGGTGTCCACAGTGAAACTTGGAAACCCGGAAGTTGCTGTCTGATTTACCCTGCTCCTCCGGTATCTCGCCGAGAGACTCGGCATTGAAACACATGTAAGGGCGTGAAGTTGCGGTACTTATCCGCTAGATACACACTAAACACGCCAGAAAAAGTTAGGGCTTGTCCATTCAAGTGTAAATGAATTTTTAACAGCGTGATAAGGCTTAATTACTACCAAACGACCTCTCTGGCACTGAGAATTTACTTTTACATGTGTGGAGTCTCATTCCTTCAGATTCTAATTAATGTTGGAGTGTTTAAAAAAGGTAAAAATAATTTGAGCTTTTTTTTCTGCCTCTTTAATCTCTCCCTTAATCCCATCTTTCTTTCTCTCTCATTATTGCTTTCTGTACATGATTTTCAATTGAATTCAATATTCTAACTGACAGTTCCTGGTTTAGACTCTGCGTGTCTCAGTAAGAATTCGTCAGCCTGATTGGTTAAGGAGACACTCCCACACAGGTCCCAGATCCCTTGCACGCTGTATTGGCTCTTTAATTACTGTAAATTGCCGCTCAAAAGCCCACGCAAATTCCGTGGGCAGCTGTAAGCGCCTTGGGATGCTTTACTATGTTAGAGGCGCTATATAAATGTAGGTGGTTGTTGTTATTGAACGGCGCGCGCTGTTCATTCGCCACTGACCGCAAAATCCGGGCCAATGTTATTTTCAACCTTTTTTTATGTTTGTAAGTTATCCACAGTCTTAAAGTCTATCTGGCCTTCACACCACTATTGCAAAGCAAGTTGCACAGTCTGATCCAAATGGCTGCCAATGCTTCTGTATTCATCTGCTGCAGGGTGCTATCTACCGCCCAAGCTTGACTCTCCTTTCTGACTCGCTAAAGTCGTCACGTGGCACCTTCCAGCTCACCACTGCTCAGATCGGCAATTGAACGGAGCAGGAATCAAACCTTCATTTGTTCCCGCTCTAACAGTCAGTGCCATCGGGCCAATGTTAATGCCATTCTGAATTGCATGATTTATGAGCAGTTTTTCTAGTTAATCAAGTAGGTGTGCATTAAGAAACTGAACATGTATTAACCTTGCAGTATCCTTCATTACAGATGTCACAGATACTGTGGTAGTGTTCCATGTGGGCTCCACGGGGAAACTACAGCAGTCATGGTGAGGTAATACAAAGAAAAACTCACTTCCCTTCAGGAAAAGAATGGAATCCTGATTTCTGTTATCTAAAAATCAATGAAGTCCCAGGTTTTGTGGAAGTTCTTGTTTATTTAACAGGGTGGGTTGCAGAGATAGTGTACCTAATGGCAATTATCACTCTGTCCTAAGTACACTTTAGCACACTGTTAAATAAGTCGTCAGCGGCTTTTTTAAAGACTTTTCAAATTAATATCGAAAGGGCACTTTTTTTTAACAAAAGCGTGCTTGGCAAACCTTTGAGAAGAAGAGCAGCCATCTGTAAGCTTCATTGCGATGATATCATTTCCAACTGACACGATAATGATGTATTTTGAATCAATTTATGTCAGCAGGCTTTGTTTGATTCAGTGTGCTGAACACTTTATCACAAAAACAACGCCCCTTTTAAAAAAAAAAAAGTACATCAGCGTTCACAGTTTTTTTTTAAAGCAACCAACGTGAATTTCTGTAAATGGAAGCTTTTCAGTCCAGAGATGCGATGGAGGCAGAAGGTCACTCCCTCCCTGTCGGAATGCCACTGGCCACAGGCCTTGGGAAATGGCAGCTTCTTTGTTTCTGCTTGTAAATCTCTCTCTTTTGTAGAATTTATGTTTTACAGTTGGATGACTACGGTGCTTTTATAATTAAATTCCATTGTACCTACTTCTTGGTCTTCCAGCCTCACATGTGCATTATGTCCATTACATGGCGGTGTATTTGATTTTGTGCTTTTTTTTTAAAATCAGCGCTGTTCTCCTCTTTGTCAAGGCATTGTAATAGTGCCTAACTGTGAAATGCTGGGAAACCTTGAATAGGTGGCTGTGACTGGGTTATATGTCCTTTGATGCAGGTGGGAATGGCCATTAAGTACAACAGACTACGGAAATAAAAATCATGTATTTTGAAACCGCTTGCAATACGATTAAAAAACAATTTCTTTGTTAACATGCACAGGAAATTTGCCTGGGATGCATTCCTGAAAAACCTAATCTGAGTTTTATTGCCCCTGAATGAAATGGAAATGAGAAAATTCCACTAACCATGTGAACAAGCAAACTGATTTTGAACCAATTTCAAACGGTTGTAGGCTGAAGATATTACCCATAAGTATTGGTAAATGGAAAGCTCAGATGTGACTGAATGTGAAAGCCAAAACCAATTTGATTTTAAATGATTTCCAACTGATTTTTGTTAAGCAATGTTGTGTGGAGGTTAACAGGCCTCAAATCAATCCTTGTGGGAGCTATCCACTAAGTTAATCTCAGAACCGATTGTCGTGTGAACAAGACTTGTGTTTCGTCGCACTGAATTCTGGATCGTCTGTGTTTAATTTTCTGTTAAATACATGCTGTGTTTAAAAAAAACCTAAGCTTGAAGTTCTAACGCAGACAGGATGGGTTCTGTCACTCAGCTTATTGCATGTTGATGACTCAGTGCAGTTTCAGCTGTAAGCAGTCTGTGATTTATGGACACCAAGTGAACTCCTGCGGCAAACCAGCAATGAGATCACAGCGGCAACAGGGCCTTTTTTGGCTGGAGACAGTGCCTGCATTTTTCTCATTCATGCCAAACTGCTTTGCACGGCAATTAGCTCTGTCCTCATTTAGTCTCCAGTCCCAAAGGGTAATGAAAGTCATATATCATCTTCAAGGCTGCTAATTATCCAGCTCAGTTACAGGTAGGCTTTGTAACTGTGAGAAGGCCTGTCTGCACGATATTTATTGCTCTTCCAATAAGCAAGCAAAAATACTTTCTTGAAAGGTTGCCCATACCCCTGCAATACATCCTTGACATACCTTCTGCAAATGCGCTAGTCAAAGGGGAAATGTCTTCACTCCATAGAACTCATTTTTCATCCTATAACTAAACATCCAGCAAGAGAGCAAATGCTTGAAACCTGAGAGCACATACATTTTGGGGGTCATTGTGTCTCTGCTGATTAACTTTAGCAATTTTAAGGCCTCATCCACAAGGGGAAAAGGCTGTGTTAGCAATTCACAGTCAAGGGACTAACCCTAAAATGTTCCACCTGTTGTTTTTCAGGTTTAAAGCGAGGCTAAGGAGCGAAAAAAAAAATAACTTGAAATAATTTGTTGGTGTTCACTTCAGTGCGTTTCTGTAGAACACACTAAAAACACGATCATGCTGGATAAAAACGGAAAGAGGCTACTTTAAGTATCCGAACGGGGCTAATTGTCAAGGTTACATCTCAGAAAATGATTGATGTCCGACTGGTTTTTCTGTCAGCCTGTCACAAGGCAGGAATGTTTAATGTTCTCATTATTGGTTACGCTGTTGTGTATATTTCTCTGTCAGCACGGCAGACCCATCTGAACTGGAAAGGCACTTCAAAGCCCTGCAGGTCATTTATCATCCTCCTGACGCTCTGAATGTTCAACCTCAGCTGAGTGCTAGTGATTTGTTATGACTTGAGACCCATCTGACAGACAGGCCCGCTGCAAAAAGAATTCCTTTTTGTCACACTATGAAAACATCAATGTTCCCATAATGGCCTACAACTGTCAAAGGAGACCGCCACCTGACAGTTGTGTGGTCTCACTAATTTGCAGCCCAGTGACTGTTTCCTTGAGTTTAGTTTCAGTTACAGTGTCACATCCAAACAGGTCACCATCTGTTATTTGCTGCTCTGGGCACGGTGTGGAAGAAAAATGGATATGCTAATTGGAGTCACATATTCGTTTCATATTTAACACCGCTGGTTAAATCTCATTTTTTTTTTTGTTTGAAGTAATGTTTAAAAAGAGACCGAGAAAAAATAGAAAGAGGTGAGTGTGTATGTGAGAGAGAGAGAGCAAGGAGAAGCGAGACTGAGTGAGCAGTTGTGACAAAATATAAGGGCTTTGTTTCCTTTCCCAACCACTGACATGATTAATCGTTTTCCTCAGATCTAATTTTGGAACATAAAAAACACCACATTTATCTTGAAGAGGAATGATGTGTTGTACGCGCAGATGGAAATTTCGAGCACTGAAAAGATTAAAGTGAAATTCCACTCCTCAGACCTAATCATGGGTTGTAGATTATAATGTCGCTGTTACCAGATGGTAAGCTTGATTCCACAGCCCCTTCTTATATTAATGAATATTATACTGTTACATTTGACTTAGGTAAGTGAAATGTCCATCAAGCCTAATAGACTGCCAGCTAGCATAACACATGTTGTACCACTCACATCTCTGATGCATTTTTCATGTATTATACTAATGTAGAGCATTTTATTTCCCACTGTTTTCCATCATTGTCACTGTTTCCTAAATCTTTTCTTCACACAGAGGAAAAGTAAAACTTGCACACAGCTCCAATTTTCCCACGTAGGTCACAGCTATAACTCTGCAACTAAAACAGTCACCTCAGGCCATCTGTACAAGAACACAGTAGTGACTTGATTAACTTCCCAGTCAACATGACTGGGTACAAGCCAGCACTGTAACAAATGTTAATTCAATTGATTTTCGTGCAACCTGAAGTTTCTGTACAAACTGCACCCCGCCCCCCCCCGTTTCAATGGATGCTTTGAAAGCTGCCTGTCTTAGGAGTGTCCCACCCTTGTTAAAAGTGTTGTAAAACTGGCAGATCCTTTACTAATGTCATTCCCCTAGGTACTCTCATTGATGCAGCTGTAGCCACTTATGGCTCAGTCATAAACATGCAGACTACAGCTTCCCTTTGAGGCATTGTGGGAACTCAACACGATTTAAGACACTTTATTAGACTCCCAGTATTTTTACCAGTGCTGTTGGCACTGTATAGGGAACAACTTCCATGCTAATGGTAATGTGGACAGCAATAAATTTTGATTGCTTGTAGTTTTAGTGAACAAGTTTACAGCATTGTGGGGATGCGCTGCTTTCTTATTGAGGTACTCCAAAACATAGACGTAGATAAACAGAGTTCAGTGGAAGCCAGCGAGATAAACTGATAAAATCACATCCTCCTTACAGTTTCTTTTAATAAATGTGAAATGCTGTGGTTAAGATTGATTATAATAGATTTGATTCTGCTAAAGATAAAAGAAAGACCACTATTTTAGTTTATTGTCATTTAAGAAAAAATGCCCCAGGAGGACTGAGCAGTACAATTTGTTTCATAACAGTGTCCTTTCACCTATTGGACTTGGGTTCAAATGCAGCCTATAGTACAGGGATTACATTTTCCTCTCCTGCTAGCTGTAAGGATTTTGCATTTAGTGAATCAGGGTAACACAGACCCGATACCTAGTGGCTATTGGGCCCCCAGCAAAAAAATGCCCACAACTTATTGGCACTAAAAGGATTGTTCCACTCAACAAAGGCTGCACGGATGGCTCGTGTGAGAAATAGAAACATATCAAAATGGCACAGTAGCAGAGTCTTTTTGAAGGTTAGGTGTACATTGTTGGAGTGGAGAAGGGGGAGCTTTGCTCTGCATCTTGCCTGTGCTATATCTAATCTGGGAGTGCTTGAAGCTAACATTAAGGTACCAAAAACAGAAAATAATTCAATTCACAGGCTTGTCATCTCTCACCATGAAGGGCACAAAATACAAATTAATTTTTTCATAACACTCTTTCTGTTATAATACCTGCGCTTTAAACTGTTTGTGGCTAACTTCTGTTTCACATTTTTGTTTTGATTATCAAGCTGAGGGAAGGTTGTCCGGGCCAGGAACAGATCTGTTTACTGCTTAGAATCCTATCAGGTGAGATATAGCACAACCAAATGCAGAGTATGCATATCTCCCTTCTGATCCAACAAAATGGGGTATATTTTCCTCTGTTTGCTACTGCAAGTGAAACAGCTTGGAAATCGTGCTGTATACCCATTTTGACTTCTTTGCTAATGGAGCATAATATACCTAAATTTGACTAAACCACGCTGTCTGATGTGTACCCTCTATTGCATCAGCATGAATCTTTACATTTCTTTGTTGACCTGTTTTGATATCTTATCAGATGAATGGGAGCCAGATGAACCCCTGGCTTTGAAAATAGGATGTTACTCCAGGCTTACTGTGACTAATGATGTTCTGCTGAAGAAAGCAGGACGCTTTTGAGTGCTCTGAACATCTAGTCTCCTACAGGAAATGCAGTTTTGTGGATTGTAAAATATACCAAACCCTGTCCACAAATTATTTGGAATTCATGACGCCAAATGTCATGCCAAATTTTTACATTAAGATATTTTTACCCTCAACTTTCTCTCCTTTCCTGAAGATGCTGACTCTGTTGCCAATGGATGGTTCCACAGAGGTAACGTGCCTCATCCAAGTGGCTATTCTTTAATTGTGAACCTAAAGGTTTAGTGTCAGCAGGCCAAGCTCAATCCTGTTCTTGTCCAACGTCCACATACAGCACTTTCCAGCAGCAGTCACTGGATCGCAATTAGGAGTGGGAATCCCAGCTGATTTCCTAGCCCAGTGTCACAGAGCCAATCATAGCACCCCAATTGCTGACAGGATTAAGATTAGTTAATAACACTGACTGGGGCCGCCTTGTCCATATGGTACTATACTCAGCACTGTCTTTATCCACTGGGCTATTTCTTTAAGAAATTTTGAGCTGCACAACCCAAAACACTTGATCTCGCCTCAGATATTTAAATCCAATTATTATAAGGCATCACAATGGCATAATGTATTGGCGGTCCAATGTTCGGTCCCATGGATTGGCATGGCGTGGGTTCCTGTCCATGTCCTTCCTTTTCAAAGAGTTCTTTACGTTGTAATTACTGATCTTTGCTGCTCCTTTGGAGCGAGTGGAGGCTTGGCTTCTCCGCATAACTGAAAGAATACTAATCCTGTTGATCTAACTCCTGCAGGGCACATAAGAGCAACCTGGGCTGACTCACCAGCTGATTTTTTTTTTCCTTTCACAGAAAGTAACAACTAGCCTCTGTTCTGCACCTCTCCCTGAAGGTACAGTTGTGATGGGAACTCTATGTCTGAAACCCGTTCCATAATGCAGTGTACTGAAGCACCAAAAGTGCTCAATAAATGGTTACAGAATGTACCTTTGAGCAGCCACTCAATTATTTAATTTTATAATCAGATGTAATAGCCATTTACTGAGACAAGATCTCTTTAAAACTCTTTGAAAATGCTTGATAGAATTATATGCACGAACAGCATTAAATGGTATTAAATAGTTCCTTTGCATTTTTTACATTAATTAAAAATATTAACCACACTTTCAACTTAATTTTAAAAGGGCTCCAGTACCCAAGAACAATTGCAAACACACATTGCTCAGAACAAAGTGTAAATATTTGGTAACACCAATGTTCTTCATTGTTCCAGGCCATAATGCTTGGAATTTTTAAATCATGTTTTTCCTTCCAAGTGCCATACACTCTTCTCTTTTTGGGAATCAGGTAATTGCTCACAGGTCCTTTATCCGTGTCTAATTTGATCCAAAATCCAGAAATATGCACGTCATGCAACATGGATTGACTTGCCCTCCACTTTTTCTCCTCCTTTTGTGAGGTGGTGTCTCCACTTCTGGTCATCGTCAGCCTCTGTTGGCTCCGATGCGGATGGGAACGGAACAACTGAACAAAAAAGCGTGCATAAACCTGCATCCTATTCGTCCTGACACTTACGCTTTCCTCTTGGAAGGATTGCCAGCATCAAGTTGACACTTTGATGGACTATCCTTGGCGAATTTCCCAGGGTCAGCCCAATGTAAAGTTTAGGAGCGAGCAGTATTCCCGCCTATGTTTGGGAGCTGAATGTCTGTTGAATGTTGCAGTTGTTAGCATACAGCATTAATGAGGCAACAGTGATGGAAAATGTGGCATGTGATGTCGCTCCAAAGCTTTTATAGATATGTGAAGAGAAAAAGATTGGTGAAGTCAAGCGTAGGTCCCTTGCAGTCAGAATCAGGGGAATTTATAATGGGGAACAAAGAAATGGCAGACCAATTAAATACATATTTTGGTTCTGTCTTCACAAAGGAGGACACAAATAACCTCCCAGAGATGTCGGGGAACATAGGGTCTGATGAAAGGGAGGAACTGAAAGAAATCAGTATTTGTAGGGAAATGGTGTTAGGGAACTTGACGGGATTGAAGGCCGATAAATCCCCAGGGCCTGATAATCTACATCCTAGGGTACTTAAGGAAGTGGCCCTAGAAATAGTAGATGCATTGCTGATCATCTTCCAACATTCGATGGAATCTGGAACAGTACCCATGGATTGGAGGGTAGCTAATGTTACCCCACTATTCAAAAAAGGTGGTAGAGAGAAAACGGGGAATTACAGACCGGTAAGCCTGACATCAGTAGTGGGGAAAATGCTAGAGTCCATTATAAAAGATGTAATAGCAGAGCACTTGGAAAGCAGTGACAGGATCGGACAAAGTCAACATGGATTTACAAAAGGTAAATCGTGCTTGACTAATCTACTGGAATTTTTTGAGGATGTAACTGGTAAAATAGATAAGGGAGAACCAGTGGATGTGGTGTATTTGGACTTTCAAAAGGCTTTCGATAAGGTCCCGCATAAGAGATTAGCGTGTAAAGTTAAGGCACATGGGATTGGGGGCAAGGTATTGACTTGGATAGAGAACTGGTTGGCAGGCAGAAAGCAAAGAGTTGGAATAAACGGGTCTTTTTCCGAGTGACAGGCAGTGACTAGTGGGGTACTGCAGGGATCGGTCCTTGGACCCCGGCTATTCACAATATATATTAATGATCTAGACGAGGGAACTAGATGTAATATCTCCAAGTTTGCAGATGACACAAAGCTGGGTGGGCGTGTGTGCTGTAAGGAGGATGCCAAGAAACTCCAGGATGATTTGGACAGGTTGGGTGATTGGGCAGAAGCATGGCAGATGCAATATAATGTGGATAAATGCGAGGTTATCCACTTTGGTGTCAAAAACAGGAAGGCAGATTATTATCTGAATGGCAATAGATTGGGAGAAGGGGAAGTGCAACGAGACCATGGTGTCCTTGTGCATCAGTCACTGAAGGTAAGCATGCAGGTGCAGCAGGCAGTTAAGAAGGCAAATGGTATGTTGGCCTTCGTAGAGAGAGGGTTCGAGTACATGAACAGTCTTGCTGCCGTTGTACAGGGCCTTGGTGAGACCACATCTTGAGTATTGTGTGCAGTTTTGGTCGCCTTATTTGAGGAAGGATGTTCTTGCCATGGAGGGAGTTCAGCGAAGATTCACCAGGCTGATACCTGGGATGGCAGGAATGACGTATGAGGAGAGATTGGGTCGATTAGGCTTATATTCGCTATAGTTTAGAAGAATGAGAGGGGATCTCATTGAAACTTATAAAATTCTAACAGGGCTAGACAGACTAGATGCAGGAAGAATGTTCCCGATGGCGGGGGAGTCCAGAACCAGGGGTCACAATCTAAGGATAAGGGGTAAGCCATTTAGGACAGAAATGAGGAGGAATTTCTTCACCCAGAGAGTGGTGAACCTGTGGAATTCTCTACCACAGAAGGCAGTAGAGGCCAAGTCATTAAATATATTCAAGAAGGAGTTGGATATATTTCTTAAGGCTAAAGGGATCAAGGGATATGGGGAGAAAGCAGGGACAGGGTACTGAATTTGGATGATCAGCCATGGTCTCATTGAATGGCGGAACAGGCTCGAGGGGCCGAATGGCCTACTCCTGGTCCTATCTTCTATGTTTCTATGGCCTAATTTGAAGGTGCCTGGCTATATATGGGCAGGTGGCCTTCCATCGCTTCCAGTGAAAAATACTTTCAGTGCAAAAAAGTCTGGAATCTGGTGGAGCAAGTCTTTGTCTGTCTCATTAAAAAAGCGTCGACAAGGAAGAGGAAATCTCTGGGGTAAATTTTCAACTTGCCGCCCAGGTGTAAAACTGGCATTATGGATCAGCCGCCCGTTATAGAAAGCTCCCGATTTTCACCTCCGTTGATTTACATGCACATGAAAATTGGTTGGTTTCAATAACGGGCGGCCAATCCACAACGCCAGTTTTACGTGACGCAAGTTAAAATCTATCCATGTGTGTTAGTACACCAGAGTAACGTATCACCAAGTTTCTTTAAGAGTTCTGTTTATTAACTATGTCATTGATCTGTCTGTTGGGTGTGGGCTTTTGTGACTTTAATAATAAAACCGTGGCAATCTAAAGACTATATTAGTATGTAACTGATTCCAGTTAGAAGCAGCAGCCCTTCTAAATGATTGTGATCCATCCTTCAGCAGATCAAATGGATCTCTCTTTGAAAGCAATCTGATAAGATTTATTTTAACCTGACAGTAGGCTGATTGAGGATCTTTCGAAGGGGGAAGTACAACTGAACAAAAATGGTTCTAATTTATGTAGATTATAGTCAGTCGAGGCGTTTCTTATCTTGACAGTTATGGATGTACAGTATGTTTTGGGTTTCAGCACAATCAGTTAGGACCAAATTATAGCTGCAGGTGGTTTAACCTCTCACTTTTATGATGGACAAAATTGTTGCCATAGTCAAGGTTAATTTTCAAGATAGACTAGTTTTGGGGAAAACTGCAGGAACAATATATCCGACAAATTGGTGCAACCAAATTCAGAATTCAAGTTTGTCAAAGAAAACAATGTTGGTACTAGAATAAAGCCTGCCAGATATTTGTGGAGCAATTTTAACTCACGGGTGGACCCCTCGGCCAGGAACTGCAGTGGGAGGCCCGGTCCATTTTAACAATCAGGCCTCAAGAACATCCCGCCAGCCTGAAACGGGTGTCCAGAGGCAGCTCCGGCTGCCTTGGGGCCTACAAAGAGTAGGTGGCCTAGAGGCGGGCAGGCCGTGGCGGTGTGTTCAGGAGGGCTTCATGGACGGGAACGGGGTGGGGGGGGGGTGCGGAATCTGAGACGGCGGCGGTGGCAGCAGCCCAGATTTCTTTGTGGGGTCCGAAGGAACAATCCTGCCCTCCGGACCCCACAAAAAATAAAGTTTTATTCTTACCCAACGGGGTCTCCGCT
This sequence comes from Somniosus microcephalus, assembly GCF_052327205.1. NCBI lineage: Eukaryota > Metazoa > Chordata > Chondrichthyes > Squaliformes > Somniosidae > Somniosus > Somniosus microcephalus. Next base: position 28,260,759 of record NC_141015.1, read on the forward strand.
GGATGTGCGCCTGATTCTTTATCTGAGTGCCACAGACTTCGATTGGGACTACTTACTGACTGTTGTTTGAGAGACCCCCTTCTTTGTAGAAGCATTCCATTCCCAGAATCACAGAGGAAGCAGTGGGACAGATAATAGACACAATTGTGATAATCAAAGATATTATAACGTGAAAAAAATTATCTTCACAATTGGGGATTTGGAACTAGTCCATAGAACTTTTGGTTTTGCTTTCACAGCGAACTGCCATAAAAGGATATGTTGGAACAGGTGAGCTGTCTACTTTGGCCACTCATCCAATGGACAACTGTAGAATCTTGATTAATTATTAGGCAATTTATATTGCTACCTGTAATGTTCGGCATCTTTTTTTTTTAAAAACCTAATCCCAGGAGCTGAAGTACTTGGGTAATAAAGGTATTTATTTTCTTCAAGATGTGATGATAAAGTGAGACCTGAACTATCATAAGTTTTCGCACGGTGCCGAGATAAATCCTGTCACATTTGGATCGAGTGACCAGTGCAGTATTGATGGGAGTTTGGGATCAGCTCAGTGTCTGACTCAGGACACTAATGTTAATAGGCTTTGCCATTTTATTTGGAAACAGAGGCTACTGGTCTTATTTAAATTGCCAATGTGTTTTTGCACACTATTTTAAATGTTCTATAGTTCTACTGGTAATTGTTTCCTTCTAGTTTTGAAGGAATGTGTGGCTTATGGGCTGATGAAGGAAAATTTGATAACTCATTTTATTGCTTTAAGTTTAATTGTTCTTCCCTTGATCACATATTTGCATTGTTTCTCCCCAGATTGCTCTGAAAGTTAGCAACTTTAAACCTTAAAAATACTTCAGTGTGTGTCACATCATTAGCCAAGGTGTGTTAGTCGCTCTACACATGGTTTTGTAGATTGCGAGCTTTAAAACCATGCCTTGATTTCAAATTTCCAGTTGTGAGGTACTGCTGAATAACCTTACACTATAGTCATTGTGTAATGGCTTACATACCTGACAAGTACTGGACTGATGATTTTGACATGTTGCAGACATTGGTGAAGTATAACACAGAAACTTCTTAAGAAGGATGGAGAAAACATTTTTTTTAAAGATTAAACCATTTTGAATAAGAATATCTCCAAGAGACTTTTGATTTAACTCTCTTGATAGAGCAAATAGGATTGCTATACCAGCTATTTGCACTGGACACAAATGGTAAAAACACTTCCATTCCCTAGCACAGTTGGGCCAGATCTTCAATGTGCCGTGAGGTGGGCTTTTAGGTGTGCGGGGGGCAAAAATCCCGAATTCGGGGGTCCCGACACCATCCCGTCCAAAACCCGCCTCCACTTAAGTTTCAAGGGAGGCGGGTACCCGCCACGCACTGGGACCCGCCGACCCGAGGCAAGAAGGGATTATTGCCAATTAACTGCCTGTTAACGGGTAGTTAACAGGCAGTTTTTAGCCTAATCCCTATTTTGAGGGGTGTCGTGTGGGATTCCCGATGGCTCCAAACCACGCCAGGTTAGAGCAGGCGGGACGTCGGGTTGAAGGACTTGGAGGGGTCGAGATGTCGGTGTAAAGGTGAGTGATGGGTGCATGAGTGCAAAGGTAAGTGTGTTTGGTGTGTCTAAAGTGTGTAAAGAAGTTTAAATTACCTGTACTTACCTTAACAGCCTTTCTTCCTCTAGGCGTCGGGAGTCCATCACTCAGCTGGCACTGAAAGCTGAATGGCTGCGATCTGTCAAAAGTGACAGCCTTCAGCTTTCTGTGCCGGTGACAGTTCTAACTGAGTCTGCGTAGAAGGACTCAGGTTAGAAGTCAGACTGTCAGTGTTTGACAGCTTCAAACAGCTGTGAAACACTGATATTTCATCTGTCAAAAACTCTTGACAGATGAAATTTCAGTCTGTGACGTCACCTGTTGCCAGGTGGCCCTTAATTGGCCTGCTGAGCCCGCTGGGCGGGCTCAACAAGGTCAATCAAAGGAAAATTGCGTCGATTGGTCGGACGTTGATGGAGGCGGGACTAAAACCTGAAAGTTGTAGTCCCGCCTCCTTCCTGACTGCTGAATGAAAATCCAGCCCAGTAAGTCCGAAAACTACATAGCATGACCACACAAAATTGTTTCACAATTTATTCTCAGGTTTTGATGTAAAGTGCAATAAAAATGCAGTGAAAAAGGAACAGTAAGAATAACTTGAGTAAAGTATTGCCTAAGATAGAAAGGACTACGTAGTGTAACAATAACAGGCTGGGTCTCTTTTCTCTTGAAAAAAAGAAGGCTGAGGGGTGACCTAATAGAGGTCTTTAAAATTATGAAAGGTTTTAATAGAGTGGATACAGAGAGAATGTTCCCACTTGTGGGGAAGAGCATAACTGGAGGCCATCAATATAAGATAGTCACCAAGAAATCCAACAGGGAATTCAGAAAAAACTTCTTTACCCAAAGAGAGGTGAGAATGTGGAACTCGCTACCACAGGGAGTAGTTGAAGCGAATAATATAGATGCATTGAAGGGGAGGCTGGGCAAGCATATGAGGGAGAAGGGAATAGAGGGTTACGCTGATAGAGTTAGATGAGGAAAGACGGGAGGAGGCTCGAGTGGAGCATAAACGCCGGCATGGACTGGTTGGGCCGAATGGCCTGTTTCTGTGCCGTATATCCAATGTAATATGTCATTTCTTGATGGTATATTGCTTCACTGGTTTGGATAAAAATAGTTTTTCAATATTTTCTGTGCTATTAGACGGTCGCTGAGTTGTTTGTGGGTGGTTCAAGAGTGTGGTTTTTGCTGGCGTTGCGGCACTATAAACGCGGCAGCCGTTTGTCCATCAATGTAATATAGCAAATTTACTGAAGCACCATATCATATGGCTGACAAAAGGTAAACGTTTTACACATTTTACTGACACTGAAAGATACAGGACCTCAGAAGTACAACTTTTGTAATACGATTTAGCTTTTTGAATAATTTGCTTAAAATACAAGTAACCTTGGACCAGCAATTGTGCCTTGGGATACTAAATCATTGTAAATGGGTGAACCCCTCAGCTAAAACAGTGAGAGGAATTCCAGGTCAACATATTAAGCATTTGGATACCATTATTTCCAATTATGTAATTTAAAGGTTTTTTTTTTGTTGCTGATTCCCCAAAATCTCTTTTCTCAGTTATTTGCAATGCATTTTTTTTTGCTTTAGCTCCCACAGTGGAACTGCAGTACTTGTTTAAGATTCAAATACTTCATTTACTTATTATTGCCTCGTCCCTCCTCAAACTGTTCTCCTTTTTTTCATGATTAGAAAAGTATTTTTTTCTCTCTTTTACTTCCTACATTGGATTTATAGCGTTAGCGTGGTGCCTACAGGCTGAAAGTACTTCCTTGGCTGTAAAGTGCTTTGGGAGAGCCTAAGGTTGTGAAAAGTGCTGTATAAATGCAAGTTCTTTCTTTCATTTGCTTTTTGAAATTGACATTACCTCATAGGAAATTTCATAGGAAAGTACTTTTCAGGAAAATCTCTCACCTTGCCAGTCCCCAAAAATGACAGGATAGTTTCTCTTGCATTTGAGTCTACAATGATGGGCATCTTGAACAGATGGTCATTCAAGTGGTGTCTGAGCTCAGCATCAAAGAACCTCATAAATACCTTCTGTTGCTAAACAAAGATTAGTCTCCCTCAGAGACACAAAAAAACCCATCCCAAATAATATAAGTAGCTCAAAATTTTTATTTAATGACTGTATAAAATACTGAATTTGTTTCATACTTAATATTTTTTTTCCATGGCTTGCAGCTAACAGTTTTTAGTTGCTAGTTCTCTTGTGATACAGGTCACGATGGTGCACTCTGAACTAGAGTGAAAACTACAGTTCCATTGATGCATTACTCTTGCACACGCAGCATTTGGCACAGGGGCCATGAATCCCTGGAACAAAAAGCGATACTGCTGGAAATACTCAGCAGATCAGTCCGCATCAGTGGAGAGAACATACAGGTTAACATTTCAGTGTGCATTCTTCATCAGAAGTTTTTGTTTCAGATTTCCAGCATTTGTAGTTTTTCTTTTAACCCTTTTGGGCTACAAATCCCTGGCCTAGTTGAAGGATTGTTTTCTACCTTATTGTCATGGTGCATTTTGGGTACTGTAGTTGTATAGAAGCAGGGTTAAAACTACAACTGTCGTATGAGGAGAGATTGGGTCGACTAGGCCTGTATTCACTAGAGTTTAGAAGAATGAGAGGGGATCTCATTGAAACATATAAAATTCTGACAGGGCTAGACAGACTGGATGCAGGGAGGATGTTTCCCCTGGCTGGGGGGGTCTAGAACCAGGGGTCACAGTCTCAGGATACAGGGTAGGACATTTAGGACTGAGATGAGGAGACATTTCTTCACTCAGAGGGTGGTGAACCTGTGGAATTCTCTACCACAGAAGGCTGTGGAGGCCAAGTCACTTAATATATTTAAGAAGCAGATAGATAAATTTCTAGACGCAAAAGGCGTCAAGGGGTATGGGGAGAGAGCGGGAATATGGTATTGAGATAGAGGATCAGCCATGATCATATTGAATGGCGGAGCAGGCTCGAAGGGCCAAATGGCCGACTCCTGCTCCTATTTTTCTATGTTTCTATGTTTCGATCATCACTTGCTCGACTGCTACGAGACTGCAAGAACAGTGCAGATTAATTGGCCTTTGAGAAAAGTGTGGGGTGAAGATGGCCCAATTGGGGATCAGGAATTCACGACAGGGGAAATTGTGAGGCATCTCGGTTCCTATCAGCATTCCATACCACAGCGTGCTAGCACAGCAACAGATTTGGGCAAAGTGGAAGTAAGGTGAATTGACAAGTAGTACACAATTTCTGGATCAGCCATGATCATATTGAATGGCGGAGCAGGCTCGAAGGGCCGAATGGCCGACTCCTGCTCCTATTTTTCTATATTCTCTGTTTCTAACTCCCATGATGCATCTCAATTTCTCCCTAGCACAAGAAACTTTGGAAATTGCCAGCACTGAATGCTTAAGTAGCCTGGATGAATCCGTCTTTCATGTCTACACGGGGAGCGAGAGATTGCAGCCCCTCTCCCACTATTTAAAAGGGCTCCTGCTCAATGTTTGGCACTTTGGTCCCACACTCCTGATCTTTGGCCACCCGGCGCGGAGGGCCACCTCGTGGGTCAGCTCCTGGGCCTGGCCAAGGTGGCCATCAACAGGCCCAGCTTGGACGCGGCTGATGGGGGGGTTTGTTTTCCGCTCCGGCTACCCGCCACTCTTCCGTGGCTACGCCTGCGCCTAGGTGTCCCTGGAGAAGGAGCACGCGGTGTCTGCCGGTACGCTCGAGGGAATGGAGTGCATTGTTGACATTGTAAATAATATTAGGATTTAATTTGATAAATTTCCTTTGTTTTTATTTATAATTTAGCGTTCAATGTCTGTGACCCAAAGGGGGCAATTTTGTTAATTTTATTTCGATTGAAGACACAGCCATCCTAATTGGCAGTTAAAAGAGTGGAAGGCTTAAGTAAGTAGAATTTTCAATCTGAGACTGAAGCAAGAATTATGACCCAGGGCCCAGACAGTGGAGTGGATTTTTAATAATTCAATAATTAGGGGGACAGATAGCATCTTTTGTAAGCAGGATTGAGAGTTCCACATGGTCTGTTGCCTGCCTGGTGCCAGAGTGAGGGGCAACTCGAACTGGCTTGAAAGGATATTGGAGGGGGGGGGCGGCGGTAAGGATCCAATCGTTGTGGTCCATGTTGGGACCAACAGTATAAGAAAGAGTAGGCAAGAGGTCCTGCTTGGAGAGTACTAGGAGCTAAATTAACGAACAGGACCTCAAGGGTTATAGGCCTAGAAATTCAGTTGTTTGCGCCAGCCGCTAGCGCCTTAGGAGGAGGAGATGTTGGGCGCTAGGTGGCTAGCGGCCGGGCGCAGCGTGATCTGCGCCTCTTCCCAACTTCAGTAAAGATTTAGCAGCGGCGCAAAGCCTTTGTGCGCGCTCAGCTGCGCGCGCAGATCCTGACGTCATTTCATCGTGCAACGCCCTTTGTTCGCCCCAAACCGGAAATTCAGTGGTGCCGGCCTATTGTGCGCCTGGCGCCCCTAGCGACTGGTAGAGGGGAACGGTTCTCAGTTGCTGCGGGGCGCGGGGGGTGCAAATTAAAGGGCACTCCTCCTGCAGTAGAAAAGGCAGCCATTTTGCAACACTCCTTCTTTGTGAGAGACGGATCTTTGCAGAGAGACAAAGGTAGAGAGCTTTCTGCTTTGGCTCAACACTCGCACAGGTACTTGTGGCTTCAGGCCACAGCTTTCCACTTCTCTTTAACTTCAGTGTCATATCATTGATTGCAAACATATAATGGGGGCTGCAATGGGTGCAAACGTTGGCCTTCTCCATTGCATTCAAAGGGCTCACAGACGCCGTGAGAGAGTGGCAGTCATGGCCAGATGGAGAGGGGGCAACAGGCGTCGGCAAAGGAGGCCTTACCCACCCAGGGTATACCGCCAGCAGTTCTCATATCTGAACATGTCTGACGAGCAGTGTGTTCAGAGGCTGCGATTCCGAAGGGCGGTGGTCACTGAGATCTGCCACCTGCTTCGCGGAGATCTGCAGCCACAGCTGAGGAGCAGGACGTCTCTGTCGGTGGCAGTGAAGGTGACGGTGTCTCTCAACTTCTATGCCACCGGCTCCTTCCAATCCGCTACTGGGGACATTTCCAACATCTCCCAGTTTGCCGTGCATTGCTGCATCCGCCAGGTGACCAATGCCCTTTTCAGAAGGAGACGTCAGTTCATCTCCTTCTCCATGGCCCTTGTCAAGCAGCAACAGCGTGCAATGGGCTTTGCAGCATTAGCGGGCTTCCCCATGGTGCAGGGCGCCATTGACTGCACGCATGTGGCTTTGCGGGCACCTCTAGAGAATGCCGAGGATTACTGCAACCGGAAGGGCTACCATTCGCTCAACGTGCAGTTGGTGTGTGACCACAGGCAGCTCATCCTAGCTGTCAATGCCCGCTTTCCAGGCAGCAGCCACGATGCCTTCATCCTGCGCCAGACTTCTGTGGCAGACATGTTCGAGGCCCAGCCTCACCCACAAGGATGGCTTCTCGGGGACAAAGGCTATCCTTTGTGCACCTGGCTGATGACCCCGCTCCATGCGCCCAGCACCCCTGCTGAAGAGGGATACAATGACAGCCATCAAGCAACCAGGAACATCATTGAGCAAACAATCGGCGTCCTGAAGCAATGGTTCCGCTGTCTGGATCGTTCCGGAGGAGCCCTGCAATATTCGCCTGAGCAAGTCTCCCATTTCGTGGTCGTGTGCTGCATGCTGCACAACCTGGCTATCCGCAGGACTCAGCCACTGCCACCAGAGATTGGAGGACCACCTGAGGAGGAGGAGGAGGAGGAGGAGGTGGAGGACCAGCACAGGAGGGAGGCAGAAAGTGCAAGGGCCGCCCGTCGGCGGCTTATTGAACGTCGGTTCTAGGCCCCCTCTCAGGGAATGGCTTGTGCCAATGTCACCAGATGAATGTAGCTGCTCCACAAGCCCTCAGCCGAGCAGGGCAACCAGGACTTCCAAAATAAAGCATGGACAGTGCGATTTAAGAACATTTATTACTTGGAAACCTCTGCCCTTCCCACATTACAAACTAATGGAGAGAAGCCCCCCCAAAAAACACAAATCGACCAGTCTCGGCCTTTCAAAAAACACAAATCGACCAGTCTCGGCCTTTCAAAAAACACAAATCGACCAGTCTCGGCCTTTCAAAAAACACAAATCGACCAGTCTCGGCCTTTCAAAAAACACAAATCGACCAGTCTCGGCCTTTCAAAAAACACAAAATGAACAGTCTCGGCCTTTGCATGTGAAACAAAACATTTGGGCACACCTTCTACTTTTTGGCCTGCGAGGGTGATGCCTTTCGCATCCGTGACTGGCCCCCGCCCGCCCTGCAGCTCCTCCTCAATGGGACCCCAGTGGCTGCAGCAAGGCTGGGGGAAGGCTGTTGAGGGTCACATGGCGAGACGGCAGATGTCCTTGGGGGTCGGCCTGGACCAGGTCTGGCCCTGGAGGGGCCGGCTGCTGACTGGTGCAACTCTGCTTGTGCGGCAGCACTCTGTCCAGCGGCTGGTGGCAGCTGCAACGGAGGAGTGGCAGTGTCGGCTGCAGGAATGCTGCCAACCTGACAGATCACAGGTACTCCCTGGTCGCCTGAGACAGTGGCACTCGCATCGGCCAGCACTGCAACATGCGCAGCAATCTGCTGAAGCACAGACTGCTGGGCTGCTGCGGCGCGGCGAGTGCCCTGGCGATGCCTGGCTGATCCAGCGAGGGTGGCAGCAGTTAGTGCCCGTGTGGCCCTGGTCTGTGCCCGCATGACACCAGCCAGTGAATGGACGGCACGACTGAGCACTTGGCTAGAAGCCGTCTGTGCTGCCCCGAATTCCTGCACACTCCTTGACAGTGACTCTATGGAGTCAGGCATCCTTGCCACTGCAGCCATGAGCTCAGTGTGCCTGCGCTCAGCCTGGGCGGCCATTTCCTCTAGGAGCCGCACCTCCTCTGCGCTCACCGTCGCAGGACCGGAGGCCGCACTCACCCTCCGGGGAGAAGTCCGCCGAGCTTCCCCACCCCTCCCGCGTTGCTGCAGGCCGCTGGGCCCCGGAGCTTCACTCCCCTCCGACCCTTCCCCCCGGCTCCCCTCCAGGGAAGACGTGTCCCCATCATCGCCATGGGCTGCCTCGGCTGAGGGTGGCACTGATGGGCCGGCTTCCTCTTCCTCCTCCTCGAATTCAGAATCACTGACAGTGGCAGCTTGAGGGCCTGCCTCCTCACCTGGCGATTCACCATCTGAAAGCAGGGAGGCACAAGAGTTGCTTTAGAGTGAGGACAGGGCAGCAGCGAGGGAGGCATGAGTGCTGCCATGCACTGCATTGGTCAGACAGTGGCAAAGGATGCTGTTCTGAGGCGCAAGTGGAAAGAGAGAGGTCAAAAAGGTGATGCCCTTGCCATTGGGGCACAGAACAGGGTCGGCATCTCCACTGGCGACGGGGCCAATCAGCCGGCCTGCCATAATGCGCTCCACACGCTGGTCCAGGTCGGAGAGCTCTTTGAGGTCAGGACGGCCTCCCCCAGTCTCACGCTGCTGCCTCCGGTTGTGCGCCACCTTGGCCTGCAAGAGAAAGGATGGCCTCTAAGTACAGTGTGAAGCCCTGATCTTGTCTGCACTGCCTCCCATGGTGGACTAGCCCTGACAGTGTGAAGCCCTGATCTTGTCTGCACTGCCTCCCATGGTCGAATAGCTTGTACAGTGTGTGAAGTGCTGAATGTGCAAGTGATTTTCATGACAGTCCCATAGCTGCTGGATGAGGGCTGGCCATTAGGGCTTTCAGGTCCCTTTGCCCATAAACTGAGGTGCACATGCAGGGATGAGGAGGACACTGGAAAGGGTACTCACCCTGACAACCCGAGTGAGGTCGTTGAACTTTTTCCGGCATTGCACAGGAGTCCTGGCAACCACGCTTTTGGAGGTCACCCTGTTTGACACCTCCCTCCAGGCTTTCCGATAGGCGCTGGGCAGCAGCCTCCTGCCACCTTCAGGGAACAGAACATGGCACCTGCGCTCCACTGCGCCAACCAGCACCCTCAGGTCGCCGTCGCTGAAGCGCTGTGCTCTCTCCCTGGCCTTCTCCATAGTCCTGGGCGTTGCACAGATGAAGCAGCAGTGGTCAGGCCTTGCTTCAGGGCTGCAGTGTGCAGGGCGTGGCAGGCAAACAAATCCACCCTCCCCCTTTAAGAGCTGACCGGCGCCAGAGTGCCTGCCGTCAATCAGCAACTCGCCACACCTGCGCTGCGCCCGCCCTCGGGGGTATCGCCCCGGGCCGCCGGCTTAGCGCCTAATGATAGTCGTGCATCGCCTGTTTTAGCGCAGCAGCAACCTCTTGGGGTGATGCCACTGAATATCGGCGAAGGTGGCGCGAAGTTGCGCCGGGCGCAAACTTTAGCAGCCGCCCGGCTGTAGCGCCCCAAACGTGGCTATACTGAATTTCTAGGCCATAATCTCTGTATTATTACCTGAGCCACGTGCAAATTGGTGGAGGGATAAGCAGATTAGGGAGGTGAACACGTGGCTGAAGGTGTGGTGTGGGAAAGAGGGGTTCCATTTCATGCGACACTGACACTAGTACTGGGACTGGAAGGAACTGTACCGTTGGGATGGGCTCCATCTGAACTAGGGTCCTAGTGGAAAGGATAAATAGGGCGGTCACGAGGATTCTAAACTAGTAAATGGGGGAGGGGCTCAGTTGGAAAAGGTAGTATAAATAATAGTTCTAAAACAAACAAAAGGGAAGAGAGTAGAGTAATAGTCAGAAATTGTTCTTTAGGCACTACAGGTAAAGGGAAAACTAAAAGATGTAAAGTAATTAAACCAGGAGAGAGAAATAGGAAATGTATGAATAAAACATTTGAGCTGAAGGACAGGTTAGGGAGTGTGACCCAAATAAACGTTCTTTATACAAACGCATGGAATATCAGGAATAAATTGAATGAACTGCAGGTGCAAACTCAACTTGGAGGGTATGACATGGTAGCCATTACTGAGACATGGCTGCAAGATGGTCAGGACTGGGAACTAAATATACCAGGTTATGAGGTCTACAGGAAAGATAGGGAAAATGGTAGAGGGGTGGAGTAGCCTTAGTGATTAAGGATGAAATCACTTCAATGATAAGAGAGGATAGAACGAGAGGTAAGCAGGCAGTGGAGACTTTATGGGCAGAATTAAAAAATATAAAATTATTTAAGACTGTAGTGGGAGTTGTGTGCAGGGCCCCCTGGTAGCAGCTATGAAATGGTAGAATGTGTAAATGCAGAGATTAGACCAGCATGTAGCAAAGGTAGCGTGGTTTTAATGCGGGATTTTAACTTTCATATAGTTTGGGATAAGCAGACTAGCTCATCTCAGAAAGGTAGTGAATTTCTTGAGTGTGTTTAGGAGTTTTCTGCAACCATGGCCCAGAAATTCGGGTCCCAACGCGTGAGTACGCACTGGGTACTCACGCGTAGACCCAACGAAAGTGCCAGTTTCGTGCATGCACTGCGCATGCGCGGGAAACCGGCACTTCCGTTCCCCTGAAAGAAGGGGTTGACAGGCCGAACGCGTGCGCCGGAGAGGCAGCGCGTGCGCATTGAACTTACGTTTTCTTTGCAGGTTTCTCCGGGAGGGTAAGTCTCCAGCAGTTACACTTTTAAAAAGCAGACACAAGGCCTGCTTTTAACAAGGTAAGTGGTGAATTAATTAAAATTAAAACATTTTTTCCACAGGTTTATTATTTTTAAATACTTTAAAGAAAGGTAAGTTTATGTTTAGACCCGTTAGAAAATGCAATTAATTTTTTCAAAAATTTAAATTATTGTTTAAAATAGTTATTTCATGTAATTTATAGTTATTTTTAAAATGTGATGTTTTTTAAAAATTTATTTGACGTTTTAATGATGTTTTGAGGCTTATAGTATTTATAGTTTTGACAGCTCTTCCTGTCAATTTTATGAATGAAGCATTCCCTGCTGCCATTGGCTCTCCATGGCCCACATGATCCCAGGGGACGCATCGAACTAACTGCACCCCTGGGATACGCAAGCACTGCGCGCCGGCAGTTGGAGCAGGCCCATGATCGGAATCCCACGTGGGCCCACAGCACAACGGCCGGCACGCTAGGTAAGGGCAGGTCGGAAGCTTGCACCCGCGGGAAGCCTCCGACCCGAATTTCTGGGCCAATATATCCTAGAACCAACAAGGGGGCAGGCCATATTAGATTTAGTAATGAGTAAGATTTAGTTAACAGCCTAACGGTGCGTGAACATTTATTTAATAGCGATCATAATATGATCGAGTTCAGTGTAATGTTTGAAAGGGAGAAAGGCGAAACAGCTACTAAGATTCTAGATTTAGGTAAGCCTGACTTCAATGTGGTGAGTCAGAGACTGTCCACAGTAAACTGGGCAAATCTGTTAATGGGTAAAATGACAGAAGATCAGTGGGAGGTGTTCAAGAAACTATTTAATGTGATACAGAACCAGTTTATACCCATACTAGCTGGGGGTGCCCGGCGTTGCCAGGGCAATTTTGGGCTGCGCGGTCTCCCTGCCCCTGTCTGTCCCCCTCTCTCTCCCTCTCCCCCTCTCCCTGTGCTGTCCTCTCCCTCCCTCCCCTCCCTCCCCCTCCCTCCCCTCTCCCTGCCTAGCGCCTGAGGCCCGGTGCCATTGTGATAGCGGCCGTGCGGGGCCTAGCGCTTCAGGGCCGAGGACGGCTGGCCGCTGTCGCTGCCGCTCCCTGGACCGCTGTGTGTGTCGGGCCCAGCGGTTGCGAGGCACGGCCCGAGTGAGCCCAACTTACCTGCTGCTCTGGCGGGGCGGGAGCGGGATCGGGAGCCGCAATGTGGGGGTTTCTTTTGCTGCTGCTGTCCCTGTGGGGATGGAAAAAATGGCGGCGAAGTTTAGGGAGACTGTAGGATTAGGACCCGCCCATGACGCACTGATTGGTCAACCATCAGGTGAGTGAACTGTAGGATTGGTCAAGCAGCACGTCACTCAACGCTAATGAGAGGTAGGATTGGTCAACCGCTAATGAGTGGATTTTTGAACGTTTTTTGTATACTGTCCAAAGAATTTTTGTCTGACGAAAAAGTAAATATGCCTACGAGAGTCCCCTAACGATAAGGTTTCTTTCGATATAACATACGTGTAGGTACACTCTATAACTTTTGATTGTATAGCCGGACAGACAGAAAGACAGAGAGACAGACAGAGAGACAGACAGAGAGACGTACCGGTTTATATATATAGATAAGGGGCAAGAGCTCCACTTGCCAAAAATAACAACCATAGATGACTAAAGAGGTAAGGGACAACATAAAACCAAAAGAAAAAGCAGACAAAAATGCAAAAACTAGCACAGATCCTGGCAACTGGGAAAGATACAAAGAACAACAAAAGATGACAAAACAGATAGAGCTACAAAAAGGGAGTATGAAAAGAAACTTGCAAGGGATATCAAAATCAACACAAAAAAATTTACAATTATATTAGGAAAAAGAGGGTGGTCAGGAGAAATGTGGGCCCCTTGAAAACTGATAACGGTGATATTGTAAATGAAAATAATGAAATGGCGAACATGTTGAAAAATTACTTTGCTTCTGTATTTACAGTAGAGGAAGAGGATAGCCTGCCGGAAATCCCAGGGAAACTAATATTGAATCAGGGACGGGGATTCGCCAAAATTAACGTAAGCAAAATAACAGTAATGAAGAAAATAATGGCACTAAAGAGTGACAAATCCCCAGGACCAGGTGCTGTCTATCCCAGGGTTTTAAAGGAAGTAGATGAGAACATTGCAGATGCCCAAACTATAATCTTCCAAAGCTATTTCGATTTGGGAACCGTTCCTTTAAATTGGAAAATTACACATATCACTCCGCTATTTAAGAAGGACGAGAGAGGGAAACCAGGGAATTATAGAATAGTTAGCCTAACATCTGTTGTTGGGAAATTACTGGAGCCTATAATTAAGGACAAAGTGACTGAACACCTAGATAATTTTCAGCTGATCAGAGAGAGCCAGCATGGATTTTTGTGGGAGTTAGCATTCCAAATGGCTGGGTTTGACAAAAGGAGCAATTTCATTGGATGATATTGTGGTGATTGCTTGTTACTAATTAGTAGCTTCCTACCTATTTAATGAATGGTTTTTGATTGTTTCTCATTTAATTAATGAGCTATTTGAGAACATTAGCATTTTAACAGGCAATGGTTTATTTGTTCCAATCACTTTTTATTGTCTTTCATTCACTTTGACGTGTGACACCCGTCGGATGTGTACAAGACTTAAATAGATATAAGTAAATTGGGATTTTCCTGGAAATGTTAACAAATGTAAGTAAAGGAAGAAATTCAGTGTATCATTATTAATTGAAAAATAGTATGTATTTTGGCAAAAATGTTTGGGTAAATTTTCACTCCCGGAATAGAATCTCGTTCAATGGGAGCACCGAGCAGAGAATCCAATGAGGAAGGAGTGGAATTATCCAATTATGTCTATCTGGGACTAAAATGCTTGCTTTATTTCCTTGGATAGATACAAGATGGTGGCTCATATGAGGAATCTGATGTATCAGTAGATGATATTGATGAATCTAATGGATATTCAATACACTGCACTATTCATAGCAAAAAACAGAAAAATATATAAATATCCAGACCTTTTCTAATTACAGGTACTTGAATGGATATGGGTAATTTATACAATCCTCAGAGCCTAGCATCAAAATATTTTTATATATGTATTTAGAATTACAGGCTTCATACTCAAACCATTTCAAATTAAAAATTAGACTATAAATGTTTCCACATGGCTCATTTCTTGTAGGGAAAAAGTTCAGGTTATCAGCAGAAGTTTGTATGCCATGTCTTTAATCAGTCTGCAGCTAATTAGTGGTGCTCTACACAATGAGTCCGCAAGTCATTAATCATGTGAACTATATGCAGTCAGCTCCATGCACGACATTTTAAGAAAAGTGTTTTTTTCATTCAAGATAGACTTCAAACTTGTAAGATTGCCTTTCATAGTCAATAATGAATGAATTATGGGCCTTGTCCAGCTGTGACAGATGAGGGACCTCTGTTTAGCTACAAAGCAGCCTTCTCACTCGCTGCTTCAAAAGAGACTGAATTAATTTTTACTGTTCTGTTTTCCATCTTGTGTCTACAACTCTCAGAATCATGATTAGATGAAAAAAGGTTAGTAAATATATTTTCTGTTTAGCTCTTTAAAAAAAAAGTGAAAAAGATTTTCCTTTCGCTTTAGGGTGTTTTTTGCCACTTTGCCAGCACTGAGGGACTTCTTTAATCAAAATTATAATCTTTGTGAGATTTAGTTCTCTGTACACTCTAATTTTCCCATTTTTTGCCCCATGAGGTCACTTGTCTGCTGCATTTCCTTCAATCTCAGAAGGGAAGGGTGATCCACAACAAGGTTTTCTCCATCGCCATGCCATAAATGAGTAGAAATTACTATTGCATTTTTATGCCATTACACACCGTGTAAGCTCAGTGGTAGCAGTCTTGCCTCTAAGTCAGAAGGTTGTAGGTTCAAATGCCGTTGCAGGACTTGAACTCATAAACTAGGGAGCTCATAGGACTCGGAATGTTGCATTGTTGCAGGTGCTATAGAATCGTAGAATCTTACGGCACAGAAGGAGGCCATTTGGCCCATCGTGCCTGTGCCGGTTGTTTGAAAGAGCTGTCCAATTTAGTCCCACCTCCCAGCTTTCTTCCCATAACCCTGCAAATTAGTCCTCTTCACGTATTCTGCACTCAGTGCCCCTATCTACAAAGCCAAGTATGCCATATGCTATCTTAACATCCTTGTCAACTTGCCCTGCCACCTTCAAAGATTTATGAATATGCACCCCCAGGCCCCTCTGCTTTTGCACCCCCTTAAAATAATATTAGTGTTTCTATTCCTTCCAAAATGTGGGCCCCTTGCGACTGCCATATAATGAAGGCATCATGGCTGTTTCCCCCATAATAATCATTGACTTGCACAATGACATTTCTGTAGATGCTACCTGAACAGTAACTGAGTGCAAACTCTTGCTGTTCAGGTAGAGTGTGGGGTTAATAATAGGAGGCTTCAGGCTAATATGAATGCCATCTTCTATGGCTTGCACTCAAGAGCACCCTGCCACCCAGGGAACATTCTGTTCTCTCCAGCTGTTCCCTCCTTCCTCTTAAAAACATCAGCCCCGATTTTAATTTGGGGCGTGTTCAGGATGGGGGGGGGGGGGGGAAACCCCCACGGACTCCTCGGTGTGAAGCCCAGGCCATTTACCTCCTGGGCCTCATTACTACTTCTCTACACTGTCCCGTTCAAAGCCATCGGGATTGATGTAAGAGCTGGTGGGTGGGAGCGTGAAATCGGGCAGAAGGCCAACACCGCTGGGAACGGTGGGTCAGCGCCGATCAAGGCTGGAGAAGGGCGGGGGGGAAGCCTGGGGGGAAGATGGGGTGGGAGAGGAGGGCCCAAGGTTTTCTTGTGTGGCCCAGAGAATCACATGCCAGTGGAGCAAGGTCCCAGGAATTTCCAGGCCTTCGTGTGCAAAGCTTGTGGAAAATGAACATTAGAGCTGGCCTGTACTGATCAGTAGACATGATGTAGAAAGTAAAGCTGTAATGCAATTGAATTTCAGAAATTATAATTTGAACACTACCACTGCTTGATCATTGAAACAGTAACCATTGAAAGCAGATAGAAAGTGTGATTGACCATTTGAGTGAACATTTGAACAGGTATTACTGTCAACTGTGGTCTCAATCTAAGAAACTGAAAAAAAACATTCAACCATAGACACTGTTGGAACAGTTTGGGGGTAAAATAGGCAACATTGCCTACTTGCACTCATACCCCTCCTTCTGCTGCCAAACCTTAATCTACATCCTCATCACCTCCAGGATTGACTTCAATGGAAAAGAAAAATGGGCCCATGTAAAACGGGCTGCCAATGTGCTACTGCCCATTTCACACTACCATCGAAGATCAATTTCACCCTCTTTATCTCTTCACTTAATTAGCAAACAACACTAATAGGAATAGGAGGAGACCATTCAGCCCTCCGAGCTTGCTCTGACACTCAACCAGACCATGACTCTTTCAGTTGAGGCATTAAACTGAGGCCTGTTTGGAGGGCTCTCCGGGTGTCCTGCCCAACACTTACCCCTCAATCAACATCACACGAACTGATTAACTGATCATCTATCGCAGTGCTATTTGTGGGACCTTAGTGAGTGCAATTTGGCTGCCGTGTTTGCCTACATAACAACAATGTCTACATTTCAGAAAGGAATTCATTGGCTGTGAAGATGTGTAAGGTGCTATACAAATGCACCTTTTTTTATTTATTCATTTCTTTTCTATTTAATGCACATGTTAATCCGCTTACTTTAAATAAGGTGATGCTTCCATTATAATATTAGGCAAAAGAATGTCATCTGAATGTGAAGTATTTATCTACTATTTTGACCAACAATAATTTCTACCATTACCTCTGAAGTTCCCCCAAGGGTCCATCCTCGATCCCCTTCTATTTCTCCTCTATATCGCTGCTGGCCTTTGTAAGGGGTGGATAGAGGGTCTGGCCGCGATTTTGCCGGCGCTCAGAGGGCGGGTTTGGAGGCGGGCCGGGAGTAAAAATCCAAATGATTGACGGCGGGTTGCCAACCCGCCTCCACGCAACTTTCCAAAGTGTCGGAACTGCGAGTCCCGATCAGACCTGACACAAAACGGCGGGAGAGGCACTGAAGGCAGTTAACAGCTTGTTAACTGCCTACATAATTCCTTTTTAACTGGCTCTTCCCATTCTAAGAATTTTTCAGCGTGTTGCCCGTTGTGTGACAAACACGGCAGCTGATTGTGCCGGGTTCAGCAACTCGCTGAATTGTAGACGGCCGTTCCTGCAGCATAAAAGCGGACCTGTAACATGGCTGACTTTCAGATGGCAGGACTTTGTGTTTTGAGGTTTTGGAACACATTTTGCAGGTCTATTGAGCTTACCAATTCAGCAGCGGGAGAGAAAGGTAAAAAGTAATCAAAGTGTGACGTCACCAGAAAGCAGGTAAGTGATTGGTTGGTGAGTATTTTGGATAGATATTGGAGCATTCGCGAAGCTGAGGAAGTCGTGGATAGCACATTTAGGGAGGTGGTCACACCGCAGGTAAAGATTGCACAGGCAGAAAGGGAATGGGTGACCATCAGGCAGAATACTAGGCGCAGGCATGTAGTGCAGGAATCCCCTGGGGTCATCCCCCTCTCGAACAGTTATACCATTTTGGATACTGTTGGGGGGGATGGCTTAACAGGGGAAGGCAGCAGCAGCCAACCTCCTGGCACCAGGGGTGGTTCTGCTGCACAGGACGGGAGGAAAAAGAGGGGTAGAGCTATAGTGATAGGGGATTCTATTGTAAGGGGAATAGATAGGCGTTTCTGCGGCAGCAAACGAGACTCCAGGATGGTGTGTTGCCTCCCTGGTGCAAGGGTCAAGGATGTCTTGGAGAAGCTGCAGAAAATTTTGGAAAGGGAGGGTGAACAGCCAGTTGTCGTGGTGCACATAGGTACCAACGATATAGGTAAGGAATGGGATGAGGTCCTAAAAGCTGAATATAGGGAGTTAGGAGGTAAATTAAAAAATAGGACCTCAAAGGTAGTAATCTCAGGATTGCTACCAGTGCCACGTGCTAGGCAGAGTAGAAATAGAAGGATACTTCAAATGAATATGTGGCTAGAGGAATGGTGCAAGGGGGAGGGATTCAAATTCCTAGGACATTGCAACCAGTTCTGGGGGAGGTGGGACCAGTACAAACCGGACAGTCTGCACCTGGGCAGGACCGGGACTGATGTCCTTGGGGGAGTGTTTGTTAGTGCTGTGGGGGAGGGTTTAAACTAAAATGGCAGGAGGTTGGGAACCTGAGCAGGGAGACAAAGGAAAGGGAAACAAGGATAGAAGCAAAAGACAGGAAGGAGAAAAACAAAGGTGGCAATCAGAGAAATCAAGGGTTTAAAACAAACATGGCCACAGTAAATAATAATTCTAAAAGGTCTAAGAACGTTAAAAAAACAAGCCTGAAGGCTTTGTGTCTTAATGCAAGGAGCATTCGTAATAAGGTGGATGAATTAGCAGCGCAAATAGAGGTAAATGAATATGATATGATTGGGATTACGGAAACATGGCTCCAGGGGGACCAAGGCTAGGAACTCAGCATCCAGGGGTATTCAATATTCAGGAAAGGTAGGCAAAAAGGAAAGGGAGGTGGGGTAGCATTGCTGGTTAAATAGGGGATTTACACAATTGTAAGGAAAGATATTAGCTCTGATGATGTGGAATCTGTATGGGTAGAACTGAGAAATATCAAAGGGCAGAAAACGTTCGTGGGAGTGGTGTATAGACCCCATAACAGTAATACAGAGATTGGGGATGGCATTAAAAGGGAAATTAGAGAAGCATGCAATAAGGGCACAGCAGTCATCATGGGTGACTTTAATCTACATATAGATTGGGCTAACCAAACTAGTAACAATACTGTGGGGGAGGAATTCCTGGAGTGTATACGGGATGGTTTCCTGGACCAATATGTCGAGGAACCAACTAGGGATCAGGCCATCTTAGACTGGGTATTATGCAATGAGAAAGGATTAATTAGCAATCTTGTGCGAGGCCCCTTGGGTCGGAGCAATCATAATATGATAGAATTCTTCATTAAGATGGAGAGTGAAGTAGTTGACTCAGAGACTAAGGTCCTGAATTTAAATAAAGGGAACTATGATGGTATGAGACGCGAGTTGGGTAGGATTGATTGGGTAATGTCACTCAAAGGGTTGACGGTGGATAGGCAATGGCAAACATTCAAAGATCGCATGGATGAACTACAGAATTTGTTTATCCCAGTTTGGCATAAAAATAAATCAAAAAAGGTGACTCAACCGTGGCTAACAAGGGAAATTAGGGATAACATAAGATCCAAAGAGAGGACATATAAATTGGCCAAAAAAAAGCAGCAAACCTGAGGATTGGGAGCAGTTTAGGATTCAGCAAAGGAGGACAAAGGGATTAATTAAGAGGGTGAATATAGATTATGAAAGTAAGCTTGCAGGGAACATAAAAACTGACTGTAAAAGCTTTTATAGATATGTGAAGAGAAAAAGATTGGTGAAGTCAAGCGTAGGTCCCTTACAGTCAGAATCAGGGGAATTTATAATGGGGAACAAGGAAATGGCAGACCAATTAAATACATATTTTGGTTCTGTCTTCACAAAGGAGGACACAAATAACCTCTCAGAGATGTCGGGGAACATAGGGACTAATGAGAGGGAGGAACTGAAAGAAATCAGTATTTGTAGGGAAATGGTGTTGGGGAAGCTAACGGGATTGAAGGCCGATAAATTCCCAGGGCCTGATAATCTACATCCTAAGGTACTTAAGGAAGTGGCCCTGGAGATAGTAAATGCATTGCTGGTCATCTTCCAGAACTCGATAGACTCTGGAACAGTACCCATGGATTGGAGGGTAGCTAATGTTACCCCACTATTCAAAAAAGGTGGTAGAGAAAAAGCGGGGAATTATAGACCGGTAAGCCTGACATCGGTAGTGGGGAAAATGCTAGAGTCCATTATAAAAGATGTAATAGCAGAGCACTTGGAAAGCAGTGACAGGATCGGACAAAGTCAACATGGATTTACAAAAGGTAAATCGTGCTTGACTAATCTACTGGAATTTTTTGAGGATGTAACTGGTAAAATAGATAAGGGAGAACCAGTAGATGTGGTGTATTTGGACTTTCAGAAGGCTTTCGATAAGGTCCCGCATAAGAGATTAGCGTGCAAAATTAAGGCACATGGGATTGGGGGCAAGGTATTGACTTGGACAGAGAACTGGTTGGTAGATAGAAAGCAAAGAGTTGGAATAAACGGGTCGTTTTCCGAGTGGCAGGCAGTGACTAGTGGGGAACCGCAAGGATCGGTCCTAGGACCCCAGCTGGTCACAATATATATTAATGATCTGGATGAGGGAATTGGATGTAATATCTCCAAATTTGCAGACGACACAAAGCTGGGTGGGAGGGTATGCTGTGAGGAGGATGTCATGAAACTCCAGTACGATTTGGACAGGTTGGGTGATTGGGCAGAAACATGGCAAATGCACTATAATGTAGATAAATGTGAGGTTATCCACTTTGGTGGCAAAAACAGGAAGGCAGATTATTATTTGAATGGCAATAGATTGGGAGAAGGGGAATTGCAATGAGACCTGGGTGTCCTTGTGCCCCAGTCACTGAAGGTAAGCATGCAGGTGCAGCTGGCAGTTAAGAAGGCAATGGTATGTTGGCCTTCGTAGCAAGAGGGTTCGAGTACAGGAACAAGGATGTCTTGCTGCAGTTGTACAGGGCCTTGGTGAGACCGCACCTTGAGTATTGTGTGCAGTTTTGGTCGCCTTATCTGAGGAAGGATGTTCTTGCCATGGAAGGAGTGCAGCGAAGATTCACCAGGCTGATACCTGGGATGGCAGGAATGACGTATGAGGAGAGTTTGTGTCGATTGGACTTATACTCACTGGAGTTTAGAAGATTGAGAGGGGATCTCATCGAAACCTATAAAATTCTGTCAGGCCTGGATAAACTAGATGCAGGAAGGATGTTCCTGATGGCCGGGGAGTCCAGAACCAGGGGTCACAGTCTAAGGATAAGGGGTAAGCCATTTAGGACTGAGATGAGGAGGAATTTCTTCACCCAGAGAGTGGTGAACCTGTGGAATTCTCTGCCACAGAGGGCGGTGGAGGCCAGTTCATTAAATATATTCAAGAAGGAGTTGGATATATTTCTTAAGGCTAAAGGGATCAAGGGATATGGGGAGAAGGCAGGGACAGGGTACTGAATTTGGATGATCAGCCATGATCTCAGTGAATGGCAGAGCAGGCTCGAGGGGCCGAATGGCCTACTACTGCTCCTGTCTTCTATGTGAGTGTTTAAGCTGAGATCCATATGCACAGTGACCTCCTTGGAATACCCTCTGGTCACATTGAGTGAGCGCTTATAACATCTCTTCCTCAACTGAAATATATATATATATATATACCAGCGGAATGGGAACCATTTATACTCTCTCATCCTGGTCCTCAGAATCGGAGGAAGAGCAACGGTGACGGTGGCAGAACCAGGCACAAGAGCAGCAGCAACAACAGGAGCGCCAACCTTCTCCTCACCAACCTTATGCTGCACAGGGCAGAGGTCGTCAGCGCAGGGCTGCACCTCGCCGCAGGAGATACCCCCAACACAGGATTTACAGGCCGAGGATGAGCTTCCTCAACATGAGTGAGCAGCAGTGCAAAAGGAGGCTGAGACTTTCGCGAGAGGTAGTCGCTGACATCTGCACAATGCTGCACCAACACCTGGAGCCCAGAGGAGCAGGTGGCCACTCCTTACCAGTGGCTTTTAAAGTCACCACCGCACTCAACTTCTTTGCTTTAGGGTCCTTCCAGGGATCATCAGCAGACATCAGCGGCATCTCCCAGTCGGCCACACACACTTGCATCACACAGGTTACCGATGCCCTCTTTGCAAAGGCGCACAATTACATCCACTTCTCCACGGATGAAGCAAGCGTAACTATGCGTGCGGTTGGCTTTACAAATATGGCAGGTTTCCCAATGGTGCAGGGCATCGTAGACTGCACACATGTGGCCATTAGGGCACCCCATTACAACCCAGCTGTATTTGTGAACCACAAGGGCTTCCACTCCTTTAACATCCAGCTGGTGTGTAACCACAGGAAGGATATTATGCATGTTTGCGCCAAGTTCCCTGGCAGTGGCTATGACTCGTTCATCCTGTGGCAGTCTACTGTGCCTCAGCTCTTCAATCTGCCAACTCAACTTTCCGAATGGCTTCTTGGAGACAGCGCACAGCCTCCTCCTCGAGGAGGAGGAGGAACAACAACACCTTGTGGGGGCGGATATGCCAGTTCCACCAGCACGCGAGCACATTGCTGGCTGTGAGGCAAGGGATGCACTTATCCATGCCAGATTCGCGTAATTTGAAGCTTCAACCTCATGTGGCTGGCACATGGAAATGTCTGGCCGACCTTCTTAACATACCATATAGCATCTGTACCATAAACTGTGGTTTTCTATTATTCTCCCCACCATCATTACAGATGAAAGGTGCCCTGACCCCTTACTGTGCAACTTCCATTTCTGAGCACACATTGGCCAACTCTTTGAATCTTTGCCATCGCTTTTCTTCAATATTTATATTAACGATGACAAATGTTTGTATCAGATGAAAACACCCAAGTGACTACCCTTGTGACTATTAGTACTCAGCTTTCTCTTATGCGTTCCTCTACGTGGTTCTTCCCCTGTGGCTTCAGCAGCTATTGAGCCACCTTGCTCACTTCTATGCTGCTCCTGCTTCGACACCTTTGATGGGCGTCCTCTGGGATTGTGAGCCTGGGAGAGCTGTTAGGTTCGAAAATTTCTGCGCAACCCCAGAACAGAAGGAAAGCATTATTTTTAAAAGGATTTTGGAACATCACAGAAGAAATCTGTAAAAGGGATAAATGTATGGTTAGGCCTAACAGAAGAATTTCAAAGAGTTAAATTACACATTTTTCCTAACTGTAAGAAAGAAAAGATTTTGGACTGTTTTAAGGAGTTATTGGGCCAAAGGGATTTAAAATAAAAATCCTAGGAAGATTTGGCTGGTTTAAAAAGATATGTTCAGGCTTGCAAAAGGCTGGGACAAAGGGGAGGTGGGGTGGGCCCCCGAGTTTGGATATTGGACTGTCTAGGAATGTCCTGGGCCACCCCAGTTTTACATAAGGACAATGAAACCTGTTTCCCGCCGAGAATTCGCAGAGCCAGGTACCTGAATAAACAGGACATGTCCCCAACAACACAAAGGAAGGATCATTAGCCCAACAGGATACAACAAATAAAACAACAGTCCAAAAACCAATTAAAGAGATTGACAAACATTTTGCATTTTTAAACTAGTTTCAAGGCAATCCCGAAACCAGTTAAAGGCCGATTAAGTTTAGATGGGCCATCCCCTAAACTCGTTAAGTTTGGATGGGCCATCCCCGAAGCTCATTAAAGTTTTAAAACACATTAAAAATAACGAGTCCGCCAAATTTAACAAAGAAACCCGGGATTTGGCGCTCAGATAAGCCAGGCCCCAAATTAGTATAATTGAGGCCTGCCTTTTCAGTTAGTCAGTTCGTCACCAGTTTGAGTTCGGTTTGAGTCAGTTCAAGATCGGAGCAGTTCAAGTTCAGCCAACCAGCTCAAGAGAGAGATCATCATTGGAGACTTGAAGAAAGAAAGAAGAAACAGAGATCGCGGCAACCAAAGGCCTACAGAAACCAACAACCGCCAATATTAACACCAACCAGGTAATATTGGGCCACCGCGACAACAAGAAACCAACCGCTGAAAAACTCATGAACCAAAGATTTGTTTCCACTCTACAGGCTAGTCTGACTTACCCCTGGGTAAGATTTGGACATAAAAGACCCTAAAACTAGCCTTAACCAAAGAAAATTGGGTACTCACCTGATATATCCAACAGCGCGACTAACCGCATCTGCGGACAAACCCAAACTGAAGACCCAACGCAGGTGCAGTCTTCTACTGTGTCCGGGGTACGGCAGGCCCCGACCACCACAACTAAGGAGAACCCCAAAATCGCGAACCTCTACAGTCTGTCAAGAAAGTCGTTTTGGTGAGCATTTCCTCGTCCTCTGGATTCCAGCCTAGCTAGTGTAGTGGGGTTGGGGGGGTAAGGGATTTTGTATATTGTAATTCTCCCTCGCTTATTCCGAGTGTTCCCCATCCTTTTAGAGTATAAGTTTTATTGTATTGTATATTTTCCTGTCTCAAAATAAAGATCTGAATTCTTTTGACTAACCCAGGTGTCTGTTGCAAGTTTATTACAACCCCCAAATAAGTCCAAAGTCTGGAACAAAAAGGGAGTGGGAGTGATTCGAACCGCTCAAAGGAGTCAGAGGTGAAGCTGACAACACACGCCACCCCTTACAGGGCTCGGCAACAGTCTGCTCCTCCTGCGGCTGTGCAGTGGCTGAGACGGCCATCTCAGTTGGTTACGGAATCTGGGGCTCTGACCGAGGGCTCTGCAGTAGCATGGGAGTGTGAGCGCTTGGAGAGTAGCCCACACTTCCTTGTTGTCGACCACCAACATCCCTCTCATGCGTCACCCGCACTTCACTGCTAGCAAGTGGCTGGAGAGCACCTTGCTGCACATCAGTGGGGCCATGAGGACCCGCCTCCGTGCTGACAGTCCTCATAACGGGGATGTCCATGTACCTCTGGTTCCTCTCCTCAATAGATGCCCATCTATCCTCCATATCAGCCCATCTATTTAGAAGAGTCACCATGCTCATTTGAATCTGGCGATTTATGTGCTCCATGGAGGTTGCCATCCTTTCCATGGCGGCACCTACATTCACCATTGCGTGCACCACGGCACTGCTCATGTTTGAGATGGACTCCTCCATTCTCTGCATGCTCGCAGCTACAGTGGTTGCAAACCCTGTCAGAGACTCCTGCACTAGTTCCTGAAGTTCTAGCACCGCTCTCTTTCTGGATGGCCCCAGAGGCACATCGTCTACATGCAGCAGAGCAGAGCCAGGAGCATCCTGCGACCTCCGACGAGGACTCTCCACTGCTGTCGCTGTCGCCACCATCTGCTGATGCTCACTTGTGAGCTGTGAAACACCAGGTGACAACACTACTGTATGCCGTGAAGGACCCACCGAGGTGTGTGTCTCTGCGTTGGAGCTGGGTGCACTGATTTCTGATGACACTGCTCCTTCAGAGGTTGCAGGTTCCTTTGAGGAGTCTTCTGGCTCTTCCTTCTGGACAGTGGGGAGATGGGCTCTCGATGGTCCCCTGGGGGAGTAAAGGCATGAGTTAGACATGTGATATTTAGGTAGCAGAAACATCCTATTGTGCAGATGATCAGAACTCAATCTGTATGAACATCAGATGCCATATCAGTCACTCATGAAATCTAAATGAGAGGGTTGCAAATCTAATCTGTCACCAGCTTGCTCTAGTACGCCCGTCTCTCCGTCCTCCACTTCCAGCTCCTCTGCACCTCCGACAATGTGGAGAGCAGCCTCCTCAGCATTTGTTAAAGTTGTGAGTGATGGTGGGCCCCCTCCTGTTCTCGCACTCTCCCTCTTTATTGTGGGCTCTCTTTTCCTGCAATGAGGGACACAAGTGGAGTTTCAGCAAGGTTGATGGAGTGATTGTAAAGATTCCATAACATAGAAGCTTAGAGGGAGACAATGATGGAGTGAGGTGCCAAAACCAAGGTGCCTCCCTGTGCCTTGTTAGTTGTTGTCATTGCATAACAGTGAGAGCGAGTGTGAGGGTTGCATAGTAGGATGGTGAAGTGATTCTGTACATAGAGAAAGAGGGATAGGTAAGGGTGCAAGGGAAGTAATGGTAAGTTGGGATGTGGAGGAGTAGGTTGACAATGCAGAGTGCTGGTGATGAGAACAGATGGGAAGCAGGTTGAAGGTAATTGTGATGTTATACTCACTTTTGCTGAGCGTAGCAGATCATTGAACCTTTTTCGGCACTGCACCCAGGTGCGTGAGCGCAAGGACCTTGCGCTTAGCTCCTCAGCAATTTGCAGCCAGGCAGCCTTTGTCTGCTGAGGAGGCTTCCCCCGGCCATCAAGAGGGAACAGAACATCCCTGCGTCCTCTTACTCCCTCCACAAGAGAATGGAAGGAGTCATCACCAAACCTAGGAGCAGCCTTCGATCTTGCAGCAGTCATTTTCAGAGGACCTGTTTTCAGGAGAAGCATAAACCAAATGAAATGCAAAGGCTACATGGGCCCCTTAAAAGCTCCTGAATGGAAGACGTCAGCAGAGGCGAGCAGCAGACCCGAACCCACTGATTGGGCCGGGTAGTGCGCACGACGGGCTTAATAAGCCCAGTTAAATTAAAATCATGATTTCGGAGCGGCTGAAGCCGGCAGCAGGACAGGAAGCCGCCAACCACTCAACACGCCTCCAACCCGCCTTGCTGGGAAAATCGCGGCCTCTGTCCTTTCCAAGGCCCATGGGCTCCCTGAATTAAGGCTGGGATCACACATGTTGGAACCTGGCCCGTCCGATGCACTCCCACCAGAGTTACCACAGGCCTGTAGAATTTGAGGCCTGAAAATGTGAGCCCATTCTGCTGTTTGTGAGAATCCTTGTGGAATTATTAATAATGACTGTGTATATGGAGAAGGACTAAAACTTTTAATATTATATTCCCTTTAATTGTAAAGTGAACAAGATTTTACTAATTAATATTTAAATGAAATACTAATTTTATGCAAGCATAAAATAGAAACAAAGATAAATGTTATGTTGGACATATTTTTATTTGCCATTACAATCCTTAGAAAAAAGCAACAAAGGAAATATTTCAACTACCTGTCTACAACGAATATTTCTGAAGAGATCTTAACAGTTCTGTTTCCAAAATATGCTAAAATTTCAGTTATTACTGCTCTTACTTGGGGAAAATAGGCATCATGGCTGTTTCTGGTGTTGGAATGTTTAGAACGTTTTGAGTTTAAGGATATTTGAAGGATAAAGAAAATCAAAGTGCTTAAAGCAATGAAAACAGAGATGATGATGCAAAGGTGACGAAAGTCGGATCTGTTGACTGTCTAGCTGTAGCTCATTCTCTGCTTCTCCTTGACCCATCAGCTCTTTGGGAGACTTATTTTGGTGCCCATTTGTCCTGAAGTTGGTTTCTTACCTGACATGAATCAGTCATTCATGAAAGAAAGACTTATGAAATAATACTGAGCGGCCTGTGGGTGGCGCTGTCCAGGGAGAGTATAACTACTCGGGCACGGGCCCCGCTTGCGCAGGACATTCTTAACAGGAGCTAGTGAAGGACACAACTAGGCCTCCATGTTGTAAAACAGTTGATTAAAGCTTTGTTTAACGCTTAGACCAAGTGCCTAGTAGTTTTCTTACGTCATTACCCTTGTGCTTTACTTGCTCAGTTGTCTCAAAGTGTATCGCTGTTCCCCCTTTCTTCCAAATTGTTGCTTTCCTGTTGCGTTGCTCACTCTCCCTTTCTGGCATAATTTCCATGGCTGTTGGTTTTATTTCGTCACCTATAAGGCTTTCTTATGGTTTCAGTTATCTGCAGGACAATTTGACACAAATGAAACTGAAAGAAATTGCACATTTAGCCCCAAAGAAATTCCATTCAGCCCTGCAAAACTATCTGCAACAGTAACTACCACACCTGTGTTACAAAATGTCTATTAAAATGAGCAAAAAAAGTTTAAAAGGGATATTTTTTTTAATGTTTGTCAAATCTTTTTATGCGCTACCAAATAAATCATGTGAATTAATTTGCACATTATGATATCATTGCACTCCATGCTCTCAGACAATGAAACGTACTGTTTCTTGGACTTGATTAGTTTTGCCAAGTATCACTCATGGAGGAACCGACTATCAAAGATTTCTTTGCAGAGTGTTATTTAAGTACTTGTAGTTCTGGCACAGGCAAAATACATCCTGCCATTTAGATTTTACGAGGAGGAATTATATTGTAGATTAGGGGGAAAAATCTATTTGAAAAGCTCATGTCCAACCATGTCAATGTGCATGACATCATCAAACCGTGACTGCAGCTTTTCAACAGATATTTTTTATGCTTCAAATAAAACAACATCCTTTTGTTGTACAAGTGTGCCATGATGAATGAATTTGTCAATGTGACATTAATAACAGTGAAGCTAGGCTGTTCCAGGATATTGCCACAACTCTTTGTGGCATTTTCCTCCCTTCTGAATGACAATATTGCTTCTTTAACAGAACATTAACTTCCAGGCCTTGGTGGTGATATACAGCTTATTAAAATAAAATCTTACTCTGATTTATAAATAAAATCATGTAAAAGTAACTGGGATTGCACAGGGCATTTACTTTGGGCTATGTTGATCAAATCCTCATACAGGAAGTTAAGAGATGGAAACTATTTAAAGTACTGCAGAGCGTGCAGAAGAACTGTTTTCCATCCTATTTCATTCTTTACAGCTGTTTTTTAAAACTTATTTTTTGCATTTTAATTTTTCTTCACTTTTTTTGTTTTTCTTTTGCCCTAATTTATTCTTGTCTGACGACCACTACTCAAGGGCTAGAATTTACTGTGAGCAGCGAACAAACAGAACCCGCCGTTCTTTAGACTTGCCCTCGCCCGTATACATTCCAGTAGCTTTTGCATTGGAACTTGCTGTAAGTTTGAGATCCAAACCACGCAGCACCCTCTAAAGAGCATCTGGGACCTGTGTGAACAGGGTAAGCAACTGTGTATCTCCTTAACCAATCAGATTAATTGTTAATGAGCAGCGCAATGTCTGAACCAGGAAGTGTAACTTAGAATAGTGAAGTCAATGTCCAATCGGGTACAGAAAGTGAAATAAGAGGGAAAGAAAGATTGAATTAAAAGAGAGAGAAAAAAGGGACAGAAAGGGAAAGAATTTTTTTTTAACGTTTTTAAAAAATCTCCAACAACAATTAAAAACTGAGGGAATGAGACTCCACACTTGTAAACGTTAATTTTTTTTAGCGCTAGAGAGGTTGTTTGGCAGTAACTAAGACTTAGCACGCTGTTAAAAGGGTGCTTGGACTGGAATGGACAAGCCCTAACTTTTTGTGGCGTATTTAATCCATTTCTACCACGTAAGTACAGGAACTTCACGCCATTCAATACATTTGAATGGTGAATCAGACAGCGAGATGCTGTTTTCGCGAAGGTGATGGACGGGCAATGCATCTCTGACAGCAGCTTCCAGATTTTCGCATTTAACTGCGCATATGCGCTCGCTGGAAGTTGGTGTTCGATTTGCGCATATGTAATGCTGAGCACTGTTAGCCTCGCCGTTATTTTCACAGTAAATTCTGGGCATGGCTCCAGGATATCTGCAATGCAATAACATCTAGTCAGTCAGAAAATTACAACAGAAAAGATTTCTAAACCCTTCAATTAACTATCATCCAATGACACTGTAAAAGACAAGGGCACAAAGTTACAAGTTATATTTTTTAGTTGCTGTAATGTGTTATTTATGACTACAACTGTAGAATTATTTTTCACATTTTTGTTTTCAATTATAATTTTTATTTTCTCCACTTAACCTTCTGTAAGGCACCAGCTCATGTTGTGGTAGAGGTCTCCAGGTAGCAGAGGCTTTCTCCTACTTGGCAATTCATCACCTGTAAATATTTGGGATGCTATTTGACTGTATTCCCGTATGTATATGTGGGAAGCTTGATCTTGCCCTTCCCCAACATTTACTTCCAATGGGAAGATCACTGGATAGTAAACAAATGTTGTAACCCTGATCATTGCTTTGTTTGTTCACCAGGGACATTGAAGCCAATTGTGTGTATTCTCTCTGCTAACCTGGCTGAGATTAACTAATGAGCACAGACCAGGGATTGACTCTGGGACCTTCTTGGTCTGTAGATCTTACTTCCATACAATGCAGGAAATCTATCCACAGAGTCATTTGTGGATTTGAAATGCGTCAGCTTCAAAATGTAAAGAGTTACAAATAAATTCTGAGGTGGAGAGGGTGTCTGCAGAGGGTGCAGAGAAGATTTACTAGAGTGTTACTAGGGATCAGGGACTTCAGTTATGTGGCAAGACTAGAGAAGCTGGGATTGTTCTCCTTAGAGCAGAGAAGGTTAAGGGGAGATTTAATAGCGGCGTTCAAAATGATGAAGGGTTTTGATGGAGCAGATTGGGAGAAACTGTTTCCACTTGCAGGAGGGTTGGTAATCAGAGGACATGGATTTCAGATACAGGAAACTCTTGTTTAAACGGCACCTAAATATCCGGAAATCTCTATTAACCGGCAAAATTCAGGAGTAGGTTCAGGTAAGTTTTACTGTATATTAGTGGCCGTGTAACCGGGGTTCCTGCACCTGTGGCCGTGTAACAGGGACTCCTGGATCTGTGGCCGTGTAACCAGTGTGCTGTGTAATGGGGCTCTCGTACCTTGGTAGGTATACCTCTCCGTTATCCAGAATTTTTAATCAACCGGCACCACCCCGGTCCCGTAGGTGCCGGATACCAAAGAGTTTCCTGTAATTGGCAAAAGAACCAAGGGGAGATGAGGAGAATTTTTTTTTATGCAGCGATTTATTATGATCTGGAATGCACTTCCTCAAAGAGTGCTGGAAACATTCAATGGTAACTGTCAAAAGTGTATTGGATATATGCTTGAAAAGGAAATAAATTGCAGGGCTATTGGAACAGAGGAGGGGAATGGGATTAATTGAATAGCTCTTTTGAAGAGCCAGCACAAGCATGATGGGCCAAATAGCCTCCTTGTGTGCTGTATGATTCTATGACTGCGATGAAATAGTTATCCATAGAATATTTTTGCTCGTACTATGGGCTGGATTTTCATTGAGGAGGCGTATAGGAGGCGGGACTACAACTTTCGGGGTTGTAGTCCCACCTCCATCGAGTTCTAGCCAACCCACGCGATTTTGACTTGATTGACCTTGTTGAGCCCACCCAGCGGGCTCAGCAGGCCAATTAAGGGCCACCTGGCAACAGGTGATGTCACAGATTGATATTTCATCTGTCAAGACCTTTTGACAGATGAAATATCAGCGTTTCACTGCTGTTTGAAGCTGTCAAACACTGACAATCTGTACTCCAGGTTAATTCCTTCCTCTCAGGATGATTTAGCGATCTCCCTGGAACAGAAAGCAGAGGCTGCAGATTTTGACAGCTGGCGGCCATTCTGCTTTCTGTGCCGCTGAGATGAGGGACTCCCGAGACCTGAAGGAAGGAAGGCTGTAAAAGTAAGTAAAGGTTAGTAGAACTTCTTTAAATGCTTTACACAGACCAAACACACTTACCTCTGCACTCATGCACCCATCACTCACCTGAACACCGGACATCTCGACCCCTCCAAGCCCTTCAGCCCGACGGCCCGCCTCGCTAACTTGGCGTGGTTTGGAGCCGTCGGGAATCCCACATTTCAACAATAAAAATAGGGATTAGGCTAAAAACTGCCTGTTAACTACCTGTTAACAGGCAGTTAATTGGCACTAATCCCCTTCCCGCCTCGGGGAGGCGGGTCCCAGTGCGGGGCGGGTTCCCACCTCTTTTGAAACTGGCATGGAGGCGGGATGGGGTCGGGACCCCCAATTTCGGGATTTTAAACCCCCACACACCTCCAATCCCGACTCCACGGCCCAATGAAAATCCAGCCCTATGAGTTTAAAATAATAAATACATTTATTAAGAATATTTTAATTTTGGGGGGAACTACCACAAGCATGTTCAGTGCTTTAATATTTGCTCAGTCATTTTTTTCTGAAGTGTATGGCTTCCCATTTGATATTTCCCATAAACAAAGCTTTGCTTAAATAGTTTGCATTGCTACAGCCTAAAAATAAAGTAAATTTATTGTTAATCATATACCTAGTGAATAATTTTACCTCTTAAGCAGTATGCTGTTTTGAAATGTATACTACGTTAGCAACTGATTTTGAGTTTTGGAGTAAAATAAATGTATGAAACTAATGTTTAAGCTATTTTTGAAAATTAAGCCACAGAAATAAACGTCTTCAATTGCCCCATGAAGGTAAGTTTTAATTGCTCCATGAGCAATACTAAAACTACCCATGAGCAATAATAAAACTACCTAGTCTTTGAACCTATTATTGTCCACATTGTTTAACCTAAATCCCCAGTTATGACCGCTTCAATCTTAACTGTTAAACTAAAAGGTGGTGGGTGGAGAGGCGAGGAAGTGCAAATAGATCTGTAACGTTACCATATGGCTAAATATGGATGTAACATATTCAAGAGGGTTTGATCATTTCTAGAAAAGTAAATCACAGACTAATCTTGGGAACATAATTCTTGAGCCTCTAGGGAGCTCTAACTCACTGGTGGCTTGCTTTTTTTTTTCTCTGCAGTACAATTTGTTTGGATCATAGACTGAGAAGATAGACTGCTGGCTTTTTGGGGAAGTGAGGGACTGGGTTGTTCAAACAGTGCATCTAGCACAGCTGCAGGCCCTTAGTCTGAAGGATTGTTGGAGACTGCAGAGAGAGAGAGTGGGTGCAAAGCAGACAGTTAGGAGCACTGATGTTATTCATTTGTCTCCTATAAATGATAATTGGGACTATATTGTGACTGCTCTCCTCTGTCATTAGTGTGAGTGCTTCAACAGTCAGGAGCAGTGTGTGACACTTTGTCTATTACGCTGGTGGTGCACAAAAGACAGAAAATAGTCATGGCTGAAATTCAAACCGCCATAAATAAATGGCTGCTTTCCAACTACTATAAGTTGGAAAAATATTTCTTGTTCCAAAAGGATAAAAGCCGTATACATGTCAAAAACCATTATAACAATTCATCAGGAATATTTCTGTCCATGCAGAACTGGAACCAATTGATAAATGTTGGGTAATACTGTACTGTGTAACATGCTATTCATTTATAATATTGTATAGTATTGTTAATCGGTTGTTTATCATTCAGTAAACCTGCTGTGATTATATAACCGTTGTTGATCCTTCTATGTGGGCATTGTCCTGCATAAATGATGCTGAGTGCAGCCGTTGCTAATATCCACCCTGATAGCTTATGTTAGCAAAAATAATCGATCTAAATGAAAAAACTAAATTTAATAAGATATCCTAAAGCAGTAGTCTGATGGAGCTCAGATAATGGTAACTCTTTTGGACTGATTTTATGAGCCTGCACTGCCAATGGGGAGTCTCGCCAGCAGTGCCTTTTGGAAATTTGAGCACACATTGCCCGCGATTTCCAACCATTTCTGTATAGCAACAAAGCTACTTGTGATATTTCATTGATATTTTTCTCACTGTGATAGCACGTGTTTCAACATCACAATAAGGCCAACGAATCATGGAATTATACAACATCTGCTGGCAGGGTTAATACCACATGTTACACAATAGGATCAATAATTTATGAACTAGTTATTGGTTTTCCTAAATATTGATACTTACTGTAGTGGTATAAAACACACGTAGTTCAAAATAACATTACTGCACTTTCCTGCAGTTGTAGTATTGCATTAACATTAAGTGCCAGCAGACAGCAAACACTTGTTAATAGTTAAATATAACTATATTCACAGTTTATAGCTGTGTGCATATTACTTGATCTAAAGCTTACCCCATCTTTGTTCTAAGTTTTTCTTTCCTCCTTCCCTAAAGGTGCTGATTCATGCTGAGGTATAGTTCCATAGGTCCAGGCTGCCCTCTGGTACCTCACCTTAAGTGGACATTCTTCATCTGAGTCTGGACAGAAGCAGGACATCTGAGACCAAATAGGGGGGCACGGTGGCATAGTGGTTAGCATTGTTGCCTCACAGCGCCAGGGACCTGGGTTCAAATCTGGCCTCGGGCGACTGTCTGTGTGGAGTTTGCACATTCTCCCTGTGTCTGCGTGGGTTTCCTCCGGGTGCTCCGGTTTCCTCCCACAGTCCAAAGATGTGCAGGTTAGGTTGATTTGGCTATGATAAATTGACCCTTAGTGTTAGGGGATTAAATACGTGGGATTACGGGGATAGGGTGGGATATGTGTCGGTGCAGGCTCGATGGGCCGAAATGGCCTCTATCTGCACTGTGGGGATTCTGTGATTCTGTGATAGCACCCACTGCTGATTTGGCTGAGATCAGTTAGCTGGATCAGACCAGGGATCAAACAGGAGACCTTTCTAATAAATACAGTGCTCTGTGCTATTAGGCTGTGTGGTCTTTTTAAACATTTGCAATGCCACTGAGCACACTTGGGCATCCCATGCTGCCTGGACTTAAATGAGGAGGGTGCGTTCCTATGGAGGGTGTGCATTCCATGCTGAAGAAACAGAAATTCTACCTGTGTGGATTTCTTAGTAGCTTGCTTTAGAGATTTTTAAGCACACTGATCATTTAGGTCTCCCCTGCTCTTTAGGCTGTTCTGATACTTCAATAAGCTTTGTTCGTGTTACTTGAGGCAGCTGCTGCGAAGCACTTGTCCCCTGCTCAACCCCACCTTTGCTAACAAATCCGAGAATTGAAATTTTCTGTGTGAAAATCTTGGGTGCAAATGTTTGTCCAATAATCCCACAACACAGCGGGGTCGATTTTTAACTTCCGCCGCCTGGGATAAATGGGGTGGTAGTGGCCTGAAAATGGCATTGGGTCATTTACGGCCCCATTTATACTGTTGCTTCAGTCGCTACCATCTTGCGTAGCGTCTGGAGAAGGGTGGCCGGATCGCCCACCTGTTTCAGGCGGGAGGCCACGTGTACTATGCCAGCCTAGGTTTGAGTAGCAAATATGAAAACACAAGAATAATGATTTTTGTCGCAAAAAGTTCAGTAATGCTACAAGCATGTTTTGTGTATTAAAAGATTTTTTTTTTAAAAGAGATTGTGTCAAAAGTTCTATATCTTTTATCTTGTAGTGAATGTATTTTGTCTTGTAGTGAATGTATCATTATGCTATCACTTTTTACTCAAATACGGGGGAGAAATACAGAATTTTCTGTACACCTAAGTTATTGTAAACCCAAAAATATTCCCATCACTGCGAACCTCCAAATCTGTCGATATTGAATATGAACTCATCTACTAATCATTTGGTTTTCAACAACAGTCGGGAAATTTAATGTTGAAGAATGGAAGACCTATGACAGAGTTCGTTATTTTTTTTAAAGTCAGTAAAAGGAATTCTGTAATAATTTCACCATAGCAGGACACTGGTTCACTCTCATGATTCTCTACAAAGTAAAGCACATGGGAGACCTGCCTATCGGATGTGGGGCTTTCTCCTGCAGTAATGAAAGGATGGAAGAATATAAGTAAGATCACACTTGTGTGCTTCTTGCCAGATACTTACAAGGCAGTATTGGCAATGGCCTTGAGCAGGACACCAACTCACCATCTTGCTAAGAAATAATACCTGTCAATGTGGAACTAAAAGAGGGTGAGGAAAACTATTTAAGATGTGATGGGGATCAACAGATTCATCATAGCCCTCTATATTAGGAATCTAACTATAAACGTTAAAACAATAATGCCAGTTATAGTGCATTTGTGCCTTTTTGTCTGCAGAGATTTTCCCCAAAGCCTTTTGTAATCAGGTTGAGCCAAGTTCCCAAGTAGCTCTATCTCAGTAATTGGGTAAGAGTAGATGGATGCTCTCCATTGCTGCCAACACAGGTAATTACTACACACCGCATACAGCCTATTGTACTGAAGTACATGTAAGTACATATAGGCCAAATGCATTGAAGTCTGTCCTGCTTTGGTAATGACCAGTCAAATATTAATATTATTAAAGGCAGAGCCTTAACACAATTTGCCTCAATTTAATGTTTATTGCAGATAATTGTATAATTGGAGAGAAGAAATTTCTCCCTCATTCATTCCTATAGTAGACTGCACTGTTGGGTACATATTAATGGATATCTATTTCTAATTTCAGTCCATAGTCTCATTGTCATCATTGCAAGTGCTAATCTGTTAATTGTTCATCTATTAACTAGCCAGTGTAAATAAAATACTCTGCCTTGTTTAAGAAGTCCTACATTGTCCTGTGATTGTAAGTAGAAAATAATATTTTTAAAGTAAAATGCTTTTTATACTCCATTGTCCTTTTTTATATGGATCCCTCCTAAGTGGACACCCTTGATAAGTGTACTTAAATCACTTTTAACAGGAGCATTACTGTACTTTTTACTCACTTTTGCACTTGGCTGAAGGGAAAAGTGTAGTGAAATGGTTGAAGCATTTTTATGAACTAGCAAAGGAGGCGATACCCTTTAAAAAGCTTAACAGGTGGAATATTTTATAAATACCATCATTTTTCCATCAGCTCTTATCCAGCATGTAGTTTACACTCTAAAGGTCAACCAATGGTCATATGTTACAGTATCTGATTTTCTGTTAATAATTCTCCAATGTGCCACAGTTCTTCTGTCAAGAGTTTGGATATGGCTATATATATTTTTAAAAAAACAACTTTTTTTGCAAAGGTTTGCTAAAACTTTTTTTTAAAGCAAAGATCAACAGAACATGCAGTTGTACAGAATCTTTTTTTTAGTAATGTTGATTATTATTCTCCTGTAAGAGATGGGTTTGGTACAAGGCACATTTCTGGGTTTCTAGTTAAAATGTTTATCTATAATTTACCAACCTCACTAAACCAATCTCTTTCCTTTTTCTTTGCCTCTATTAATGGCTTGTTTGATCCTGGTTTTTGGCTGGGCAGATTTTGCAGCTGTCTTGAAGGTTATGACAACATCACAATCTGGCTAAAAAGTAGACACTGGCCATATTCTCTGGGCCAAAACCAGGCAAGCGGATACATTTCCTGATTGCTTTGAAGTGGCAACGCACACAAATTTAACATATCACTTAGCAAAGGTTAATATAGCATGTCATTGGAACGAGCTGATGAAGTAATGATTAATTTGCTTGATGTTTGCAAATGTAAATCCCTGATAAAATATAAATAAACCAGTGTATTTCTCTGGATGATTACATTTACATTTCACAGTTGAAAGGGTGTGCAAAAAGTAATCTATTTTTTTGCAACTTTGTAAACACTTATGTGAGTTGGTTGCCTGATCATTACCATAGGTTTATATTTTGATGCAGATCATTGAAGACAAATTACTACATGGATTTATGTACCACTGAGACTGATGGTTAGGTTATATATGTACAGGACAGGTTTATAACCACTAATGTACTGTCATGTCCAGCATAATTATTTCACATATCCTATAAAACTAGACAGGAAATTTAGAGGTTCTCTATAACCATCCATTTAAGGATTTAACCTTGTATCTGATTTTCAATAAATCTGTTTAAGATTGTTAGCAATTACGTAATGCTTAAGAGTTTTTCAATTACTCTGTTTCTGAATAAAATGCATTGATTTTTGTGGCAGCTTTTATCCTGATAATTTATCAAATGGGGTGTTTAACTTTTCACACTATTGTGCCAAACCTAATCATAACGGTTAATACTGTGTGAAGCTTAAAAGAAATCTGGGTGGAGCGGACAGATGGCACTGTGCATTTGTGTGTACAAATGTGCTGCCCATAGTAGTTGGGCACAGGCTTGGATCCAAGGTTTCTCACGCTGAATTCCACATCTCAGCTGGGACATCTGGGGGGGGTTGTGAGATGCAGGAACTTTCCTGCTGCTTATCCTTAAGACAGTGCGACTTGTAGAGCCTCCCATCGCTACTCCAGCTGAAAGCAACTAACTCATTGCAGAGCAGGGATTGAACTTGGCCTCGAATCATTTTCCTTTAGTTGATATTTTATACTTTTTGCAGATGGCAAAATAAAGTTGTGCAGTATCACACATATAAGACTGTTCCTGATGTCTGTTCATTCGTTTTGATGAGTTTCTAAACCAGCTCTACGTTAAAACGGACACAGAGAGGAAAATATCAGCCTATACCTCTTAAGTAGGAGCATATGAGTCAAGGTTCTGTGGGGACTAGGTACAAATTGAATTGGAAGTCTAGAATGATCTGAAATAAGCTTGTTAAGATTGATATCAGCCATTTTGGATTGACTTACATTTGGTTTGCATTTAATTTGTTTCTCCATTACTCTCTTTTCACTTTTATTTTTGGGTGGAAAAGTTCATTTTTTTTCTACTGGAAAAAGCTGTGAAAACATATTTAATGGCAAACGTATGGCCGTATGTAGGTTATGTAGGGTCTGCACTGTGTTCAGATCTGCCTTTTTGTGATGTGACAACTATACGTGAGCTGGAAATTCCAAGAGCTTCTATAAAAGCTTGGCTAAATAGCAGATGTGCTTTTGTGTAGTACTGCAATACTTCATAAATTATATATTCATTCAAATTGTGTCAGCTGCAGGTGTTATACTGAAGCTAACACCATGTGAATGCATGCCAGACCCCTCGTTTTTGGGAGGTGTGAGAGGAGGTGAAACATGGTTCTTGATTCCAGATGAGTTGATGTACACCGTGGTGCATGAATTCCTTTGATTGCCGTATGTAGTGCTGCAAATACCAGAGGAAATCTTCACAAACCCTTTTATGCTGTCACTACATTTAATGACCGGAGGAATTCTTAGGCAGACGGGCAGTAGATCAACAACTGACTAAGTCAGTATAAGTCCTTGCCAAGCAGCTCACGTATAACAGATTTAGACTTTTAAATGGGAAGGTCAAAGGAAAAGTACACTGGGGCTGAATTATAAGGGTAATTATCTGACTTTATGCTCCCCGTACGGAGCTTCACCTGCCTGATGCATATTGGAAATTTGGGCATATTCGACGCATGCTTTACTGACCATAAATGGTCACGAAATCAGGTACAGTGCTCAACCAATTTTCTGATGAGTGCTATTTGAAATGACTTCTCTATATTGGAAGTTGAATGCCTACTGCCACTTGCGCAGGGCTACATAATGACACAAACATGGGTGTTAACTATTGCTCCTGTATTACTTGATGCATGTCATTTGTGTAGGGTGCCTTCCCATAACGCCAACTGATCTGAGAATAGAACAGTGGACATCTGTGTGGTTTTAGAATCCCCGCATTATGGTTGCCTGCATCCGTTCTCCAACCAAATTGAAGTTGATCAAATCTCAGTAGCACTGTTGCCTTTTGAGTTGGAAGGTACTGGGTTTGAATCTCATACCAGGGGTTGAGCATATAATTTAGTTTGACCCTCCATTGGTGCAGGTGATATTTTCTGGATGAGACGTTCGACTGATGTCTTGTCTCTGTTAGGATGGATATTGAAGATTGGCCAACATTGCTCCCACAACTAATAGCAGCTGAGAACAGATGAACTGGCCTCTCATCTCACAGCTGTTTCTGGGATGTTTCTGGCGAGTTACTTCACATACAATGAATGACTTTGAAGTGCAGTGTTAGTTGCTATGCAAATGTGGCAGCCATTTTGCATGTAGGAACCACAAGCAACAATGAGATGAAGCACCAGTTAGTTGAGGAGAAATATTGGTTAGAATATTCCCTATTCAAATAGTGCTGGGGGACCTTGAACAAACACCTGGACTACTGGAACAGGCAGACGAGGCCTCGGTTTAAATCTCATCCAAAGGACAATACTTCCAACAATAAGGCAGCACTTCAGTACGGCACTGAAGTGGCAGCCTAAATAATGGGCTGAAGACCAGTCAGGATTGAGACATTTATTTGGCACATAGAGATTCCTTCCTTCTACTGTACATATTTTCTTGCCTATCATGACATATAATATAGTTTGCAAAACCCCTGCTATTTTCACATCTAATACCTTACTAGGGTCTTGCTAATATTTCCATGTCAGTACAATTTTCTTTTAGCTATATTTTTAACAACTGCAAATTTTCTTCAAGCCCATATATATCCTGTGCTCCTACTTTACAGCATAGATTTTAAGACTGGGAACCATAATGGCCATTAGATTTTAGTTTGCCTGACTTCAGATTTCTGTATTTGTTGGCACACTCACACACTACATCTATTGTATGTAACAGTATAAAGGATCTTCTGCAATGATATTGTGCTGTTTTGGGGGTAGCTGATGTAGCCTTTTTTGAAGGTGGGACAGAGGATCCTCCATGAGTGTGTCAATATTTGCAGGAGATTCCCCCAGACAGAAAAGTTAGAAAGCCTCCTGATTTGCAGTAATATTCATGCCTTACTTTTGTGCTCTTTAAGTCATGTAGTTTCTTCCAAACATCCTGCCAAGTCTTTCAAAAGGCAGAGGAGCAGGAGTAGGCCATTCAGTTCCTCAATGCTGAACTACCATTCTATTAGATACAATACTACAAATGAATAACACATGTTG
Organism: Somniosus microcephalus; assembly: GCF_052327205.1. Lineage (NCBI taxonomy): Eukaryota > Metazoa > Chordata > Chondrichthyes > Squaliformes > Somniosidae > Somniosus > Somniosus microcephalus. The sequence goes on from NC_141015.1 coordinate 28,301,260, forward strand.
CATTGTACAGTATTACCAAACATTTATCAACTGGTTCCAGTTCTGCGTTGTCAGATCCACTGAAATATTTCTGATGAATTATTGTAATGGTTTTTGACATGTGTATGGCTTTTATCCCTTTGGAACAAGAAATATTTTTCAAACTTTTATGAGTTGGAAAGCAGCCATTTATTTATGCTGGTTTGTTTTCCTGCCGTGACTGCTTTCTGACATTTGTGCGGCACCAGGGTGATAGATGGGTCTTTCGGGCATGGCTTGGACTACTAATACCCCAACCTGGCGGGCAGCAAGCGTGCGCAATCTTCCCGCTGGAAGTCCGCCGCCTGCCATATTGGGTAAGGACAAACAACAGGCTTCCTTTACCCACTCCTGAAGCTGACTGTAGGCCGTTTGCTTATCAAATAAGGACCCTAATGCTTGCTTGAGGTCTCCTCTCCAAGATTGGTTTGCCCTGAGGCAGCCAGCACCATCGCCAGCTGCAACCCGGGGAAACCAGCCTTAGCAATCGCCTGCAACAAAGAAGGTAAGTTACTTACCTGAATGTGGAGCCGGGAGGAGCAGGAGCGCTCCTCTGGGACCCTACATTAAAGGAACAGATCGCCGCCGCTCCCGATCTTCCCTGCTCCGAAACTGACCACCACTCCTGGCCCAACCCCCGATCTCCCCTCTGCTCCCACCCCACCCCACGCTCTAACCCCGGCCCCTAGCGTTCCTTCTGCTCCCCGACTCTTGGCACCCCAGTCCCTGGCTCCATGTTATTTGGTGCCCTGAGCCTTGACCCCTGGACCCTCTTTTCTCAGGGCCACTTCAATGTTGGCAGTGGCCTGATTTTTCACGCTTTGCCCGTGGGCGTTTGCACCATGCCGGCCGCATTGTAATGAGACCCGAGGCCCAATAGCTGGTGAGACTTGGGCCTGTCCATTCTGGCATAGAGAATGTACCCTGCACCCTTCACATGCCCAAATATGGGGATGCCCTAATTTCTGGGCCAAAATGTCATCCTGCTCCTGACTGTTGAAGCACTCACACTGATGACAGAGGAGAGCAGTCGCCATATGGTCTCAATTATCACTTTTATAAGAGACAAATGAATAACCACAACCATCAGTAGTCCTAACTGTCTGCTTCACACCCTTGCTCTCTCTCTCCCTACAGCCTCCATCTATGCTTTTAGATTAAGGGCCTGCGGATGTGCTATATGCACTGGGTGACCAACCTAATCTCGCACTTCCCAAAAAAGCCAGCAGTCTATGATCCAAACCAATTGTACTGCTGAAAAAAAAGCAAGCCACCAGTGAATTAGAGCTCCCTAAAGGCTCACAAACTATGTTCCCAAGATTAGTCTGTGATTTTTTACTTTTCTAGAAATGATCAAATCCGCTTGAATATGTTGCATCCATATTTAGCCATACATAGAAACATAGAAGATAGGAGTAGGCCATTCGGCCCCTGGAGCCCACTCCGCCATTCAATGAGATCATGGCTGATCATCCAAACTCAGTACCCTGTCCCTGCCTTCTCCCCATATCCCTTGATCCCTTTAGCCTTAAGAAATATATCTAACTCCTTCTTGAATATATTTAATGAATTGGCCTCCACTGCCTTCTGTGGTAGAGAATTCCACAGGCTCACCACTCTCTGGGTGAAGAAATTCCTCCTCATCTCTGTCCTAAATTGCTTACCCCTTATCTTTAGACTGTGACCCCTGGTTCTGGACTCCCCGCCATTGGGAACATCCTTCCTGCATCTAGTCTGTCTAGTCCTGTTAGAATTTTATAAGTTTCAATGAGACTACAGTATCTATTTCCACTTCCTCGCCCCCCCCCCCGTGCCTTTTAGTCACAACATTGGAGCTGCTGTAACTGGGGATTGAGGTTAAACAACATGGACATTAATAGGTTCACAAAGACTAGGTACTTTTATTATTGCTCATTGAGCGATCGAAAACTTTTATCTTTATGGACCAATGAAAACATTTATCTCTGTGACTTACTTTTCCAAAAATAGCTTAAACATTAGTTTTATACGAATTTCCGCTGGGTTGCGCAATTCGTCTGAAATCGGCCAAACCAGCGCAAAAGATTCTGTGATTCTGTGAAAAGATTGAGGAATTTCAAGTGAGTTACATCCAGCACAGGGCGTTTCCGCTGGGTGTAACTTGCGCTGGAAGCGGGCCCCGCCCACAAAACTGGCCACGCCCCCAAATCAAATTAATCAGCATAGCGTGCTTCCACTAATTGCGCCCGTTTGTGGCCCTTCGTGGAGGCTCTTAAAATTAAGCTTTTTTTAAGTGCAATGGCACTAATAGGCACCTTTTTTTATAAAAGTTTTAAAATATTTAATTTACTAAGCAACTGACTAGTGTACACCAATTAAACTAGTAAATGGTTCTGTATAGTTTTTGTAAAGTCATTTTCAGTGATTTTAAAATCGGATTACTCAGAGGTGGTTGATTCGACACTCTGATTAAAATGCTTATTTTTTGTGATAAACCCATTTTCAACTGCATTAATAAAACTGCACCAGGTTGCCACTGTTATATACCAAGGAATATTTTTTAATGCAAGGGGAAATGAATAAACAATTACGTTCTAAAACACTGCCCGATTGCACTGGTTCATGCAAGATAATGGGCCGTGTTTTGTGACCCCTTACAGGTGCATATGAGGTGCGTACGCGCCCGTAGGGGCCGCGCAAGTTCTGAGTTCAGGCGTGCGAAGCGCATGCGCTAAAACCCGGCACTTGCGATCTATCAAGAATCCTTTTGACAGGTCTTCCGCGTGCCCGGGAGAAGGGCCTCTGCGGGTGGAGAGTTGCGCTATTTACCCAACTTCCGCCCGCTTGAATGCCTGTGAAATTCTTACGCCTGGTAAAAGCAGGCGTAAGGCCTGCTTTTACCAGCATAAGAGTTATAAAAAATAGAAAAATAAAACTGTATCACTCATTTATACATTAAAAACCCTGTCCAATAAGGTAAGTTTATTTTTAACCCCGTTAAAATTACATTTTCTTTTAAGATATTTAATTAAATGGCATTTTAATGAATTTTAAATATGTAATTAAAAAAAAAAAATTATTTCATGTGTTGATGTATTGTGTAAGTGATCCCCATTCATAATTATGGGGATTCCGTACGTACGCAATTCCCATAAGTATGAATGGGGATTCCCTTCTTTTATTGGTTGGGCCGGCCCACGTGATCCTAGAGGAGCTTGCGATCCTAGAGGAGCTTGCGAACCGCGATACGTGGGGCTCTGCCTGCGCGGACCCGGAGAGGCCCAGAATCGCGAGCCTCCGTACCTCCCGGGCCACCAGGTACATTTGTAGATTTTTTACAGGTCGGAGGCGTCCGTCCGCGGGAAGCCTCTGATCGCAAATTGTGGGCCTTTATGTTTGTGATTATGCAAATTAGTTTGAACAGAAACTTGAACCATAACTTAATTTCGGAAAACTAGTGCAATTTGCACCTGGATTGCTGGTTGCGCCTAAAGTAGCACTATATTTAGCTCCAAAACTCAGACTCAAAATAAATGATTAACATAGTATACATTTCAAAATAGCATCCTGTCTAAGAGCTAGAATTATTCACTAGGTATAAGATTAACAATAAAATTACTATTATTCAGCTGTAGCAATGCAAACTATTTCAGCCAAAGGTTTGTTTATGGGAAATATCAAATGGAAAGGCATAGACTTCAGAAGAAAGATAACTGTCAGCAGCATATTAAAGCATTGAACATGCTTGTAGTAGTCCCCACAAAATTAAAATATTAATAAATGTATTTATTATTTTAAACACATAGTATGAGCAGAATGTTATATGCATAACTATTTCATCACAGTCATAAGGAAATACCTCATAACTTATTTGTAACTCTTCATCTGATGCATGACATAAATATTGCATTTCAAATCCACAAATGACTCAGTGGATTGATTGCCTGCATTGTAAGGACTACAGATCAAAGAATTCCCAGAGTCAATCCCTGGTCTGTGCTCATTAGTTAATCTCAGCCAGGTTAGCAGAGAGAATACACACAATTGGCTTCAATGTCCCTGGTGATGATCAGGGTTACAACATTTGTTGTGATCTTCCCGTTGGAAGTAGATGTTGGGGAAGGACAAGATCAAGCTTCCCACATATACATACGGGAATATAGTCAAATAGCATCCCAAATATTCACGGGTGATGAATGACCAAGTAGGAGAAAGCCTCTGCCACCTGGAGACCTCTACCACAGCATGAGCTAGTGCCATGCGGAAGGTTAAGGGGCTTGAGAAAAATTCTAATTAAATTCAATAATGTGAAAAAAATTCTACAGTTGTCATCATAATATAATCTATTACAGCAACTAAAACTATAACTTGTAACTTATGCCCTTAGAAACATAGGAACATTAGGAAGAAGAGCAGGCCATTGCATCTTCATAACTTGTTTGAAGTCTAAAATGTGAGTGGTTTGTTAATTTTCGAGAAAAAGGACCTTTTTGTTGGGCTCTAGGAGTCAATTACATAGAATTTATTTTAAATAGTCAACATGGGAAGATTTTGCTTCCAGATGAGTTCTCCATTGTTTGTACGCGGAAGAAGAAATGTTTTCTTCATATTAGCTGTGCTTTATACTACTTGTGATAAACTTTAATGTGTGTTTGTTGTGTGTGCTGTTGAAGTCCAGTGCTCATGGCTGACTTGCTGGCATGAGTGAAACTGTTTTCAGAAAACAAACACACTGGAAAGGTTATTGAGTCCTATTGCTATTGAACCAAACCAACTCATAACCCTTGGTTTGGAAATAAAAGTGGGTGAGACGCTACCATTGAAAACACAGTGTTGACATAGAGGGAGAATTAATTTAAAAGAACATCTGAATATAGTTACCATATGTTATATATTACCATCTGAATATATTACCATCTCGTCTCGCCTCGAACATCTCTTAATGTCTCTTCACCTCTCAGACCTTCCCTTTTGTTCTTTCATCCCCTCCCCCATTTCCCAGCCCCCAAACTTGCTTTTTCATCCGCTTCATTTCCTGCTTTTTTCTCAGTTCTGACAAAGGGTCTTCGACCTGAAGCGTTGACTCTGTTTCTCTCTCCACGGATGTTGCCTGGCCTGCTGAGTTTTTCCAGCATTTTCTGTTGTTGTTTCGGATTTCCAGCATCCGCAGTATTTTGCTATCGCATCTGAATATAGTGTTTGAAGTTTTCCTTTTGTCATTGAGGAAGATAACTTATTAAGTTTTGATTTCTTTTGTTTCAGTGGAAGTCTATGCTCTCATGCTAATCTTTCAATAGCAATTTTAAACCACATTTACCTACATCTGAGCTGTGTATATAGGTGACTCAACAAAGGCCAGCAGCATTCTGATGTCCACAACTCTCTTTTACACTCCAAATATCTGGTTAACATCAAAATAACTACTTGCTAACTTTACTTCCTTCTTCGAGGAACAGCACCTCATCTTTCGATTAGGCACTTTACAGCCTTCCGGACTCAACGGCCCAGATTTTCCGATCGCAGGCCTCCCACGGGCGGAGGGCTGCGATCTGGAAAAATCTGCGCCCTTACCGGAGGGCTCCCGGGAGGCGCAGAGTTCCACTGCTGGGCCTCTCCAAACTGCTGGTGCGCAGGGCCCACGTATCCCAGAGGCGCAGGCGGTTCGCAGCATCCCTGGGATCACGTGGGCCATGGGGAGCCAATCACAGAAGGGAATCTCCCTTCATACATTTGACAGGAAGACCTGCCAAATATATGAATAGAGATCACCCCCAAAAACATAGTAAAACTTCAAATAAATATTTTAAAAAATCATCACATTTTTTAAATGACTTGAAATTACATAAATTAACTATTTTAAACAAAAATTTAAATAAAAAAAAATAATTCAGGGCAAAAATAAACTTACCTTTTCTTAAAGTATTTTTAAATGATAAATCAGTGGGAGTTTTTTAAAAACTTTTTCAACTCTTATCCTGGTAAAAGCAGGCCTTACAACTGCTTTTACCAGGTGCAAAAATTGTAAGTGTTTTCTGCGGGCGGAGGGTCTCCAAAAAGCGGAACTCTCCGCCCGCAGAGGCCCTTCTCCCGGGCAGCCGGAGGATCTGATCGGAAATGCCGGTTTCCAGCGCATGCACAGTGCATGCCTGAAACTGGCATTTCCGATGTCCCTACGGGTGAGTACACAGCACGTACCCACCCATAGGGATCGGAATATCCGGCCCAACATCGAGTTCAACACTTTCAGATCATAACCCCATCTCACATTTTTTCGGACAGCAGCTGCTGGTAATGTTTCTGCTGTTGCCATTTACAGCTCTTCCAGACCCAGCTTTGGTTTCTTTGCTTGCCCCATTACCAACCCCTTTTGCCTTGCACCATCATCCCTTTTGTCATTTAATCTCTCCTGTATTCCACCTTATCACAGACCTTCCCTTTTCTTATTTATCCCCTCACCACCACCCCTTTCCCTTCCTCTATACTTGCTTAAAACCTGTTACATCTCTAACTTTTGCCAGATCTGATGAAAGGTCATCAACCTGAAACGTTAACTCTGTTTCTCTCTCCACAGATGCTGCCTGACATAGAAACATAGAAGAGTATTGCTGAGTATTTCCAGCATTTTGTTTTCATTTACAGTACTTCTTTCTTGGTGCCTTCAGCACCTTTCTGCCCCCCTCTGTCTCAATAATTATACCTCTTTTACAGGATTTATGTTTTCATTTCAATTTTTTTGTGTGCTGAGCTTTTCCAACACTGTTGGAGCGATACTAAAGTTTTTTTTCCACCATATGCTGTTGATGTTGACCATAGCGACTTTAAGAGGTGTAATTTTAGTGAAGTGAAAAGACAGAGACTGAAATTAGCATTTTGACTAGACTTGCAGCCATATTTTCTTCCTCCGGACTTACAGAAGTGACTGGACAACAAAAGATTATTTGAGAGAAAGAAAGTGGTATCCATGAGGCAATGGCTAGGCAATCTAGTTTTTGTATTGAAGGTGTGTACAGCATTAGATACTTGTGTATTAAACTGGACAAAAGTAATACTTTTATTTTTTAAACAATTGCAGATTTTGTGTTCATCAAGGTGAGAGTCACTGGTGCTGGGAAATGGAATACTTTCCACCTGGGGAACCCACAGTTAGCATCTGGCACTGAGTTCAGGTACAACACAGTTAGGTCCTTAGCATGGTTAGTTACTTTGCCTAATAATATATCTCAGCCCTAACATGAGATGACCACCCTCTACTGTAACAGCATAACATATTGCTATTTCTTACACCAGTAAGTCATACTGTGGATTCTCTTGGTGAGATATGAGTGAGAGAAAGGGCAATTATGTACAATGCATCCATGCTCACTGACAACTGGATTGAGACTGGCCCAACTCATCTCACAAAGGACACCTACACCCAACAGAGAAAGCAGAAGCAACTGAGATGAAAGGTCATATTTTTTTTAGAAAAGTACTCAAGCCTTGTGAAGTCACTGTACCTACGGTACTTACAGAACAATATATATCAGGGTGATTTTATAGTTTTGCACATGCTGGAGACAGCACGCTGTTTAGGGATTGGATTGATTTGTTGATGTTTCCCGGGATTCAGCTGAATTAGATGAAGTTAAAGGTCCAGTATAAGTGGATTGATGATCTTGCAGGGTTGCGTCATTGTTCTTTATGGGATTATGGGGTTCTTGTTACCCTGCTGACCTGCTATTCACTCTTTGGAGGGTAGGGCGGTTAAATCATGTAGGCATCCAGGAAGGAACTCCTGATTTCTTTGTAGTTTCTGAGCTTCAAGGGGAAGCATATAAGCCCTATTATGCAGTGTGATGCTGTTTTATGAGCCCTTAACACATTCATCTGAACATCCCCTCACTCTGCTATTTTAGCAGAGTTGCTAGTGTGGTAAAAAATAAATGGGTCATTGCTTTTGCTAGAATAGCAGGAAGAGGAATTTTAGATGAATGTCTTAAGCATTTATATGTTTGTATCCTTGTTACAAATTTCAGGTCTGCCTCAAATATTCTCCCAGATTCAGTAGTGCTGGCCACTCATAAATGGCCCACATGTCTTGCGTTCAGGAGTGCACCCATACTGTCCAATAGCTAATCATATGATAGTATAACCCAGAGGCATAACAATGTTTCCTCCTTGTGATATGAACTGGATGTTGTGGCTTTCAAACATTTCTCTACATAACAATAGTGACTACACTTCAAAAATTGATGCAGTGAAGTACTTTTGGATATCCTGAGATCATGAAAGATGCTATATAAATGCAAGTTCTTTCTTTCTTGCCTTCATATATGCTCCTCCAATCTTTCAGTAGGCAAACTGAAACCACCAGTGAGATGGGGCCAGATACAAATCATTAAGCTGCTTTATTTTACAGACAGCAAGCGAATGTACATAGTGGTAGTTATAATCAAAACATGCAAGCCTGGCTTATTGTAATGAGCTCCCTGCGCGAATTTCATATTGTTCTCGCACGCACGTAAACAGGCCGTGCACGCCCTGCCCTTGCGTACCCATTTTCGGGTGCAATCTAATTTCTAAGCCTATAAGCCTTAAATATTTGTCATCAAGGGATCAAGGAATATGGGGAGAAGGCAGGGACCGGGTACTCAATTTGGATGATCAGCCATGATCTTATTGAATGGTGGAGCAGGCTCGAGGGGCCGAATGGCCTACTCCTGCTCCTATCTTCTATGTTTCTATGTTTCTATGTCATTCTGTAGATCTAGTCTACTGGCAGGTATCACCAGAGACATTGAGGAGATACATAGTGTGTCAGGAAAACTAGAAATCATTAGCAAAAGAACCAATGTTGTTTTAGGAGAAAAGAATACAGAGAAATGTGTTGTGGAAACCTGCAGTTATTCCTGGACAGGGAAGATGCACTAAGATCATAGTACTTCTGAGCTGATGATGCTGCATTGTCATTGAAGATTCACCGTAACTCTAATCTGAACATCCAGGATTGAAGTCCACATTTGCGATATTTGCACCAATGCTGCCAACAGATGATGTCTTAAAAATGAGAGCTGTCACAGTGCAACATTAGACCATGGAAATGATGCTCCCAACAACATTAATGCAGACATAAATAAGTAAGTTGACAAGCATGGATTGAAAAGGTTTAGATAGTCCAGATATTCTGAAATGAGCATATGCTAAACCCAAATGATGGCTGATTACATTACAAAACTACTTTGTATGGTTAAGTCTAACATTAGCAAAACTTGTACATTTTATCATGATTCATAGAGCCTGTTTACCTTACTATAATGAGCATTTATAGTCATATATTTTGGTGTTTTTTTTACATAGTGTTAAAATGTTCAATGAGTTACATATTTCACAGGATGTGTGCCGTCATACTATCTGAAAGAAATACAGACACAGTTTGAATTTAAATGATATCAAACTGAAGGAGGGAGATGAAATGGATCGATCTGTATGAATCTGTGTCTCTGTGATCCATTGGTTTTACCTCTCCCTTAATTGATTAGTTTTCCTTTATAGTTAAGCTCTTCCTGTTATGATACCTTGTGCTATCAGTCAGTGTGTATAGATCACTGAAACCTGAACCCCTTACAGGTATCATGTTGTAATTACGTGCTCTGTTCACTCTTTTTGTTAGTCTGGAGATATGGTGTAGTCCTTCAAGTTCTTAAAGATGCCACCATCGTTAACATATACAAACATAAAGGGACTATGTGTCAAGGCTTTAACCTATTGTTGATTGCCAGGAAGAGTCAGACCAGCAGGCTTCCCAATGGTATTCACACCCGCACTGCACGCAGTGTACTTCAGAAATGCAGAGTGGGCCCAGAACCTAGAGAAGCACGACTGACATAATTTTTGTTGCGTATCAATCGCAAGAATAATAGCGAGAACAGAATATGGATCTCTACTCAACAGCATTTGCCAAAGTCAATAATCTCTGTTGTGGAAACTGTTGTCCTAATTTGGATGGGCTTAAAAATATTTTGAGATGGTTTACCAACTACATGATAGTATACTGAGCAGAGTATTCATTGATGGTCTCCTTTCTGAACCATTTAATATCCCAGTGGGTTAAGCAGGGCTGTGTTCTTGCACCAAATCTCTTTTGTCTTTTTGTAGCAATGATTACTGTCACAAAAGATATGAATGCAGGCATGCACATCATATTTCTGACAAGCCCTTCGACTGAAGCAGAGTGTGTGCTTTGAACAATGTCTGTGAGTAGCTCATTCATGAACTCCTGTTAGCTGAGAACTGTGTACTTGAAGTATATGCCCAGGAGGATCTACAACTCATTGTGGAAGATTACAAGCTTACTATGAACCTAAAGAAAACAGAGATGATGTACTGTTTACTGGGAGTGGGCTGGTACATCAGATCATCCATCACTATCAACAATACTGAAATGAATGCATTAATAGACGTTACCCACCTGGGAAGTGTGCCATCCACCACTGCTCGCGTTGATCAAGATGTGCTTGCTTGCATCAGAAAGGTCAGATGCTCTTTTGTCAAACTGAGTGAATGAGTCTGGGGTCAGTGTGGTATCAGTTTGCAGGCAATCAGCTTTGTGAGTGAAAGACTACTGACCAGGAAGATCAGTGGGTTCCTCAACAGTGGAGACCATTACAGCTGAGATTGATCCTATCCTCAGCTGACATCCACATACACGCGCTTCCAGCAGGGTCTCACTGGATAGTGATCAAAGTACGAATCCTGGTCTTTTCTCTACCAGAGGAAGTGAAAGCCCAGAGTAGCACTAGAACACCATAAGTAGTAGGGACTGACAAACTCATCACAGACCAGGAATTGAAGCTAGGGCCTTACTTGTGCATAGGACTTAGCATCATATCACCACATAATAGATTTTACCCAGCAAGCTATTAGTGTCGACAACAACAGTGCCACTAATACTGAAAACAAAATGTTGTCCTTTGTCATTAATGGTCTAATTTCTCCCTCTAGAAACTCCTAAGCTCTTGCTTTACCTTGGATGTTTTATGGAGTTGTATTTTTATATAGGGTTGATTCCCAGATCAGGCATTCCTGGTGAGGAATGGGAGTGGAAATTGTGGGACCATGGGCCCACAGCCACTGATTTTCCATACACTAATTTAACCCTCTGTAAAATACAATTCCTTCAGTAAGGGCCATGTTAACTAACAAATATATGCTTCTTATTTGTTTGACTTATTTAAATGCCTGCTGAAAAGAAAAGGGTTAAACTCATGGCTTTGACTCACAATCACATTGAGATTAATTTCATTCCTTTTTTTAAAAAAGAAACTATGTTCTGATTGAATGCAATACCAGTGACATAGCTGTGCAAATTTCATGCTGCTTCTATATCAGTACAGCTTACTCTACATTCCCTAAAGATGTACAGAGAGCAGATGTGTCATGTCGTAAAATATAAGATATATTATAATATTCTTTTTGAGAAAACAGTCATTTACAAATAAACTTTGGAAAATGTTAAACTGATGGATGTTCAGGTGCTTTGAATTAACCTCTGAATTTTGTACATTGGAATCCAGCACTGTTAACATTACTGTAATGCTAAAAACAAAAGTCAAAAAAGGGTTAAATCTGCAGCGTGTGACACCAAGTTAAACACTATCCTTTTGTCTCGTGGATCTAGGTTTGAATCTAACCCAGGCAGATGGGAGTACTCTTCTTTCTATGCCAATTGTAAGGAAACTATGTGAAACAAGTTTGAGCAGGATCAGTTCAGTTCCTCGTGGGCACAGCCCCACAGAACAAAACTGTCCACAATTTAGTACATATTTGCAATCCTGCTCAGAGAGACCACAAAGATAGCGGGTGTGGGAATCCTAAAAAATTCAAACAGTTGCAGTATGGGGTGCTCTTTTGAGGTTCTGATTAAAACACTTGTGTTAGAACAGAGGGAGCTTTAAATTTAACTTGACCTGTACAATATGTGCACAATAGTGCCTCTGGCAGTGGGTGTCCAAAGTGTAAAAATGTTCCTTTGACTGAAATGCCTCCCTCATCTCCCTCATCTTAGCAAACGGAAAATACGCACAAAATCGATTAGGATTCAACTGTTGCTCTTTTAATTTTTCTTGCAAGTTATCCTCCAATCTTTATCCTGAGATTATTATTCTCCTTATGATATGACTTGTGAAATCTCAAATTGTATTTTGTTTGATAATAGGTGCAATGAAACCAGACTGCAGCTTTCCTCCCAACAATGACAAAATAACATTTTTTTGTGATTGAGTTTTGGGGTACATGGCCACAGTCTAGAGAATTATGTCATGCTGTTATGTTTTATTCCAGTGGGGTCCCCTAATGACTCATTTAGTAAAAACACTCTTTAGTATAGAGCTGACCCATGCAAACCAGAAATGTTCATGATTCTGTCCCCGCTCCAGGTTGAATTAGTTGATCTCAGCTAGGGCAGCAGTAAGGATGTTATGATTGGTCTTAATGGACCTGGGCTAGGGAATGAAAAATCAGCTGGAAAATGCACATCTGTGGACATAGGATGAGGACATGGCTTTGATGATCCCTTCTGATACTCATTGTCCATGTTCACAGATCAAGAATGACCACAGGGCAGCCAAAACCACCTGTACCCCAGCAGGAGCTAGTGGCTCAGAAATTCGGGTCGGGGGCTTCCCGCGGGTGCCAGCCCCCGACCTGCACTTACCTAGTGCGCCAGCCGTTGAGCTGTGGGCCCCCGTGGGATTCCGATCCTGGGCCTCCTCCAACTGCCGGCGCGCAGTGCTTGCGTATCCCAGGGGCGCAGTTAGTTCGATGCGTCCCCTGGGATCACGTGGGCCATGGAGAACCAATGGTAACAGGGAATGCTTCATTCATAAGTTTGACAGCCTGTCAAACCTATAAATACTATAAGCCCCAAAAATCACTAAAACTTCAAATAAATTTAAAAAAAACATCACATTTTTAAAATAAAGTATAAATTACATGAAATAACTATTTTAAACAATAATTTAAATTTTTTGAAAAAATGAATTACATTTTCTAACAGGGCTAAAAATAAACTTACCTTTCTTTAAAGTATTTAAAAATAATAAACCTGTGGAAAAAATGTTTTAATTTTAATTAATTCACCACTTACCTTGTAAAAAGCAGGCCTTGCGACTGCTTTTTACATGTCTAACTTTTGGAGATTTACCTTCGCGGGAAAACCTGCAAAGAAAACGTAAGTTCAATGCGCACGCGATGCCTCTCCGGCGCACGTGTGCGACTTCTGAACCCCTTCTTTCAGGGGAATGGAAGTGCCGATTTCCCGCGCATGCGCAGTGCATGCACAAAACCGGCACTTCCATTGTGCTTATGGGTGAGTACCCCATGCGTACTCACCCGTGGAGACCCGAATTTCTGGTCTCTAATAAGGAAGAGAAGTAAAAAAAAACTATTGTGTACAGCACCTTCACACGATCCTTATCCATATCAGACAATTGCACATCGTTCTCAGTTTACACGAAAGTTAACATCAAAAAATTCCATCTTATTTAAAAAGAGTGCTATTTTTATATCCTGCCACGTTGCTCATTCCACCACATTAACTCTTGCTGCATCAGTGAGGGAACCTTGAACTTTTAGGCTCCATTCAAGTGATGTTTTCACATTGAAAAAGAGACACAGAGAAGGAAGTAAACAATAAATAAAAGTTAGAGCGGTTTTAAAATGGGCAGATGGACTGTAAAATTGCATAGAAGGTAGGAATGTAAAAAATGAAATATGTAGATGGAAAAATAAAGATGCTACACTTAAGGTTTATTGCCTTCTGTGTGCAAAATCTGGGTGCAGAATAACAATGTACAATGTTCACTGATCCTGACTTGTGGTAATCAGTATTCTTTTCTCACACACAGACACAGAATCCCCACAGTGCAGATAGAGGCCATTTCGGCCCATCGAGCCTGCACCGACACATATCCCACCCTATCCCCGTAACCCCACGTATTTAATCCCCTAACACTAAGGGTCAATTTATCATAGCCAAATCAACCTAACCCGCACATCTTTGGACTGTGGGAGGAAACCGGAGCACCCGGAGGAAACCCACGCAGACACAGGGAGAATGTGCAAACTCCACACAGACAGTCGCCCAAGGCCGGATTTGAACCCGGGTCCCTGGCGCTGTGAGGCAACAGTGCTAACCACTATGCCACCGTCTTAGTTATTTTTTTTGGATTGTTGAAAAGAGGCCGCTGCAGTTGGCTTTTAAAAGCATTGAGGGCAATGAACTGTCAATTATTTTGTTTGTGTTCTACAATGAGTACCATTTATTTTTTTGTCACATCTTTTGCTCTTCCATTAAATAGTTGACATATACTCAAGCCACCCAGTTTATTACAACTCACAGCAAGTGTTTAAATGGTTTCTGTTATGTATTGTGTGTTCTATTGTGTGTTCTCCTCCCACCTGTGGTGGCGCTGTCACAGGAGATAAATGGTTGGGTGTTCTCTGTTAAGTTTAGCTCTCTTTGTTCGGAACTTGCCAGAACTTCCTTTCCTTCCAATAAAGCACTTCATGTTTGAATCTCTGAGTTCTGAGTCCTAAATTGTGTCTAGGTAGAAAGGTACCGACACAACAAGTGGCAACGAGGAGCGGACGAATCTGCATACGTTACAGGTGCAGTGAGTAAACAGAAAATTTAATTTGAAACGTGAGATGGCTACTATATTAGGAAACATCGGTGATTTTGATGAAAATGTGGAGCAATGGAGCGCTTATACAGAACGTTTTGACTATTTTGTATTGGCGAATGCGGTGGCAAATGAAAAGGTCGTGCCTACCTTTTTGAGTGTAATTGGGCTGAAGACATTCAATTTACTTCGCAGCCTCGTGCAGCCAGATAAGCCAGGAACTAAAACATATAAGCAACTAGTGGAAATTCTTGGAGCACATTTTTCACCAAAACTTCTGGTTATTGCTGAGAGATTTAGATTTCATAAACGGAATCAAGAGGAGGGGGAATCAGTGACGATGTTTATTGCTGCTTTAAAAAGGTTGTCGGAACACTGCCAGTTCAAGGAGGTGCTGAATGACACCATTAGAGACAGACTTGTGTGTGGTCTGCAAAATGCAGCCACACAGAAGCGCCTTCTTACTAAGGACAACCTTACTCTTGAAAAGGCCATTGAAGTTAGTGTCTCCATGGAGATGGCGGAAAAGGAGGCTCACCAGTTGAGTTCAACAGGGAGAGTTCACAAGGTGTCGTCTGAGTCTAAAGGTGCGCAGAACGGCACATGTTACCATTGTGGGAAAACGGGCCATCACGCTAATGACTGCTGGTGTACGGAGCTGGAATGCCGAAATTGTGGCAAAAAGGGTCACATTGAACGCGCCTGTAGAGGTAAAAAAAGAACAGACAGAGCTGGGAAGCATGGAAGCAAAATGTCTGTATTTGGACAAGAGAGGAAAAAGAGTGTTCATTCAGTGCAGTATGATGGAACAAGCAAAACAGAGGGGAGCGACACCTCTGAGGAGGAAGAGGTGCACATACTGATGGTTGCAGGTGATTTAAATGGCTACTGGGTGTCACCACTGGTGGAGGGACAATCCGTGCACATGGAGGTGGACACAGGCGCGGCTGTGTCCCTTGTTTCAGACACTGTCTACAACAAAATGCTAAAGCATCTTACCCTTCAGCCAACAAACATTGTGCTAAAGACGTATACCGGCGAACCTGTGACCATGAAAGGCGTCATTGAGGTGACAGTTAAATTGAACGGACAGACTGCAAAACTGCCACTATATGTGGTAAAGGGAAGTTACCCATCGCTACTGGGACGTGCGTGGCTAGAAAAAATCACGCTGGACTGGCCTGCAGTCCGCATGATGTCAAAAGGGGAGTCAGGTCTGACTGCAGTGTTAAACAAACATGCAGAACTCTTCAATGGGGAACTTGGGAGCATGAAAAAGATCATCGTGAGACTGGACATTAAACCTGACAGCAAGCCGAAGTTTCACAAAGCCCGACCTGTACCCTATGCAATTAGGCCAAAAGTTGAGGCTAACTTGGAGGCCTTAGTCGAGAATGGAGTCCTGGAGCCTGTGAGCGTGAGCAAATGGGCCACACCCATTGTTCCTGTCCTGAAAAAGGATGGATCTGTTCGAATCTGCGGGGATTTTAAAGTGACTATTAACCCGGTGCTGTCTGTGGAACAGTACCCTCTTCCCCTCATTGATGATCTTTTTACGGGCCTGGCCGGAGGGCAAAAGTTCAGCAAAATAGACTTATGCCAGGCTTATCTACAAATGCATGTCGATGACAAATCAAAGGAGCTGCTGACAATTGTGACACACAAGGGGCTATACAGGTACTGCCGCCTTCCGTTTGGAATTACGTCAGCCCCTGCTCTATTCCAAAGGGCAATGGATCAGATTTTGAGTGGACTGCCAGGAGTCCAGTGCTACCTGGACGACATCCTTGTCACTGGGACAAATGAGAAGGATCATCTTCTGAACTTGGATGCGACACTACAACGACTGAAAGAGTACGGACTCAGAGTTCGTAAAGACAAATGTGAATTCTTTCAGTCTTCAGTTGAGTACCTGGGGCATGTGATTGACGCTACTGGCCTGCATAAGGCGCCGTCAAAGGTCAAGGCGATCGTGGAGGCCCCAGCACCCCAGAATGTGAGCCAGTTACGTTCATTTCTGGGGCTACTTAACTACTATGGGAAGTTTATTCCAGACTTAGCAACATTGCTGAAGCCGTTACATCAGTTGCTATGTCAAGGCAAAATATGGAAATGGACTGAACTATGCAACGAAGCTTTCGCCCAAGCAAAGAAAGCATTGCTGAAATCGGAGGTCCTGACACACTTCGACCCAAAGCTACTCGTGCAGCTAGCATGTGATGCATCACCATATGGTGTGGGAGCAGTCATATCCCACATCATGCCTTCGGGTGAAGAGAAACCTATCGCCTTTGCATCACGCACCTTGAACAAGGCCGAGAGTAACTATGCGCAGATCAAGCGCGAGGCCTTGGGAATCATTTTTGGAATTCAAAAATTTCATCAGTACCTGTTTGGGAGAAGGTTCACACTCCTGACGGACCACCGTCCATTGACTTCAATCTTCGGGCCCCACACCGGAATTTCATCTCTCGCTGCAAGCAGGATGCAAAGGTGGGCTTTACTGTTGTCAGGACACACATACGACATCAAATATCGCAAATCAGACTTGCACGGCAACGCAGACGGTCTCTCGAGGCTACCCTTGCCTGTTACTCCCCCAGAGCCTTGTCAGATAGACATCTTCTACTTTAGACAAGTGGAGGGAGCACCTGTCACTGCAGTTCAGGTGCGAAGGTACACCCGCAACGATCCAGTCCTGTCTGAGGTAATGGACGATGTCATTCGAGGGAGAGCTATAGGAGATTCTCCTAGTTTGAAACCTTACGTTTCAAAAAGAAATGAGCTCTCCGTCCAGGCAGGTTGTCTTCTTTGGGGACGCCGTGTCATCATTCCGCCACCTCTGAGGGAACCTATACTGCAACAACTTCATACAGGCCACAGTGGGATGGTTCGGATGAAGGAAATGGCAAGAAGCTACTTCTGGTGGCCAGGTCTCGATGGGAATATTGAGGAGAAAGCCAAAACATGTTCCCCATGTCAAAGGGTCTGGAATGTTCCACAGCTGGCAACCCTACACCCCTGGGATTGGCCTGCAGAAGTGTGGCAGCGAGTACATGTGGACTTCGCCGGTCGTTTCGAAGAGAAGATGTTTATGGTGGTTGTGGACGCTCGTAGCAAGTGGCCAGAGGTCGCTGTGATGAGGTCTACCATGGCAGAGAAAACAATTGAGAAACTTGGTGAGATGTTCAGCCGTTATGGCTCACCGGAACAACTCGTAAGTGACAACGGTCCACAATTTGTATCACAGGAGTTTGCAACCTTCCTGCATGTGAATGGTGTCCAACACATCAGGTCTGCGTCCTATCATCCCTCTACTAACGGCCAGGCAGAAAGGTTTGTGCAAACTTTGAAGCACGCCTTGAAGGCATTGCAAGGTCAGGGCTCAATCCACCAATGTCTGAACAGCTTCCTGTTGTCCTACAGGAACGAGCCGCATGCCACAACCAAAACTTCCCCCGCTTCGCTCATGATGAAGAGGCAGTTGCGGACAAGTTTTGACTTACTCAAACCTCCAAGGGCAGAACAGGTTGTCCATTGTCAACAACAAGCTCAAGTTGAAAAGAGAGAGCAAAGAGCCAAGGAGAGACGGTTTCACCCTGGAGAGCACGTCCTAGCTCGAAACTACAACACTGGACCGAAATGGGTTCCTGCTATGGTGATCGCGCAGATGGGCCCTGTGTCTTACACAGTTGAGACTGCTGAGGACGTCGTCTGGAGAAGACACACAGATCAACTGTTGCTAGGAGCAGAGACAGCCACAGAGGCTCCAACGGCTGGTTGGCCTGAACTGTTTCCGGATGATACCGCAAACCAGCATCCTTTGCCACAGTGCTCTTCTCCAACACAGGAAGTCAAAGAGACTGTTCCACCTGTGCAAACTCCTGACTTTCGACTGACACAGGCACCTTCTCCATCCAGGCCTGTGTCAATGCCTACTGCTGTGGAAGCCAGCGATGACCGCCGGTATCCCGTCAGAGAGCGGCGGCCTCCAAGACGCTTGGATCTGTAGGCTTAGTGACTTACCCACAAGACTGGGGCAGAATAAACCCCAGGGTAAAGTTAGGGTTTGAGGCAGTCTACCTCTACCCTAGGTTCGTTGAGTGCATTGAAAGTAACTTACCTGTTGAGGAATAATGTGGACCTTCCATTTAAGAGGGGAGGAAATGTTATGTATTGTGTGTTCTATTGTGTGTTCTCCTCCCACCTGTGGTGGCGCTGTCACAGGAGATACATGGTTGGGTGTTCTCTGTTAAGTTTAGCTCTCTTTGTTCGGAACTTGCCAGAACTTCCTTTCCTTCCAATAAAGCACTTCACGTTTGAATCTCTGAGTTCTGAGTCCTAAATTGTGTCTAGGTAGAAAGGTACCGACACAACAGTTTCCATATTTTATACAGAGTCCAAAAGGCGATTTCTTTCTAAATTGGAGTTCGGTGGGAATTAAGTTATTTTGACTCTGGTGGCTGAGATGTACATTTATGAACTGCAAGGTTACTTGCTTCCCCCTGGTGACCTGCTGTCCATGTCAATCACAGTAAAGTCCACCCCTTCATTTTGGTTCCAAATTCTGTTTTTTTTTTACTTTTTTTTCTGAGGAAGTCTGTGAACCATTTTTGGAATTAAAAGATTATTTTGTATTTAAAAAAAATTAAACTTTAAAAAATTAACTTTTGAGCATTCAATTTATTTGTTTATTGAAATTATGTTTATTAAATACTGTAAAACTCAGAGCACTCCCTGATAGTGCATTTAGTGATTTAAGGTGGGAACTTTGAGGCAGGGACTTTCCAGCCAGGGGGAAGATTGTCAGGAGGGCCTGATGTCCCAAAAGAGGCTGTGGACAATCCAAGGGAGGATACTGGGAATGTGGTGAGTGGGATGCTTGATGTTCTGAAAGGGGTCAAGGGCAGTTCTGATCCTTTTCTCCCAAGCCATCACAAATGGATTAGAAAAGGCCATTCTTGGCACGAAGACAGGGCAGTTTGGATCTGCAACAAACGGAGGCAGATGGCCAGCAGAATCACAAGTAGGTCCTGAAGAGACCTCCTCCGGAATCCTCCATACCAACTCCTTGTCATGGTTTAGCACTTAATCGTAGTATGCATGAATGAACATGACCCATCACTATACAAGTATACAGCACAGTGGCACATCATATTGAACATAGTCCACACATGGAGTCTTGGATAAATAAAAGCAAATTCTCAACACTAACTATTGTAATAACTTTCTTCATAATTCTAAAATAAGAAGCATTTAGGATTGTACCAAACTAAACTGACAATACAAGGGCAATTTTACATAAAATGTATTTATTATTTTTTTGAATTTTTTCTTTTTGATCATGGAAAGGGCTCTGTGCTGGCCTCAAGGGGAAAATTCTCTAAGTGTCTATTGGGCAGTAGCTGCTGTGCTGCAGATGGTTCATTTTCACCATCATTCACTTTCTGGGGGTTCGCTTGTTGCCAAACTTCTACATTAAGTTATGCACAAGGCATTTTCAGTGGTAATATTATGCAGCACCACACTGCAATTATGTTATGTAACATATTCCAATTATTCGTTCAATTCACTCTTGGTCACACTGTAAGGCACCCCCAGAGCAGTGAAACATTGGAAATATTGCTTTAAATAGGTTAAAAGTATACTCCATTGTATTTCTCTCTCACAAAAGTATGTTTTTGTAGGCTCTTTTTTGAGGAGAATGTAGTTCCATACAGGTGCCATCAGCCATATTTAAAGGGGTCGCGAGAGGCCAATCTTATATTCTGTAACACCCTTGAACAGTTGGGAACACTTGATTCTATCAAGATGTACACCCTCTAGAAAATGAATATTAACTTGCATAATTTGCTGTTGGTAGTTGAATGCCATCTATATGTTAATGGAGCAGTTGCCAATCCTGTTGATAAGAGAAAACACAAGTGCCTACAAAGAAAGAAATAACTTGCATTTATATAACGCCTTTCATGACCTCTGGATGTCCCAAGGCGCTTTACAGCCAATGAAGTACTTTTGAAATGTAGTCACTGTTGTAATGTAGAAAAATGTTGTAATGATGGAAATCTGAGAGCAATTAGGAGGAGGCGGACCTGTGTGGGAGCGGCAGCGGGACCTGAGAGAAGGCGGAGCGGCCATAAAGGAGCGCTGCAGAGGAGGCCCGACACTGGAGGAGGCGGACCTGTGTGGGAGCGGCAGCGGGATCTGAGAGAAGGCGGAGCAGCCATAAAGGAGCGCTGCAGAGGAGGCCCAACACTGGAGTGCTGTGAGTTGGGAAAGAGTCAGAGAGCGGGAGCAGTCAAACAACAACAAATGCAAAACCGCTAAAGTGACGTCACAACCAGGGAAGGAGCTGATTGGTAAGTAGGACCTGGTGAGTATTTCTACAGTCCAGTCGTTGAAGTAAAAGTAAGGTCTCTAGTTTAGAGTAAGTAGTGTTTAAAGTGAAGTAAGGCCCCTAGTGTAATTAATATTCTTTAATTTAAAGGGAGTAAATTAAGGGTAGGACATGGCAGGGCAGCTCAGCAGTGTGGAGTGCTCCTTCCGTGCTATGTTGGAAGTCAGGGACGCTTTCGGTGTCCAGGACGAACACATGTGCAGGAAGTATCTGCAGCTACTCGAAATCCGCGTTTCGGAGCTGGAGCTGCAGCTGGAGTCACTGTGGAGCATCCGCGAAGCTGAGATCTTCGTGGATGGCACGTTTAACGAGGTGGTCACACCACAGGTAAAGAGTGCACAGGCAGACAGGGAACGGGTGACTGCCAGACAGAGTAAAAGAACTAGGAAGGTAGTGCAGGAGGCCCCTGGGTCCATCTCCCTCTCCAACAGATTTTCCATTTTGGATACTGCTGGGGGAGATGGTTTCTCAGGGGAATGCAGCAAGAGCCAAGTCCGTGGCACTACGAGTGGCTCAGCTGCACAGAAGGGGAGGAAAAAGAGTGGGAGAGCAATAGTGATAGGGGATTCTATTGTAAGGGGAACAGATAGACGTTTCTGTCTCCCCGGTGCCAGGGTCAAGGACGTCACTGAACGGCTGCAGGGCATTCTGAAGGGGGAGGGTGAACAGTCAGAGGTCGTGGTTCACATTGGTACCAACGACAAAGGTAGAAAGAGGGATGAGGTCCTGCAACAAGAATTTAGGGAGCTAGGTAGCAGATTAAAAAGCAGGATCTCAAAGGTTGTAGTCTCAGGATTACTCCCGGTGCCACGTGCTAGTGAGTATAGGAATAGGAGGATAGAGCAGATGAATGCATGGCTAAAGAGTTGGTGCAGGAGGGAGGGCTTTACTTTCCTGGATCACTGGGTCTGCTTCTGGGGAAGGTGGCACCTGTACAAGTCGGACGGGTTGCACCTGAACCGGAACGGGACCAACATCCTTGTGGGGAGCTTTGCTAGTACTGTTGGGGGGTGTTTAAACTAACTTGGCAGGGGGATGGGATTCGGAGTGGAGCTATAGTAGGAGGTGATGCACAGCCAAATATAGAGGAAAAAACAAGTCAGCCTGGAAGGCAGAGCTAATCTGTAACGGCACAAGGGAGTATGGCAAGGCTGGATGGCATTTATTTTAATGCAAGGAGTCTTGCGAGTAAGGCAGATGAATTGAAGATGTTGATGAACACATGGGAGTATGATATTGTTGCTATCACAGAGACATGGTAGTAGGGATAAACCAGGGAATTACAGGCCAGTGAGCCTAACATCAGTGGTAGGGAAATTATTGGAAAAAATTCTGAGGGACAGAATTAGTCTCCACTTGGAGAGGCAAGGATTAATCAAGGATAGTCAGCATGGCTTTGTCAGGGGGAGATCATGTCTAACCAATTTGACTGAATTTTTCGAGGGGGTGACTAGGTGTGTGGATGAGGGTAGTGCAGTTGATGTAGTCTACATGGACTTCAGTAAGGCTTTTGACAAAGTCCTGCATGGGAGACTGGTCAAGAAGATAAGAGCCCATGAGATCCAGGGCAATTTGGCATATTGGATCCAAAATTGACTTAGTGGCAGGAGGCAGAGGGCGATGGTCGAAGTTTTTGTGACTGGAAGCCTGTGCCCAGTGGTGTACCGCAGGGATCAGTGCTGGGTCCTTTGCTGTTTGTAGTGTACATTAATGATTTAGATATGAATGTAGGAGGTATGATCAGTAAGTTCACAGATGACACGAAAATTGGTGGAGTGGTAAATAGCGAGGAGGGAAGCCTCAGGCTACAGGACGATATAGACGGGTTGGTCAGATGGGCAGAACAGTGGCAAATGGAATTTAACCCTGAAAGTGTGAGGTGATGCATTTTGGGAGGACTAACAAGGCAAGGGAATACACAATGAATCAAATCAAATCAAATCAAATCAACTTTTATTGTCATTGTTAGTGCACAAGTGCAGTACAACGAAATGTAGGCTTGCGGCTCCCGAGAGTGTACAATTTGGATTAGGACACTTAAACATTTCAACATACATTTGTACATATATATTAGCATAAATATGACCATAATAAAGTGCATCGGCAGATGTGCAGGCTTCAGTGTTTATTTGTGGAGTTCAGTAGGATGACAGCCCTGGGAAAGAAGCTGTTCCTAAATCTGGTCGTACGGGTGCGAATGCATCTGTAGCGTCTTCCAGATGGTAGGAGGGCGAACAGACTGTGGCTGGGGTGGGTAGGGTCTTTGATGATGGACCGTGCCCTCCGTAGGCAGCGTTTCTGATATATATGTTCTATGGTCGGTAGCCGGGTGCCGGTAATGCGTTGGGCAGTTTTGACTACCCGCTGCAGGGCTTTCCGGTCATGGGAGCTACAGCTGCCGTACCATACCGTGATGCAGTTTGTCAGGATGCTCTCTATAGTGCAGCGGTAGAAGTTAGAGAGGATCGGGGGTGACAGATTACATCCCTTCAGCCTCCTCAAGAAATATAGGCGCTGCTGGGCCTTCTTCACCAGAGAGGAGGTGTTGAGGGACCAGGAGAGGTCTTCCGTGATGTGGACTCCGAGGAATATAAACCTGGCGACCCTTTCCACCTCCGCCCCATTGATGTGGATGGGGGTGTGACTTCCGCCTTTGGACTTCCTGAAGTCCACGATTATTTCCTTTGTTTTCTTGGTGTTAAGGGCCAGGTTGTTGTCGGCGCACCACTTCACGAGATGCTGGACCTCCTCCCTGTAGGCTGACTCATCGTTGTTGGTGATCTGGCCCACTACCGTGGTGTCATCTGCAAACTTGATGATGGTGTTGGAACCATTAACAGCCACACAGTCGTGGGTGAAGAGGGAGTAGAGGAGGGGGCTCAGCACACATCCTTGTGGGGCCCCCGTGTTCAGGGTCAGTGGGGGGGAGGTGTGGTTGCCTAATTTGACAGACTGGGGTCTGTTTGTTAGGAAGTCCAGGGTCCAGTTGCAGAGGGAAGTGTTCAGGCCAAGAGTTTGGAGTTTGGTGGCCAGCTTGTTGGGGACGATAGTGTTGAATGCTGAGCTGTAGCCTATAAACAACATTCTGATGTAGGTCTCCTTACCATCTAGGTGATTCAGTGCCGAGTGTAGAGCAGTAGTGATTGCATCCTCCGTTGATCCGTTTGCCCGATAGGCAAACTGGTGTTGGTCAAGGGAGGCAGGAACACTGGCTTTGATGTGGGCTAAGACCAGTCTCTCGAAACACTTCATTATGATGGGTGTGAGTGCGACAGGTCGATAGTCGTTCAGACACGTCACAGCCGCTTGTTTAGGCACAGGAATGATGGTGGCGGTCTTGAAGCATGTAGGGACTACTGCCTGGGCCAATGACAGGTTGAAGATGGCGGTGAAGACATCAGCCAGCTGATCAGCACATTCCTTGAGTACCCGTCCAGGGATGCTATCCGGTCCAGTAGCCTTTCGTGTGTTCACTCTGCGTAAAGCGCCCCTTACGTCGGAGGTCGACAGAGTGAGCACCTGGTCTTCCGGGGGTGGCAAGGCTTTGGTAGCCGGCTCCTTGTTGTCCCTGTCGAAGCGAGTGTAGAAGTTGTTAAGCTCCTCCGGAAGGGAGGCGTCGCTGACCGGGGGACTGGTGTTTTTGCCCTTGTAGTCAGTGATGGCCTGGATGCCTTGCCACATGCGCCGGGGGTCCGAGTTGTTGCGGAAGTGATCCTCTATCCGCAGTGTCTGTTTCCATTTGGCAGTCCTGATACACTTTTTTAGGTTGGTCCTAACTGCTCTGTAAGCCGCCGCGTCGCCAGATTTAAATGCTGTGTCGCGTGCTTTCAACAGTGAGCGGACCTCTCCGTTCATCCAGGGTTTCTGGTTGGGGTATGACCTGATATTTTTGTGGGTCGTGACGACCTCGACGCAGCTGTTGATGTAGAATAGCACTGTGGATGCGTATTCCTCGATGTCATTGTGGGCAAACATGCCCCAATCAGTGCGTTCGAAGCAATCCTGAAGCTCCGATACTGCCCCCCCCTGGCCATACTTTCACTGCTCTCATTGATGTTCTCTCTCTTTTGATGAGCGGTTTGTATGCCGGGGCTAGAAACAGGGAGAGGTGGTCGGACTTCCCAAGGTGGGGGCAGGGAATGGCCTTGCAAGCGTCTACAATGCTCGTGTAGACTTGATCCAGTGTGTTCTCCCCTCTTGTGGGGCAGGAGACATTCTGGTGGAATTTCGGTAGTACAGTTTTTAGGTTTGTGTGATTGAAGTCCCCCGCGACGATAAAAGCTCCATCTGGGTGCGCAGTTTGTTGTTCGCCGATGGCCCTGTAGAGGTCCTTCAGTGCTAGTTTGGCATTAGCGTGTGGTGGGATGTAGACCGCAGTGATGATAACATTCGTGAATTCCCGAGGCAGGTAGAAGGGTCTGCACCTTACCATGAGGACCCTAGGAAAGACAGAGGATAAGAGGGACCTTGGTGTGCATGTACATAGATCCCTGAAGGCAGCAGGACAGGTAGATAAGGTGGTTAAAAAGGCATATGAGATACTTGCCTTCATTAGCTGAGGCATAGAATATAAGAGCAGGGAGGTTATGATGGAGCTGTACAAAATGCTAGTTAGGCCACAGCTGGAATACTGTGTGCAGTTCTGGTCGCCACACTATAGGAAGGATGTGATTGCATTGGAGAGGGTGCAGAGGAGATTCACCAGGATGTTACCTGGGCTGGAACATTTCAGCTATGAAGAGAGACTGGACAGGCTGGGGTTGTTTTCCTTAGAGCAGAGAAAGCTGAGGGGGGACCTGATTGAGGTGTACAAAATTATGAGGGGCATAGATAGGGTAGATAGAAATGAACTTTCCCCTTAGTAGAGGGGTCAATAACGAGGGGGCATAGTTTCAAGGTAAGGGGCAGGAGGTTTAGAGGGGATTTGAGGAAAAACGTTTTCACCCAGAGGGTGGTTGGAATCTGGAACTCACTGCCTGAAAGTGTGGTAGAGGCAGGAACCCTCACAACATTCAAGAAGCACTTAGATGAGCACTTGAAATGCCATAGCATACAAGGCTACGGACCAAGTGCTGGAAAATGGGATTAGAATAGATAGGGCTTAATGGCCGGTGCGGACACGTTGGCCGAAGGGCCGCTTTCTGTGCTGTATAACTGTATGACTCTATGACCTAGGAGTACTACACATCTGAAAAATTTGATCTGCCTTTTTAATTGGTGCATCCCAGAGTTGAGTTGTAATCATGGAGATCCATTTTGAAAGATGGCATCTGTTGTTACTGTGATGAAACAAGAAACTGCATCCCGGCTGACCCAACTGATGTCGCCTGTTGGTGCCTGGAAGGACCCAATGGCATAAAAGCTTAATGCAGTGATCATTTTCATTTCCACTGTTAGTGCCATCTGGATGTTAGCTGCAAGTCTAGTTTCAGGAGCTGACACAGGTCATTGATTGCATTCCTGGTGAGGCACAACTTTTGCTCACACCTGAGGTTTAAGTAACTAGTACGTGTGTGATGCACTTCATTGGGTAATACCACCTATGCCCTCAAATCTTCCCATCAGTCATCTTCTGCTGGTCCAGCTTCACCTCCTCCAATGTGTTCAGCAAAGATAGACTTTGTCATGAATCTTACCATTCAGGTAGAAATGACTCATAACACTGGGCGGCCAGCTGGTGGCGCCGTCCAAGGAAAGTATAAATACTCGGGCGTGGGCCCAGCTTGCTCAGGATGTTTTTGTAACCAGGAACTAGTGATGTAACTAGAACTCATGGTTGTGAAACAGTTGATTAAAGCCTTGTTTTATACTCAAACCAAGTGCTTAGTAGTTTTCTTACGTCAGACTTGATGCTAAATCATACTGCTGTGTCCATTGAAAGATTCCGCTTTGACTCCTTCTGTAAGATGTCCCCTGCTGGCTCCTTCTGGTGCTTTAACGCCAACTTTCATTGTAGGAAATAGCTCCATGTGCAAAATGAAGTAATTCCTGAGCAAGTGTAATTGTTTTCCATGAATTATTTATTAATAAGCAAAAAGAAACCTTTTAACAGTGGTTTCATGTATATTAACATCTGTTTACTCCCAGCAATAATTTTAGGCATATGGAGAAAATGTAGCGACTGCCCCCCTAATGCTTTTGCACAAAATGACTGCACCTTTGTGCATAATCAGCATGTGCGCTCGCTGTAATGTATAGAGGGAATTAACTGCTCAAGTATTGCTGATGTCACAAAATATAGACTGTCGATGGCACAACATGATGAAATGGTTTATTGTGGTATTTTAGCATTACATAACCACACATTAAGAATAAGCAGCTGTGCAACAAAAATGCTGGTGCTTAAATTCTGAAGCACGTTGCATTTTGATTTCTGCCAATGAGTCAAGATGTGCAGAATCTGCTTTATTTTCTGTCTTTGTCTCTATTTCTGTCATTTTTGTTCTCTGTTGTATTTTTCAAAGTAATTTTAAGTCCAAAGCTCCAGTTAAACAAATATTTACTGTAGGATTTTGGATACAAGGTGAAACATTACCTCTTGCTTTACACAAGTGATCTCCTGCAGACTCTCAGTCTCTTATGAAACCCTCAGGTCAATAGTTTAGTGCTAAAGCAGTCAATATTTGTATAATATGTAGTATATCAATATTTCTGCCTTTAATGCTGTTGAAATATGATTACTTAACAGTATCCCAGTTCATTGTCTTGGATCATTAGTTACAGTAGAAAGATTAGAAAAACTGGTTTGCTAAAAAAAATATAAAATACTTGCTTCCCATTAAACAATTGAATTCCTGAGTTAATCCTTGATTGACAGTTGGAGATGTTAATCTATCTGTTTATGGTTTGTCTTTGTCGTGGAGAATTTGATCTTTTATTTTCTTTGACCCTTTGTTCTCTGCTCTATTTCTTGTGGGCTTGTTCTGTTTCTGGTTTCAATTTGTAATGATTTACTTTGTGGTAGTGTTAATCTTTGTTTCTGTGCTCTGATTCTTGTGCATATTCTGGCTCTGTTGGCAGTTTTTGTTTGTTGTGGTGTTTCTATAGTTTGTTTTAGATATATGTGTATTTTCTGAATTAAAATTTCTGCAATTAATTGCAATTCATGTCCACTTTTTCCATTCGGAATACATATGTTAGCAGATCTTCTGTGGCACTGCTTCTAGTGAGTCACAGGATACACTTTTTTTAATAATAGGGCTGTTAAGCATGATTGAAATAAATGTGACACTAACAGGAAGTGCATACTATAAAAGTATGTATGTGTGTGTGTGTGTATCTATCTACAGGTAGACTACCCTTTATCCGGACTTCCGAAAACCGAAACCCTCTAAAAACCGAAGGTTTTTTCGGTCAGCGTAAGTCGTGCGCACGACATGACCAGAGTGGCGCACGACTTACAGGCCTAGCCGGATAAGGGATAGTGTAGCATTTTTCCGCACTTCTGAAAACCGAAATCTTTATCCGCATATCCGAAACCAGAAAACCTCTGAAAGCCGAAAGTGGAGCAAAGCATGACTTCTGAAAACCGAAATCTTTATCCGCATATCCGAAACCAGAAAACCTCTGAAAGCCGAAAGTGGAGCAAAGCATGACTTCTGAAAACCGAAATCTTTATCCGCATATCCGAAACCAGAAAACCTCTGAAAGCCGAAAGTGGAGCAAAGCATGACTTCTGAAAACCGAAATGCGCACGACCACGACCCCCGCCGACCCCCACCCCCGACCCCCCGGCCGAACCCGACCCCCACCGACCCCCGACCCCCACCGACGTACCCCACCCCCGCCGAACCCCACCCAATTTCGGATAAGAGATAGTGTACCATCCTTTATCCACACATCCAAAACCAGAAAACCTCTGAAAGCTGAAAGTGGCGCATAGCATGACCCGACGCTGCCGATGCTTGACCCACGCAGGTGTTATGCTGCTCTGTGTGATATTTGCTGCTCTCTTAGATATTTGCTGCTACAGGTATTTGCTGCTCTCTTAGATATTTGCTGCTCTCTTAGATATTTGCTGCTCTCTTAGATATTTGCAGCTCTCTTAGATATTTGCAGCTCTCTTAGATATTTGCAGCTCTCTTAGATATTTGCTGCTCTCTTAGATATTTGCAGCTCTCTTAGATATTTGCAGCTCTATTAGATATTTGCTGCTCTCTTAGATATTTGCTGGCTTTTAACAATTTGTGAAAATGCTAAAAAGAGCTGCAGATACCCCAATGGGTAACAGTGAGAAGCAGAGAAGGAAGCGTCGCTCATTATCGATATCGCAGAAAGTGGAGTTATTGCAGAAGCTTGATCGTGGTGTGTCTGTGCGACATCTTACTGAAGAATATGGTGTGGGAAGTACCACCGTATATGACTTAAAGAAACAGAAAGACAAGTTGTTGAAATTTTACACTGACAGTGATGACCATAAACTAATGAAAATTAGGAAAACATTGCATAGGGCAAAAAATGAAGATCTTGACCGTGTGCTGATTGAGTGGATTTGACAACGCAGAGGTGAACGTGTGCCACTGACTGGTTTGATGGTCATGAAGCAAGCTAGAATATACCATGAAGAACTGAACATTGAAGTTGAGTGTGAATATTCAGAAGGTTGGCTGCATAAATTTAAGAAGCGTCATGGTATAAAATATCTGAAAATCTGTGGTGAAAAAGCTTCTGCTGATCACGAAGCAGCTGAAAATTACATAGATGAGTTTGCAAAAATAATATCGGATGAAAACCTCGGTCCTGAACAAATTTACAATGCTGATGAAACAGCTCTGTTCTGGTGCTACGTTCCTAGAAAAACATTAGCAACGGCTGATGAGAGTGCACCAGCAGGTTTTAAGGATGCTAAGGACAGGTTGACTGTTCTTGGGTGTGCCAATGCTGCAGGCACACACAAGTTAAAGTTGGTAGTGATTGGAAAAAGCCAACATCCGAGATGTTTGAAAGGTGTATGCAATTTACCTGTGCATTATTATGCGAGCAGGAAAGCATGGGTAACCAGAGGAATATTTTCTCACTGGTTCAATAACCACTTCGTACCAGCGACACGAGCTCATTGCAGGCAAGTTGGACTGGAAGAAAACTGCAAAATTTTATTGTTCCTGGACAACTGCTCCGCACATCCCCCTCCTGAACTTCTTGTGAAAAGTTATGTTTTCGGCATTAACTTTCCCCCTAATGTGACATCTTTAATACAGCCTTGTGACCAAGGAATTTTACGCTCCATGAAGAGCAAGTATAAAGACGTTTTTTTGAACTCTATGCTTGATGCAATCAACAGAGGCGAAGGAATCCAAAGCTTCCTGAAAGAATTCAATGTTAAGGATGCCATTTATGCAGTTGCTAATGCTTGGAACGATGTTGACAAACCAACATTAAAAAATGCTTGGCACAGACTTTGGCCTTCAATGATGTTTCATGAAGATGGACCTGCAGATGACGAGTTTGAAGGATTTCCTGTCAGTCAGGAGAAGATGATGATATCAAACCTCCTCACTTACGCCAAAGGTTTATCATCCGAAAGTGTAAATACGTTAGAGGAAGCTGACATCGAAGAAGTGCTGAACATTGACAATGATGCACCTGTTGTGAATTCATTGAGTGATGGGGAAATTGCTGAAATGGTGTTAAATAAAGACAAGCATGAGGACAGTAGTGATGATGATGATGACATTGTGAACACAGGTGAAAAAATCCCCATAGACGATATGGTGACAATGTGTGATCAGTTAATTGCTGGCCTTGAAAAACGTGCATTTATCAGTGAGCAAGAGATTATGCAAGTTTACTCAATTAAAGAGAGACTGCTTAGACAGAAACCAATGTTAATGAGACAGATGACACTGGAAGAAGTCTTTAAAAAGGCCGTCTGTCGTAGTCATGCTTCATCACTTGAGAATCCTGTTCCTGGCCCATCTTCAGATGTCCAACTCCAACCTGATGACAATGATGCCAACACTGATGTACTCTCTTCTCCAAGATCCTCAAGCCAGATGTAATGCTGCTTCATCACTTGAGAATCCTGTTCCTGGCCCATCTTCAGATGTCCAACTCCAACCTGATGACAATGATGACAACACTGATGTACCATCTTCTCCAAGATCCTCAAGCCAGATGTAATGTGCCTTTATTGCATGTTTATGTACAGGTATTTAGCTTAGTTTGTACCTGTACATGTTTGAAGTTTTACTGAATGTTTTCCTTACAAATAAACTGTACTACAGTATTTATCCCTGTAACTACAGTATTTATAGTCGTTATTTTCGGATAAGGGATAGTGTATCCTTTATCCGCACTCCCGAAAACCGAATTACCTCTGAAAACCGAAGTGTTTTCGCGCACCTTCCGAAAACCGAAATTTTCCGAAAACCGAAACACGGCTGGTCCCGAGGTTTTCGGATAAAGGATAGTCTACCTGTATATATATTTAAAAAGGATCGATCTGTCTGTCTGTCTGTCTGTCTGTCTGTCCTTCGGTGTGCGTCTGTCCGGCTATGCACGCGAAAGTTATAGAGCGTACCTACGCGTGCGTTACCTCCAAAGAAAGCTTACGGTTCCAGGATGGTCGTAAGCATATTTACTTTTCGGTCGGACGAAAATTGTTCGCGCCTTATGCAAAAAACCTTCAAAATTAAACTCATTATCTGCTAATTAGCATTGATTGACTGACGTCAAGGTTCGACCAATCCTGTGCCGTCACGATTGACCAATCCTACAGTTCAGTCGCCTGATGGTTGGCCAATCGCTGCGTCTGTGGGCGGGACTAATCGTTTTCATCTCAGGGATCTGGCAGCCATTGCCTCAAGCTAAAAACCCCATTTACTTCCAGCTCAAAATCTGCTAATCCAGCTTCAAAAAAGTTAGTATCTCTTTTAAAAATAACATAAGATTTACCAAAAACGTTTTATAAGTACTTTCACTTTCATCTTTCAAGGTATTAAAAGGTAGAAATGTTGCCCGGCAGCAGATTGAGAGAGGGACACAGAGACAGGGCCCAAAAGCCTGGGACTCGATTTAAAATGTTGCCCGGCAGCAGATTCACAGAGGGACACAGAGAGGCCCCAAAGCCTGGGACTCGATTTAAACCGCCCGGCCCAAAACAGCCCTGGCAAAGCCGGGCTCCCCCAGCTAGTATATATGTATATATGTGTGTGTGTCTTCTCAGAGAAAATGATGATAAGTTTTCGAAACGTCCTAATCACTTGGCTGGTTCAGTAATATCCTTCCAGGAAGAGAATTTGCCACCTCTACCTATTGTTAATACCCTCTGATGTGGCCGAGCAAGCCACTCAGTTGTGAAACAACTGCCACGAACAATAACAAAATAATAAAAACTCCCTGCTTGTCACCATCATGGGAGCACCATCTCCCTACAGATGGAGCAGTTCAAGAAGAAGATGTACTACAACCGTCTCAGGGTGACCAGAGATGAGCAATAGATGTGGCCTTGCCAGCGTTGCTCATATAGAAAGAACAAACTTGTAAAAAAAATGTTTAAATTGTCTTTTACGGGGTTCTTCTTCTTCTTCTTAGGCAGTCCCTCGGAACTGAGGATGACTTGCTTCCACATTAAAAATGAGTTCTCAGGTGACTGATGAGTCCAATGCGGGACCTACAGTCTCTGTCACAGGTGGGGCAGACGGTGGTTGAAGGGGGCGGGTGGGTGGGGTGCTTGGGTTGACATGCGCTCCTTGCACTGTTTGCGCTTGGCTTCCGCTTGCTCCCGGCGAAGAGACTCGAGGTGTTCGGCGCCTTCCCGGATGCTTCTCCTCCACTTTGTGGGGTCTTGGGCCAGGGATTCCCAGGTGTCGGTGGGGATGTTGCACTTTTTCAAGGAGGCTTTGAGGGTGTCCTTGAAGCATTTCCTCTGCCCACCTGGGGCTTTCCATATGGGGTACTCCATAGAGCTCTACCAGTTTATAATTTACAGTGTGAAATAGTGAAGAAGATGTACTGTGTCAACAACCAAGCGGATCATATTGCAGTGCACCCACTTTCCTAGTTTTGACCTCATCCATACCAAGTTTTTTTTAATGAAAACATAACAAATCAACAATAAACATTCTTTCTGCAGACAAATGAAAAATAATGACAATGTGCACAGTGTCAACTGCAATCAAGGATATCACTGTCAAACCAAAAATTGACTTACCTCTGATTTAAAGATATGGTAGTCCTGAAAATTTACAATCAATTGATCAGGAACTTCCAATCAATTCTTACTGTAGTCATCTGGAAGATAAGTGGTCCCATTTTGAGGTCATTTTTCTGACTTGCAGGATCAAACCTCATCAGAATGTAACAGATTGCTGAAATAAAGTCAGGTCATGCAGAATTTAACACAAACAATATTATGCTTCATTTTTTGTTAAAGTTGATGACCTACCTACAATGTATTATTAAATAGAAAGTGATTGTTGTTTGACTTGGACTGTAGTAAAACATTTTCTCCATTTCTTATCAGTTGCTAATCAAAACCCAATGAGTTTTACAAATTCAGGCACATATTTGTTTAGACTTTCAGTTGCGGTGATGGTAAAAGGTTTTATTCATGCTAAAATGACCATGCTAACTTATAGCATGGGGGACAAAGGTGTTCATCTCAGTCTTGGATATCTTACCTGTTTGGGAGTTGCTCGCACTCGGACACACTGAGGTCAATTGCAGCACCCCACACTACTCTAATTAGATGACTATGGAGGAAGAATTTATCTGACTGCAAAGTGTACTGAAATGGTAAACCTGTTTATAAAGAACAGGTTGAACATTTCTTTACACAGAGTGCATAGAGGAAATCTTCCCCCTTTTTTGTCCTGGTGTAATGGGAATAATATACTGGCTATTTTCCTTCTTCATGTAGGGATACAGTTTGATGGATACTGTCAGCCCTCTGATACCCCTCCGATACCTTGTCTAAGGGACCATTCTTCACATTTCAACCTACAGTTACCATTGACAAACTATTCAATCATGGGAATACAGCCAAGCCTGATCCTGTCCTCACCTGACATCCACAGCCTTGCACTTTCTGGTACTGGTCATTGGATAGCAAGCAGGAATTAAAACTCTTTCATTCTTTCTTAATCTGGGGTACACTGAGATAAATTCTTCCATCACCAACACTGCCCTGACTAAATCATCACAGACCAAGGTTCTTTCTAAATTAAGGAATCATATTCATTTATTTATTCACTTAAGAAGTCACTGTGCACCCTGCTAATGTCTTATTCTGTTTGGGGTTGACATTTTGCTCAATGCTATTTTCAGCACATTGCTGAATGTACTCATGTAGAATTGCTATGTGCTCTATTTAACAAAGCTGTTTAAAATAAATGGATTAATGATTTTGTTAAAGTAGAGCACATAGGAATTTTACATAAGTGCGCTACCCAGTGCGCTAAACATGTTCCACTGAATTCCAACCACTTTCACAACTTAGGTAGCGTGTATAGTTTGGGGGGTGGGAGAAGGTCTTAACCCACGAGGGTGAGCCCTGTCTGTTCTATGTGAGCTCTGTTCTGTCTGGAGCCTGGCAGTCAGAATGGCTCGAATTACACTTTGCAAAGTACTTGATTACTTAGGCAGGCAGGATCTAATTACATATTTCGGATGAACTGCTGAGTGTGTCTTGTCCTACAAGGTGACCAATCTGAAATCTGGTGTTGGAAGTAAATGCAACCATATGTTTTCACATCACTCTCATGTTTTGCCCCTTGGTCATTGCCAACTTCTCACTAGAAACTATTAACTTTCACCTCAAATCCTTCCACTGCCAGAACCAATTCCCCAATAATATCATCTATTTTCGTGAATGTGGCAGTGTCCATTATCGGCACTTCACAGAACATTGTTCTTGTTTAAACAAATTGATGATCCTGAGTTAATCGGGTTATTGTTGCATACTATTAGAAATTTTAATCTATTTAACAATGTAATAAATAGGCTCTTTTAACACTAGGGTTTCTACTAATTGTGAACTGTAAGATTAATGATAAACCAAAAATTAATTGATGTGTGATTTATAATGCTGATCAATAATTACCACGTGTTACTGTTTGATAGTTTGTGTTTATACTTTTACTTAATAAACCACACAGTGATAGACTTGGGGAACTAAAATCATAATATTGATCAGATCTAAAACACTTGTGCGCTAAAAAATAAATGGTTAAAATATTGCATTCTCTATTCCTAATTAAATACTTCAATAAGCTGTCAGAAGAAATTGATTGCAAGTAATTAAGAATGATCCACTTAGGACAACTGTACAGTTTTGTTCCTGTGATTGTTTAATTCCCCAAGGTTTTGGCATCGTGCTTCTCTTGCAGTTCAAGGTATCTAGATGGTGTCATACATCATAATGTCACATTACATTGTTATGGCTTGAAAGCAGCAATTTAAAACAGTCTAACACGTGGATTACAATGAAGCTTGTGCAATTATACACAAAAAAGAAAAATATCTCTCTTCGAGAATAGAAAAATGTAAAACACAGATGTGCCAAAAACCGCATTTGCCACAAATGGCAGCAGGTTCAGCTCATGGCATTCTTATTATTGTGCAGAGATGTATAAACATAGTAATTATACAGTATGCACTAATGTTGAAGTGCACACATTATAATTCTGTGTATTGTGCGTATACTTGTGTGACAAGAGCACATAAGTGTCATCTATGGAATTAAATGAGATTGGCAAGGCACTTCACTAAAGTCTTCCAGCAGCTTTAATTTCAGCAGCATTGATGGTTTCTGACTTCAGGCAGAATACTATGACATTGACACATTTCATACTAGTTCCTAAACTCGTTTCCAAAGCTATTCACTTGAAGAGCACGCATATTTGGATTGCAGCACAATTTTCACCCATTCCTAAATTATTAATGCAATTTTACATTAAACTGCTGGTTTCTATTTGTCTCGTCTTGCATGCTTTATTACAAATGTTCTGAACAATACATCTGCAGAATTACACGGTACGGATATATTTATTTTCTTAATCTGTTTACTGTGGTGGTAAATGATGTGTTGTGTTCCATAGCATCATCAGAACAAAAATGTGCCGCGTTTCATTATATTGCATTCAAAATAGGTTAAATACACTGTTTGGGTGTTTGAGACAATCATAATTTTATAGGATACTTTCTGCTGGGTCTATAAGGTCCAATGACACAGCCATAGAATAAAATTTATAGTTACTATTTATTGTATTGGTGAAATTTATTTTGCGACCTTTCCAAATACTATATTAAACACTTTTTCAATTGAATATCCAGGTTGTAATAAATCACATTTATATGGAAGATATGACACCACTGAGTGCTGCAGTTGAATTGTTTGCTTGCTGAAAAAATGTAATTTTCGTAAATCAAGAGTTTATCATCTTTGCTAACCTTAGATAAGTTTTGCAACCACCCAGTCACTGATTGGCATTGTAGCATGTAGTCAGTCACAACATCCGTCTTAAATGTACCTGTCAATTAATTTCTGTCAACAATTTTAAGATTAACTTAAAGTGGTTAAAATTGAATTAAACAGTACTGTTCCAAACATATCAGAACTAACAGCAAGTTAACTACAAAGGCCAGGAATTTGCAGTCAGCAGCG
The DNA here is from genome assembly GCF_052327205.1 of Somniosus microcephalus. Classification (NCBI taxonomy): domain Eukaryota; kingdom Metazoa; phylum Chordata; class Chondrichthyes; order Squaliformes; family Somniosidae; genus Somniosus; species Somniosus microcephalus. The sequence continues at coordinate 28,337,918 of NC_141015.1, forward strand.
AAGCAAAGGCGTTCGCCGCTAGCCCCGAAGTAAGCTTCGCACAAAGATCTCGCCGTCTCTGTGTCAAGAAGCTTGGGTTTTCCGACGCGTAATTCAAATCTACGGAGTATAGTGGAGATCCCCCAGTGCCGTCAACAAGCTGTCTAAGCAGCCGATCAAAACGCAGAATTCTCACAGACAGCGAACCAGGAAGTTCTTCAAATTGTAACTTTTTCTAAAAATGTTGGCGAGAACAAAACAAAGATTGGGGCTCTCACATTGGGGAAAAGGCAAATCTGAAATAAAAAAAATAATTTTTTAAAAGTTTCTTAAAATTTTAAATTTTTTATTCAAATGGATAAATTTGACACCGCACAAAATTAAAATTAGTTTTTCAGGCCCATAACCTATGTTTAGCAGTCAATACGCTGTTAAAACCCCAGTTACACCTAATCGCTTTGGGTCTGACTTTTAGTGGGGAATTTAACAGCGGTATTACTGCGGAAGAGCCGAAGTTTTCGTCAGTTTCCTTGATTTGCGTGATTTCACTGATTGCCGGCTCTGCTGGGGGGGGGGGGGGGGGGGGATCACACAATGCAGCCTGTGGAGGAGCAGTGGATGACATATTGCAACTTCAGGATTTCCGCATGCGCCAAATCCCGAAGTTGCAGTTAGTTTCAAAGGCGAAATGACGGCGAAGGCTGCCAGACCGCAAATTCTGGGCCCATGTTTTCACTGTCAGTTGACATTTGAGCACTACAGCAGAATCAAAGTAAATGTAAAATTCCCTGTAGTTGTTACTTAGATGTTATATTGTTATTCTCATTCTGTACATTTTCAACATTTTAAGTATATGTCATTCAGGTCAAAATAGGAAGTAATATATGTTAGCTAAATAGGAGGTTTAACACTTACCATTTGGAATGTTATGTTACATACACTAAACATTCCAAATAACATTTCCTTATATCTGTCAGTTTGGTCTAATTTCTATATTTTTTATGCGTTCATGGGATGTGGGCGTCACTGGCAAGGCCAGCATTTATTGCCCATCCCTAGTTGTCCTTGAGAAGGTGGTGGTGAGCCGCCTTCTTGAACCGCTGCAGACTGTGTAGTGAAGGTACTCCCACAGTGCTGTTAGGGAGGGAGTTCCAGGATTTTGACCCAGAGACGATGGAGGAACAGCGATATATTTCCAAGTCCGGATGGTATGTAACTTGGAGGGGAACTTGGAGGTGGTGGTGTTCCCATGCGCCTGCTGCCCTTGTCTCTCTAGGTGTTCTAGGCCGCGGGTTTGGGAGATGCTGCCGAAGAAGCCTTGGCGAGTTGCTCCAGTGCATCTTGTAAATGGTGCACACTGCAGCCACGGTGTGCTGGTGGTGGAGTGAGTGAATGTTTGAGGTGGTGGATGAGGTGCCAATCAAGCGGGCTGCTTTGTCCTGAATGGTGTCGAGTTGAGTGCTGTTGGAGCTGCACTCATCCAGGCAAGTGGAGAGTATTCCATCACACTCCTGACTTGTGCCTTGTAGATGGTGGAAAGTCTTTGGGGAGTCAGGAGGTGAGACAATCGCTGCAGAATACCCAGCCTCTGATCTGCTCTTGATGCCACAGTATTTATGTGACTTATCCAGTTAAGTTTCTGGTCAATGGTCAGGATGTTGATAGTGGGGGATTCGGCGATGGTAATGCCGTTGAATTTCAAGGGCAGGTGGCTAGGCTCTCGCTTGTTGGAGATAGTCATTGCCTGGCACTTGTGTGGCGTGAATGTTACTTGCCACTTATCAGCCCAAGCCTGAATGTCATCCAGGTCTTGCTGCGTGTGGGCATGGACTGCTTCATTATCTGTGGAGTTGTGAATGGAACTGAACACTGTGCAATCATCAGCAAACATTCCCACTTCTGACCTTATGATGGACGGAAGGTCTTTGATGAAGTAGCTGAAGATGGTTGGGCCCAGGATACTGTCCTGAGGAACTCCTGCAGCGATGTCATGGGGCTGAGATGATTGACCTTCAACAACCAAAACCATATAACAACAACTTGCATTTATATAGCACCTTTATCATAGGAAAACTTTCCAAGGCACAACACAGAAACATAATCAGAGAAAAACTGACACCGAGCCAAAGGAGGAGATATTAGGAGGGGTGACTAAAATCTTGGTGAGAGGTAGGTTTTAAAGAGGGTCTTAAAGAGACAGGTGAAGAGGCTGAGGTTTAGGGAGGGAATGCCAGAGCTTAGAGCCTGGATAACTGAAGATACGGCTGCCAATGGCGGGGCAAAGGGAGTCGGGATGTGTACAAGGCCAGAGGTGGAAGAATGCAGAGTTCTCAGAGTTGTAGGTCTGGAGGATGAGGGATAGGGAGCGGGCGAGGCCATGAAGGATTTAAACACAAGGATGAAAATTTTAAATCTGAGTCTTGGAGCCAATGTAGGTCAGAGATCACGGGGTGATGGGTGAGCGGGACTTGGTGCGGGTTTTTACACGTTCTTAATCTGTACCAAGTTCACAGCTGCTCCTACTATGAATACTACCACTATAACCTTTTATATGCTGTAGTCACTTACTATAATGCTGTCTGATACAACACATATTGTCTAATAAAGATAGCATACATCCGCTGAAGGTGCTCCTTACTGTTGCATGTTGATATGGCTGCTGGAGAGGGTCTAGTACATTTTCAAAGTACTCTCAGGTGCTTTTTATTTGCCTTAAATGCCACATTATCTTTTATTGAATTTACTCATTTCATAAAATGCAACCAATCCCTGGTTAATTTTTGTATATTTACATTACTCCCAATAATTCAATTTTTGGCAACTATTAAAAGAAGAACTTGGATTTATATAACGTCTTTCATATCCTTAGGATGTCTCAAAATGCTTCACAGCCAATGAATGGCTTTGGAAGTATAGGGGGCGATTTTGTGACTGGGGGCACGTTGGAGGCGGGACTGTTGCTTGTCGGGTCGATGTCCCGCCTCCATCGATTTGTGGCCAACCCATGCTAATTTCCCTTGATTGACCTTGTTAAGCCCACCCAGCGGGCTCAGCAGGCCAATTAAGGGAAAGCTGGTTACAGAGCACGTCAACGTATGACGTTTCAACTGTCAACATTTTTTAAAGATGAATTGTCATCATTTGACAGCTCTGTGAAGCTGCCAAACAGTGACATTCTCTGCAGTTTGATGGGGTCTTGCATACAAGACCTCATCAACCTTCTTTCTTTTACAAGATTGAGATGGTTGTTGCATCTGAGAATGCACCGGCCATCTCTCATCTGCAACATGGAGGTCTGAGACTCTCCGCATACAAACCGACTGAAGCCTGCAGGAAGAAACAAAGGTAAGTACACTTTTAATAACACTTTGCACTTACCTCAGATACTCACCTCTCCACTCTTGCACCCATTACTTACCTTCACACCACACTTTTGCACCCCCCCAACCCCCGCAGACCCACTACTCGTGAGGGCAAAAAGGGGATAATCCTATTTTCTGCCTGTTAACTACCTGTTAACAGGCAGTTAATAGGCTTTAATCCCTTCCCGCCTCCAAGGAGACGGGACCCGGCGCAGGACGCCTCCTGGGAAGATGGTTTGGAGGCAAGTTGGGCACCCGCCCCAAAATTCTGCCATTTTCCCAGCAGCCCCGCCTCCATACCCGCCTCCCCAGGGCTGGCAAAATCGCCCCCATAGTCACAGTTGTTTTGTAGGCAAAATCAGCAGCCAATTTGCACACAGACAGCGATGACATCAAGAGATCTCCTCTACTCTTCAACTCGTGACATGGGATTTTTTATGTTCACCTGAAGAGGCAGATGGGACCTCAGTTTGATGTCTCATCCAAAAGATGGCATCTCTGACAATGCAGCATTCCCTCAGTACTGCACTGATATGTCAGCCTAGATTATGTCCTCAAATCTCTGGAGTAGGACGTGAACCTACAACCTTCTGACTCACAGGCACGAGTGCTACCACTTGGCAAGCTTACACTATTATCCTTGCTTCAGAATTATTAATATAACTTTAAATCTTAAATTGCTAATTTTGGGTGGGGAATAGGATGTCTCTTGCTAGAATATGATTATATCCCATAATTACTAAGTTAATGGTATGAAGGACTGATTTAAATTTTTTGGATTGCCAGAAAATTCATGCAATTAATAAATTAATTATTTTACCATTAGTAAAGATAAATTAGCTTTCTGTGCGCAAAACCAATGGTACATTTAAACTGGCTGTAAAAGTTGAATACAATCCCATTGTCCATCACAATCTCCTTAGGATAAATTAAAATCTAAAAATGATCTTTGGCTTTAAAATAAACACGTCATAATTTTTTATTCCAGCTGCACATTGATTGAATTAGTAAGATTTTGCAGAAATGTGGCAATAATTAACAAAAACAAAATAGACTTCTATGGGATCTTGACTGGACGGCAATTTTATTTCAACCCCTATTTATACAAAATGACCACAAATTACTTATTTTATTTGAACGACACCGCAACTACCACTACTAAATCATAGCTACCTTGTTCCATCAATTCCTATCAGTACTTAAGTTACATTAAAATCGTGAACATAAGCCTTTCTTAATGGTTGGAAAGGGAAATTAATTATTTTGTGAGTGGGAATCATAACCCCTGTAGTCTTCATAAAATTTTCATCTAGGACAAAAATAAGTGCATCTCCTCCCTTTCAAGAAAATCTCCTTCCACAGCTGTTTAGCTTATCGAGCATTTCCAAATTCTTTAGTCTTGGCTTAATTTTCCCAGTCAGTTTGCTTTTATTTTTAAGATTGTGAAAGATTAAGTTTGGAATGTTACTTCCTTTCATTTCTCACCTCTCCTTCAACAAGTTTTTACTTTTTCCGATTGCAACTTACAACTGCCAACCAATTAACAAAACATTTATGTTGTGAGAGCCGCACTTGCCCAAGGGTATGGGTGTTTTGGGTGGTAGCACCCTCTGGTACTTCACCCAGGTGGCCAATTTTTATGTATGAGCTTGTTCAGTGAAAGGCCGTAATGTATTTACCATGGAGATCATCACAACCAAGTGTATCACCCCTGCCTCAGCCCAAATGCTGCTGAAACCCTCATCCATGTTTTTGTTACCTCCAGACTCAACTGTTCCAACGCTCTCCAGGCCGGCCTCCCATCTTCCACCCTCCATAAACTTGAGTTCATCCAAAACACTGCTGCTCCTATCCTAACTAGCACCAAGTCCCATTCACCCATCACCTCTGCTCGCTGACCCACATTGGCTCCCTCCCTCCCTGGCCTCACCACTCCCTATCTTTAGGGGGAGGCGGTGGCGTAGTGGTTATGTCACTAGACCAGTAAGCCAGAGGCTCAGTCAAATGCTCTGAGGATACGGGTTCAAATCCCACCACGGCAGCTGGTGGAATTTAAATTCAATTCAATTTAATTCTGGAATTAAATGTTAGTTTTAGTAATGGCGACCATGATACCATTGTCGATTGTTGCAAAAACCCATCTGGTTCACTAATGTCCTTTAGGGAAGGAAATCTGCCGTCCTTACCTGGTCTGGCCTACATGTGACTCCAGACGCACAGCAATGTGGTTGACTCTTAATGCCCTCTGAAATGGCCTAGCAATCCACTCAGTTGTAAACAACCGCTATGAAAAACAATAAGAATAAAACCGGACGGACCACTCGGCACCGGAAACGACAACGACAACGACAATGGCAAACCCAGCCCTGTCGACCCTGCAAAGTCCTCCTTACCTACATCTGGGGGCTTGTGCCAAAATTGGGAGAGCTGTCCCACAGACTAGTCAAGCAACAGCCTGACAAAGTCATAATTACCGAATCATACCTTACAACCAATGTCCCAGACACCACCCTCACCATCCCTGGGTATGTCCTGTCCCACCGGCAGGACAGACCCACCAGAGGTGGTGGCACCGTGGTATACAGTCGGGACGGAGTAGCCCTGGGATTCCTCAACATTGACTCAGGACCCCATGAGGTCTCATGGCATCAAGTCAAACATGGGCAAGGAAACCTCCTGCTAATTACCACCTACCACCCATCCCTCAGCTGATGAATCAGTACTCCTTCATGTCGAACACCAATTGGAAGAAGCACTGAGAGTAGCAAGGGCACAAAATGTCCTCTGGGTGGGGGACTTCAATGTCCATCACCAAGAGTGGCTCGATAGCACCACAACTGGCCGAGTCCTAAAGGACATAGCTGCCAGACTGGGTCTGCGACAGGTGGTGAGGGAACCAACAAGAGGGAAAAACCTACTTGATCTCGTCCTCACCAATCTACCTGTTGCAGATGCATCTGTCCATGACAGCATTGGTGGAAGTGACCACCGCACTGTCCTTGTGGAGACGAAGTCCCGTCTTCATGTTGAGGATACCCTCCACCGTGTTGTGTGGCACTACCACCGTGCTAAATGGGACAGATTTCGAACAGATCTGGCAACTCAAAACTGGGCATCCATGAGGCGCTGTGGGCCATCAGCAGCAGCAGAATTGTATTCAACCACAATCTGTAACCTCATGGCCCGGCATATCCCTCACTCTACCATTACCATCAAGCCAGGAGATCAACCCTGGTTTAACGAAGAGTGCAGGAGAGCATGCCGGGAACAGCACCAGGCATACCGAAAAATGAGGTGTCAACCTGGTGAGGCTACAACACAGGACTACTTGCATGCCAAACAACGGAAGCAGCATGCGATAGGCAGAGCTAAGCGATCTCACAACCATCGGATCAAATCAAAGCTCTGCAGTCCTGCCACATCCAGTCGTGAGTGGTGGTGGACAATTAAACAGTTAACAGGAGGAGGAGGCTCCAAAAATATCCCCATCCTCAATGATGGTGGAGCCCAGCACGTGAGTGCAAAAGACAAGGCTGAAGCATTTGCAACTATCTTCAGCCAGATAGTACCGAGTGGATGATCCATCTCGGCCTCCTCCTGAGGTCCCCAGCATCACAGATGCCAGTCTTCAGCCCATTCAATTCACTCCACGTGATGTCAAGAAACGGCTGAAGACACTGGATACTGCAAAGGCTATGGGCCCTGGCAACATTCCGGCAATAGTACTGAAGACTTGTGCTCCAGAACGAGCTGCGCCCCTAGCCAAGCTGTTCCAGTACAGCTACAACACTGGCATCTACCCGGCAATGTGGAAAATTGCCCAAGTATGTCCTGTCTACAAAAAGCAGGACAAATCCGACCCGGCCAATTACCGTCCCATCAGTCTTCTCTCAATCATCAGCAAAGTGATGGAACGTGTCGTCGACAGTGCTATCAAGCGGCACTTACTCAGCAATAACCTGCTAACTGACGCCCAGTTTGGGTTCCGCCAGGGCCACTCAGCTCTTGACCTCATTACAGCCTTGGTCCAAACATGCACAAAAGAGCTGAACTCAAGAGGTGAGGTGAGAGTGACTGCCCTTGACATCAAGGCAGCATTTGATCGAGTGTGGCATCAAGGAGCCCTAGCAAAACTGAAGTCAATGGGAATCAAGGGGAAAACTCTCCATTGGTTGGAATCATACCTAGCACAAAGGAAGTTGGCTGTGGCTGTTGGAGGTCATTCATCTCAATCACATGACATCACTGCAGGAGTTCCTCAGGGCAGTGTCCTAGGCCCAACCATCTTCAGCTGTTTCATCAATGACCTTCCCTCCATCATAAGGTCAGAAGTGGGAATGTTCGCTGATGATTGCACACTGTTCAGCACCATTCGAGACTCGTCAGATACTGACGCAGTCCGTGTCCATATGCAGCAAGACCTGGACAACATTCAGACTTGGGCTGACAAGTGGCAAGTAACATTCGCACCACACAAGTGCCAGGCAATGACCATCTCCAACAAGCGAGACTCTAACCATCTCCCCATGACATTCAATGGCATTACCATCGCTGAATCCCCCACTATCAACATCCTGGGGGTTACCATTGATCAGAAACTGAACTGGACCAGCCATATAAATACTGTGGCTACAAGAGCAGGCCAGAGGCTAGGAATTCTGCGGCAAGTGTCTCACCTCCTGACTCCCCAAAGCCTTTCCACCATCTACAAGGCACAAGTCAGGAGTGCGATGGAATACTCTCCACTTGCCTGGATGAGTGCAGCTCCAACAACACTCAAGAAGCTCGACACCATTCAGGATAAAGCAGCCCGCTTGATTGGCACTCCATCCACCACCTTCAACATTCACTCCCTCCACCACCGGCGCACTGTGGCTGCAGTGTGTACCATCTACAAGATGCACTGCAGCAACTCGCCAAAGCTCCTTCAACAGCACCTTCCAAACCCGCGACCTCTACCACTTAGAAGGACAAGGGCAGCAGACGCATGGGAACATCACCACCTACAAGTTCCCCTCCAAGTCACACACCATCCTGACTTGGACCTGTATCGCCGTTCCTGCACTGCCGCTGGGCCAAAATCCTGGAACTCCCTTCCTAACAGCATTGTGGGTGTACCTACACCATATGGACTGCAGCGGTTCAAGAAGGTGGCTCACCACCATCTTCTCAAGGGCAATTAGGGATAGGCACTAAGTGCAGGCCTAGCCAGCCACGCCCACATCCCATCAATGAAAAAATAGATAAAAAAATCTCTGTAACCTCCTCCAGCCCAGAGACCTCTGTGTTCCTCCAATTCTGGCCTCTTGTGCATCCCTGACTTCATTTGCCACAACATTGGCAGTCGTGCCTTCAGCTGTCTAGGGCCCAAGCTGTGAAATTACCTCTCTGCCTTTCCATGTCTCTCTCCTCCTTTTAAGACAATCCTTAAAACCGACCTCTTCAACCAAGCTTTTGGTCACCTGTCCTAATGTCTCCTTCTTTGGCTCAGTGTCAATTCTTTTGCCTGCTTACGCTCCTGTGAAGTGCCTTGGGACTTTTACTACATTAAAGGTGCTATATAAATGCAAGTTATTGTTGTTGTCCTCTTCTAACATCTAGACATAGGTACTCCCTCTAGTGGGTTGACTATATTGTGATTAGGTTAGGAGAGGGCTTTAAACTAAATAGTGGGGGGGAGAATCCAGGGAAAGTCATCGCAAGAATCCTCCTCAATCGCCTTCTCCCAGTGGCCGAAGAGCTCCTCCCAGAGTCGCAATGCGGATTCCGCCCACTAAGGGGCACAATGGACATGATCTTCACCGCACGTCAATTACAAGAGAAATGCAGGGAACAGTACCAACCGCTGTATATGGCCTTCTTTGATCTCACAAAGGCCTTCGACACTGTCAACCGTGAGGGATTATGGAGTGTCCTCCTCAAATTCGGCTGCCCTCAAACGTTTGTCACTATCCTCCGCCTGCTTCATGACGACATGCAAGCTGTGATCCTGACCAACGGTTCCACCACAGACCCAATTCACGTATGAACCGGGGTCAAGAAAGGCTGTGTCATTGCACCAACGTTCTTCTCGATCTTCCTTGCTGCAATGCTCCATCTCACCCTCAGTAAGCTCCCCACTGGAGTGGAGCTAATTTACAGAACAAACGGGAAACTGTTCAACCTCCGTCGCCTCCAGTCCAGACCCAAGGTCGTCCCATCCTCTGTCGTCGAATTACAGTATGCAGACTATGCTTGCGTTTGCGCTCACTCGGAGGTCGAACTCCAAACCATCGTCAACACCTTCACCAAAGCGTATGAGAGCATGGGCCTTACACTAAACATCTGTAAGACAAAGGTCCTCTACCAACCTGCCCCTGCCACACAGTACTGCCCCCCGATTATCAAAATCCACGACAAGGCCTTCGACAACGTGGACCGCTTTCCATACCTCGGGAGCCTACTGTCAACAAGGGCAGACGTCGACGACGAAGTCCAACACCGCCTTCAGTGTGCCAGTGCGGCCTTCGGTCACCTGAGGAAGAGAGTGTTTGAAGACCAGGACCTCAAACCCGGCACTAAGCTCATGGTCTACAGAGCAGCAGTGATACCCGCCCTGCTGTATGCCTCAGAGACATGGACCATGTACAGCAGGCACCTCAAAGCACTGGAGAGGTACCACCAATGCTGCCTCCGCAAGATCCTGCAAATCCATTGGCAGGATAGGCGCACCAATGTCAGTGTTCTTGCCCAGGCCAACATCCCCAACATCGAAGCTTTGACCACGCTCGATCAGCTCTGATGGATGGGTCACATTGTCCGCATGCCCGATACGAGACTCCCAAAACAAGCACTCTACTCGGAGCTCCGACACGGCAAGAGAGCCCAGGTGGGCAGAGGAAACGCTTCAAAGACACCCTCAAAGCCTCCTTGAAAAAGTGTAACATCCCCACCGACACCTGGGAATCCCTGGCCCAAGACCGCAGAAAGTGGAGGAGAAGCATCCAGGAAGGCGCCGAACAACTCGAGTCTCTTCGCCGGGAGCAAGCGGAAGCCAAACGCAGGCAGCGCAAGGAGCGCACGTCAACCCAAGCACCCCACCCACCCGCCCCTTCAACCACCGTCTGCCCCACCTGTGACAGAGACTGTAGGTCCCACATTGGACTCATCAGTCACCTGCGAACTCATTTTTAATGTGGAAGCAAGTCATCCTCGGTTCCGAGGGGCTGCCTAAGAAGAAGGATTAGGTTGGGAGAGGGCTTTATTAAACTAAATAGTGGGGGGAGGGTCCAGGTGAGCGGGAATTTAAAAAGTCAATGAGAAATGAGAAACCAATAGAGCAGGATAGAGATGGGGGAAATAATAACCAGAGTGTGACAGGAAGGGACAGAGGCCTAGAAATTGAGTTTGCCTCCGCCAGGGCTGTAGCGCCCGAAATTTAGCGCCAGCGTTAATTGCCGCTGCGCCCGCCAAAAATTCAGCTGCGCCGCGCCCAGACTGCTGCGGGCGCTAATGGAGGGTGTCAGCGCCTCGCAATGGCCGCTGAATGCAGGATTGCGGCGCTAATCCCCCGCTGCGGCACCCGATGCGGTGCGGCAGGCTGGGGTACTGCAGGCCTCCTCCTTCTGTTAAGGAGGAGCTGCCTGCAGCCGACCGCTGGCCGGTGGAATCGCACGAAAAATGAGCCCGGCACCTCGGAGAAGTGCCGGGCTCGAGGCCCACACACATCTGTGCCGCGGGGGGGTGGTGGAGGAGTCTGGGGAGGGAGGTGCGGGCAGGCGGCCGCCGGGAAAGCGGCCGGCCGCCGCGCCACCTTAATGCGCCGGCGCTAAGTCCAGCAAGAAACTTTTGAAAAATCGTTGGTTGCGGCTGCCACGGGCGAGGCGGCCGCAACTGAATTTTGGCGTCCGGCCGCGTTACCACGGCAACCGGGACGCTGCGCACACCGATTACATCATCGGTGCCGGCGCAGCGCTACCGGCTAATGCCGATGGTAGGGCCCAAATCAATTTCCGAAGCGGCTATAATTCCGGCGCAAGGCCCTCTAGCGCCTCTAATTGGGCGCTAACCCCACTCAATTTCTAGGCCAGAATGTTTAAAAATAAGAGTGCAACAGAAAATGGGGCCAAAACAAGGAGAAATGGTAAAAAGACAAAGCTCTACATCTGAATGCACGCAGCATTCGTAACAAGATAAAAGAGTTGACGGCTCAAATAGATACAAATGGGAATGATCTGATTGCCATTACAGAGACGTAGTTGCAAGGTGACCAGGGCTGGGAACTGAATATTCCAGGGTATTTGACAATTCGGAAGGATGGACAGTAAGGAAAGGGAGGTGGCTTTGTTGGTAAATGATGGGATCAAAGATGTTGAGGGAGCTCAACAAGGTAGATGCAGAGAGGATGTTTCCCCTCGTGGGGAAATCTAGAACTCGAGGGCATTGTTTCAGAATAAAGGGTCGCCCTTTTAGAACTGAAATGAGGAGGAATTTCTTCTCTCAGAGGGTCGTAAATCTGTGGAATTCTCTGCCCCAGAGAGCCATGGAGGCTGGGTCATTAAATACATTTAAGGTGGAGATAGACAGATTTTTGCAAGATAAGGGGGTGAAGGGTTATGGCGAGTGGGCAGGGAAGTGGCTTTGAGCCCAAGGTCCCTCAACTTGCCAGTGACAGACCCTCCGAGGAGGAGCAGGAGAAGGAGCAAGAGGAAGGCGGCCCATCAGGGGAACCCTCAGCCGCGGCCACCCAGGCCAATGTAGGGGACACGTCTTCCCTGGAGGGCAGCGTGGCGGAAGTGTCGAAGGGGAGGGGAGCTCCTGGGACCTGCGTGCTGCAGAAAGGCGGGAGGGGTGTGGAAGCTCGGCGGCCTTCTCCCCAGAGGGGGGATGCGTCGGAGGGGAGTCCAATTGCTGGGCCCAGCAGCCTCCAGCAACGCAGGAAGGGTCGGCCAGCTATGCGGCCTTCTCCCCAGAGGGAGAGTCCGGCCTCCAGTCAGGAGATGCTCTTCGCCGAGGAGATGGAAGGCCTCGAAGACTTGTCCGCGGACTCGGAGCGCCGGCACACGGAGCTCATGGCGGCAGTGTCACGGTTGCCTGAGTCCATCGATTCCCTCTCTCGGAGTGTGGCCGAGTTCGGGCCCTTAGAGGCCACCAGTCGGGCGGAATACCGGGCAGATCTTGCAGTGACTGGCCAGGTGATTAGTGGTGCCGTCCAGTCACTGGCTGCTCTGCTGCGGGCAGTGAACAGGTCAACACGGGCACTCACTGCTGCCACACTCGCTGTGTCAGCCAGGCATCGCCAGGGCACCCGGCGCGCTGCAGCAGCACATCGGTCTGTCCCTCGGCAGATTGGTGCGCATGCTGCAGTGCTGGCCCGGGCGAGTGCCAGTTTCTCAGGCGACCAGCGAGCGCCTGCCATCCACCAGCTTGCCGCCATTCCTCCAGCCGCCACTGCCACTCCCCCAGTGGAGCTGCCAGGAGCTGCTGCAGCGACTGATGCTGGCCAGCCACAGCTGCAGCAATCAACAGCCGGCCGCTCGACGCCCAGACCTCGACTAGGCCGACCCCCAAGGGCATCTGCCGTCACGACATGTGCCCCTCAGGAGCCTGCCCCCAGCCTTGCAGCAGCCAATGGCCTTACTTTGAGGCGGAGCAGCAGGGCGGGCAGGGGCCACCCAAAGATGGCCAAGGCATCGCCCTAGCGGGCCAAATATTCGAAGGTGTGGCCATTTGTGTTTGTTTCTTGAGGCCGAGAATTGGATGTTAGTTTTTTGAAGGCCGATGATGTGATGTTTGTTTTGGACGAAGGCCGACCGTTTTAGTTGCCCTATTTTGTTAATCCTCCCCAGGTTGTGGGAGCGAGTAATGTGTTGGAGTGTTTTTTGGGGGTTTCCTCTGTTTTTGGTTTTCATGTGGGAAGGGCCCAGAGTTTGTACAATAAAGCTTTTTATTTATTCACATTGTCCATGTTTGATCTTTGAAGTGTTTGTTGCCTTAACCGGCTGAGGGCTTGTGGAGCGGCTGCAATCATGTTCTATCATTGGCACAAGCCATTCCCTGACAGGGGGCCTAGAAGTGACGTTCAATAAGCCGACGACGGGCGGCCCTTGGACCTTGTGCGCCCCTCCTGGGCTGGTACTCCTCGTCCTCGTCGTCCTCCTGCTCCTCCTCCTGAGGTGGTGGTCCAACGTGAGGTGGCAGTGCCTGAGTCCTGCGGATAGCCAGGTTGTGCAGCATGCAGCAAACGACGACGAATTGGGAGACTCGATCCTGCGAATACTGGAGGGCTCCCCCGGAGCGATCGAGACAGCGGAACTGTTGCTTGAGCACACCGATTGTTTGTTCTATGAGGTTCCTCGTCGCTTGATGGCTCTCGTTGTATGCCTCTTCAGCAGGGGTCGTGGGCGCGCGGAGCGGGGTCATGAGCCAGGTACACAAAGGATAGCCTTTGTCCCCGATAAGCCATCCTCTTGGGGGAGGCTGTGCCTGGAACATGTCAGCCACAGTTGTCTGTTGCAGGATAAAGGCATCGTGGCTGCTGCCTGGAAAGCGGGCATTGACAGCTAGGATGCGCTGCCTGTGGTCACACACCAGCTGTACATTGAGGGAATGGTAGCCCTTCCGGTTGCGGTAATCCTCGGCATGCTCAAGAGGTGCCCGCAAAGCCACATGCGTGCAGTCAATGGCGCCCTGCACCATGGGGAAGCCCGCTATTCTTGCAAACCCCACTGCACGCTGCTGCTGCTTGTCCAGGGTCATGGGGAAGGAGATGAATTGATGTCTCCTTCTGAAAAGGGCTTCGGTCACCTGGCGGATGCAGCAATGCACGGCGAACTGGGAGATGTTAGCGATGTCCCCAGTAGCGGATTGGAAGGAGCCGGAGGCATAGAAGTTGAGAGCCACCGTCACCTTCACTGCCACCGACAGAGACGTCCTGCGCATCAGCTGTGGCTGCAGATCTCTCTGAAGCAGCCGGCAGATGTCTGTAACCACCTCCCTTCGGAATCGCAGCCTCCTAACACACATCGCGGCAGACATGGTCAGATAGGAGGTCTGCTGGCGGTATACCCTGCGTGGGTAAGGCCTCAGTTGGCGACGCCTGTTGCCCCCTCTGCGTCTAGCCAGGGCTGCCACTCTCTCACGGCGTCTGTAAGCCCTTCTGGCATAAGGCTGAAATTCAGCGTTGCCACCCAATGCAGCCCCCATTATATGCTGGCAAACACTGAGCTCTGAATGAAGGCTAAGATAATTGGTAAGCTCTGGCCTGAGCCAAAAATACCTGTCCAAGTGTTGGTCCAAACCAGTAAACTCTCCTCCTTGGTCTCTGTCCAAAAAACCGTTGCACAAGAGTGAATGCTGCAAAATGGCTGGCCTTTATACTGCTGGGTAAGTGCCCTTTAATTAGCGCTCCCCCCGGCCCGGCTGGCCTGTGTACCGTTCCACTTCACAGTCGCTTGGGACGCCCGGCGCACAATGGGCCGGCGCGAGTGAAGTTCCGGTTTGGGGCGCACAAAGGGCGTTGCACTATTATATGACGTCATGATCTGCGCGCGCAGCAGGGCGCGCGCTAAGACTTTGCGCCGGCGATAAATGTGTCCTGAAGTTGGGGAGAGGCGCAGATCGCGCTGCGCCCGGGCGATAAGCGCCTAGCGCTCGAGATCTACTCCCCCTAAGGCGCTAACGGCTGGCGCGCCCAACTGAATTTCTAGGCCAAGATCTTCAAATACCTGCTTTTCAAAAATTATTTGAGACCAATTTTTAGCTCTGAGGTTTGTGCTTTTCCAGTTTCTCTGGGAAACTGTTCTGCAACTTTAGATGTAACACAACTGCTAGTTCTTAATAGCAGATTCAGCTGAAAATAAGTCAAGTTCTGGTCTTGAGAACAAACAGCTTTCAGCAGGCTCTGGCAACTGATGGACTTGAAGGAAGTCTGGTGCAGACAGACATTACCAACAATGGACAGATAAATAGATACATGGCACAGCAAAACTTAGTAGACGTAAGACAACATAATGGCTGTCACTTGGCTTCTGCTACTTTGATCATATTCATCTTAATCTCTGAGCTATAATGAGTTATTCCCCCACTGCTAAAATTATGTTGTAATAGCTCATTTTCTATTGGTAAGATAATTATGTTCTAACTGCTCCAAGTTAATTTACTTTCAATGGCACACCTGATGACATTACAATTGCAAGCCACTATTATATATCCATTGTAACATTCCATTTTTTATGTTTGTCTTTAAATCTTGCATGCCACTAAATTTTAATCAGGCCAGTGAGATTCTGGCTATTTTCAGTATTTGTTTTATTTGCATATGACTTCCTCATAACAGGGTTTCCAGAGCTTCTGAAAAATAGGCATGAATAAAAAAGGGATACAGTCAAGGCATAAACATATGTATGAAAATGTTCCTTTTCTTAAAAAAAAAAGTTGGTTGTATTTTTGTGTTGTAATAGAGAAATTGCTTTCAAATAAATAGCAAGAAGAGTAATACAGGCTAGATCACTCTGATCAGCTATCAGCAATATTATATAACCAGTGCCTGCAGGGCTGAGATTGGAACATTGTGCATGGTTCTCCTATCACATCCCAATAAGAGGAAAACACAACAATCCAGAAGGGTAATTGAAGGGGAAAGTAATGAGAAAATGAAATTAAAAAGAGAGAGGGAAAATGAAAGAATGAGACATATGTAAGCATCCAAGTACATAATCTGGTAGTTGGAGGAGAAGGCTACTCCATCCCACTGCTTTATCATATCCTCCTCTAGGGCCACAATTAGCAAAGATAAAACTCTGGAACATCTAAAGTACTCTAAGAAAACAGCCATAGTTAAGATAAGCTCTGCTACCGATAAAGTTGAAACATAGAAGATAGGAGCAGGAGTAGGCCATTTGGCCCCTCGAGCCTGCTCCGCCATTCAATGCGATCATGGCTGATCATCCAAACTCAGTACACGGTCCCTGCTTTCCCCCCCATACCCCTTGATCCCTTTAGCCTTAAGAAATATATCCAACTCCTTCTTTTATATATTTAATGAATTGGCCTCTACTGCCTTCTGTGGTAGAGAATTCCACAGGTTCACCACTCTCTGGGTGAAGAAATTCCTCCTAATTTCTGTCCTAAATGGCCCACCCCTTATCCTTAGACTGTGACCCCTGGTTCTGGACTCCCCTACCATCGGGAACATCCTTCCTGCATCTAGTCTGTCCAGTCCTGTCAGAATTTTATACGTTTCAATGAGATCCCCTCTCATTCTTCTAAACTCCAGCGAGTACAAGCCCAATCGACCCAATCTCTCCTCATACGTCATTCCTGCCATCCCAGGTATCAGTCTGGTGAATCTTCGCTGAACTCCTTCCATGGCAAGAACATCCTTCCTCAGATAAGGCGACCAAAACTGCACACAATACTCAAGATGTGGTCTCACCAAGGCCCTGTACAACTGCTGCAAGACATCCTTGTTCCTGTACTAAAACCCTCTCTCTACGAAAGCCAACATACATTTGCCTTCTTAACCGCCTGCTGCACCTTCATGCTTACCTTCAGCGACTGGTGCACAAGGACACCCAGGTCTCGTTGCACTTCCCCTTCTCCCAATCTATTGCCATTCAGATAATAATCTGCCTTCCTGTTTTTGCCACCAAAGTGGATAACCTCACATTTATCCACGTTATATTGCATCTGCCATGCTTCTGCCCAATCACCCAACCTGTCCAAATCATCCTGGAGTTTCTCGGCATCCTCCTCACAGCACACACACCCACCCAGCTTTGTGTTGTCTGCAAATTTGGAGATATTACATCTAGTTCCCTTGTCTAGATCATTAATATATATTGTGAATAGCTGGGGTCCAAGGACCGATCCCTGCGGTACCCCACTAGTCACTGCCTGCCACTTGGAAAAAGACCCGTTTATTCCAACTCTTTGCTTTCTGTCTGCCAACCAGTTCTCTATCCAAGTCAATACCTTGCCCCCAATCCCATGTGCCTTAACTTTACATGCTAATCTCTTATACGGGACCTTATCGAAAGCCTTCTGAAAGTTCAAATACACCACATCCACTGGTTCTCCCTTATCTATTTTACCAGTTACATCCTCAAAAAATTCCAGTAGATTAGTCAAGCACAATTTATCTTTTGTAATTCCATGTTGACTTTGTCCGATCCTGGCACTGTTTTCCAAGTGCTCTGCTATTACATCTTTTATAATGGACTCTAGCATTTCCCCCACTACCAATGTCAGGCTTACTGGTCTGTAATTCCCCGTTTTCTCTCTACCACCTTTTTTGAATAGTGGGGTAACATTAGCTACCCTCCAATCCATGGGTACTGTTCCAGATTCCATCGAATGTTGGAAGATGATCAGCAATGCATCTACTATTTCTAGGGCCACTTCCTTAAGTACCCTAGGATGTAGATTATCAGGCCCTGGGGATTTATCGGCCTTCAATCCCATCAATTTCCCTAACACCATTTCCCTACAAATAATGATTTCTTTCAGTTCCTCTCTTTCATCAGACCCTATGTTCCCCGACATCTCTGGGAGGTTATTTGTGTCCTCCTTTGTGAAGACAGAACCAAAATATGTATTTAATTGGTCAGCCATTTCTTTGTTCCCCATTATAAATTCCCCTGATTCTGACTGCAAGGGACCTACGCTTGACTTCACCAATCTTTTTCTCTTCACATATCTATAAAAGCTTTTACAGTCAGTTTTTATGTTCCCTGCAAGCTTACTCTCATATTCTATTTTCCCTTTCTTAATTAATCCCTTTGTCCTACTTTGTTGAATCCTAAACTGCGCCCAATCCTCAGGTTTACTGCTTTTTCTGGCCAATTTATATGTCCTCTCCTTGGATCTTATGCTATCCCTAATTTCCCTTGTTGGCCATGGTTGAGTCACCTTTTTTGTTTTATTTTTATGCCAAACTGGGATGAACAAATTCTGTAGTTCATCCATGTGGTCTTTGAATGTTTGCCATTGCCTATCCACCATCAACCCTTTGAGTGACATTCCCCAATCAATCCTACCCAATTCGCGCCTCAGACCATCGTAGTTTCCTTTATTTAAATTCAGGACCCTAGTCTCTGAGTCAACTACTTCATTCTCCATCTTAATGAAGAATTCTATCATATTATGAGTGCTCCGACCCAAGGGGCCTCGTACAACAAGATTGCTAATTAATCCTTTCTCGTTACATAATACCCAAAGATGGCCTGATCTCTGGTTGGTTCCTCGACATATTGATCCAGGAAACCATCCCGTAAACACTCCAGGAATTCCTCCTCCACAGTATTGTTACTAATTTGGTTAGCCCAATCTATATGTAGATTAAAGTCACCCATGATGACTGCTGTGCCCTTATTGCACGCTTCTCTAATTTCCCTTTTAATGCCATCCCCAACCTCCGCATTACTGTTTGGAGGTCTATATACCACTCCCACTAATGTTTTCTGCCCGTTGGTATTTCTCAGTTCTACCCATACAGATTCCACATCATCAGAGCTAATATCCTTCCTTACAATTGTGTTAATCCCTTCTTTAACCAGCAATGCTACCCCACCTCCCTTTCCTTTTTGCCTATCTTTCCTGAATATTGAATACCCCTGGATGTTGAGTTCCCAGCCTTGGCCACCCTGGAGCCATGTTTCCGTAATCCCAATCAAATCATATTTGTTTACCTCTATTTGCGCAGTTAATTCATCCACCTTATTACAAATGCTCCTCGCATTAAGACACAAAGCCTTCAGGCTTGTTTTTTTTAACGCTCTTAGACCTATTAGAATTATTATTTATTGTGGCCATGTTTGATTTAAACCGTTGATTTCTCTGACTGCCACTTTTGTTTTTCTCCTTGCTTTCTTTTGCTTTTATCCTTGTTTCCCTTTCCTCTGTCCCCCTGCTCAGGTTCCCAACCCCCTGCCATTTTAGTGCATATGTATTACACTCTATAGTGCTAGCTTTTAAAAGAAGGTGAAACGGGATATAATCCTGGATGAGTTCTTGTTCCTCCAAGATAATGGAACGTATTGCAGACTATAAGGTGTGTTTATTGAGTCAACATTAATTTTGGAAAATAATAGTTAATTTATATAATAAAATAATGTAAGCAAGTGAAATAACAGTTTTAGATCTACACTGCAGGAAGCATTCTGGTATTGCAGTACTGTACATGGAAAAACCCAGGAGGTGATTTTTACTGGCTCCACTGGAAGAAACAGGATCGTAATGCCACCCAAGGCTCCCTTCCCTCTGTGATTGCAGCTAGCTGCCGGCCAGGTTGACCTGATATTGCACTGGCCCAGAGCTGGCGAGTTGCAGCGGGGAGCCCACTTGGTGCCCGCAACCTTCAGATGCATGGTAACGAGGTCCGGCCCACAAAATTGATCGGGCCTCCCAGAAGCACCAAAGGTTGGCTGCTGTTCTCCGCCACTTGGCCAACCGATAGTTAAAATCTGGTGCTTTGTGTTCGAACCGCCTTCTCGAGACTTCAGTTGAACCATCCTTCCACACTGGCTAATCATCTCTGTGGATCATTACATAATGTCTAATTTACCCATGGCTGCCAGAGAAAGACCCAACAGATGAAGGGTAGATAAGAAAACAAATGACTAAAGCATCTATTTTGTGGTACCGGCATCTGCAGAAGGGAAGCAGCGCTTAACTAAGGCTAGCAATGAAATCCCATGCCCACTTACTATGAAATGTTGTGAGCTTTCTGATAACCTGGATTGGTTGCAGAACATTTTTATTGTATAAAATGCAAAGCTGTTTTTGGAATTACTCGATGGATTACTATGCAATGGAGCTAACATTATACCAACTGTATATATTCAGAGAGCAACAGCCAGTCAAATGTTACGTTCCCTCCTTGGTCATGTTCCTTGATTATAAGCATAATTAGAAACTTTGCTAAGACGATCCTTTTTGTGGCGAACTGATGTTTTAAACTGCAGAAAGTGGGTGTTGGCTGTCATCTCTTGCTGAATTATCTGCTATGTACTCGCTTTATTACCATACATCCCAGGAGTTATAGTTAGGATTAATCTGTCAAAAGGGATGTTTTTGTGTTGATGAATATGACATGTGACTATTAATGATGCTGATTTTATCTCTGGAGATTAGCATGATTTAGTTCAGATGGGTAATAATGTCATTTGGTTGATGTAGTAGATCTGTTTACGAGCTGATTAAATTGTAAGACCTCGCTTCATTTCATGCTATTTGGTTTACAGCTTCATTACTGCAATCACAAAAGCTGTGGAAATGTCTCACATCTTATGTCACAATAAATCATTGTTTAAGATTGCTGCGTGTTTAAGAGCTGCGTTACACTTTATATATGCCATACATTTCTCAACAAAAATATTTATTAAGAATTCATTTACCAACATAATCTCCACTAGTTGTGCCTTAATAGTAGTCGTCAATAATGCTGCACGGTATTGTATACACAATCAGTTATTATGAGATAATTGGTAAAATAAAAATATCTGGTTTAGACATTTGTTTTTTTGCAAAAAGGCAATATATGTGATGATTGGTAGTATGAGTGATAACTCAATGATTCTACTGTGAGTTGCCATTTGAGCAACCATGAAATAAGGTTCCAACCAACCATTCTCTTTTAGATTTACTTGAAGAAAATAAAATTTCTCTGCATGATTGTGGAACATAGTTCTCTGAAAGATGTCTACTGAAATAGAAACGTATAATACAGTAAACCATTATTATACTATGGTCTTTAAAGTCAGAGAAAATCTGTATTGTAACCAAGACCCACTTTTCTCTTTCCAAGCTTCTTCAAATTCCTTCTAGTATGGCCCTTAGTTCCCATCAATTCTCTGTCTACTCAATCAATTCCCATTTACGTTTTTGTTAGTGATGAGTTGATTCAAACTTTGGGTACGTTTTGGAGACAATTAGATTGGGAATCTTCCAAAGAGGAATCAAAGCCTTGAATTTAAAACCTAAGTTAAAATTGTAACCGTTTTTAGCATGCATCTGAATTCCACATGGCTTAATGGATAAATCCATTGAGTCATCTATGTATCTGGTATTGAGGATTACAGACCGGAAAAGTATTAGGTTTGATTTATGGTCTGTACTGAGGTAGATAATCTCATATGGACCAGTGATAGAGGTATTACAATTAGTCCCAATATCCTGGACATGGAAGGGGAAAAAAATCATTTAGTTCCTGTTCCTGATCATTACTTAGGGACCCATGTGGGAAAGTACATGTGTAGATGTTGATTGATAGGAAATGTAGAAACATTCTACCACACCCCATGAATGCTAGTTAAAGAAGGTGTCCTTTGGTTCCAACAGTATCCTGGCAACAGCAGTGTGATTCTGATATCCAAAGCCAAGATTTTGATGTGTTCATACGTGTCGTACCTTTGGAGGTTCTAAAGTTGGTTAGCATGCAGTGAGAATTTAATACTGCAAAACTCAGCCTGAGCTTGGAAGGATATTAGTATTAAGAATGAAAGGCCTCATCAGTCTACAAATGGATTATATCCAAAAAGAAAAGAAGTACTGAAAGAGTGATACTGGGTTATTGAGGTGACAAATATTAAGTATGGTGGTGAGTCACCATTTTGATACTTCTCCTTTTAAGGATGGATAGATAACAGTTTTAAAGCTCTCACATATTCATTTGCTTTCACATCTGTGGGTAATTGGAGTAATTTATTATAGGTAACAGCTGGCAATAGCAATCAGAAGTTAGGATTGACATGCATCAAACGTATTTCTGAAAACCCTTTAACTTCTAAGTCATGGTGGAAATTCCCACGACACAGGGGCTGAGAAAACAATAATGTATATAACAATATCACAACAAAAAGGGCAAACTGTCATTGCTGCCAATCCCACGAATGAGAGGAAGCAACAATAATTAATACACTAAACTAAGTAAAACAAGAGTTCTAAAAGTTTATTTTTTATTTTTGAGAATGTCACGTAGAAATGTTTGCTATCTCTGAAGTCAGTTTGCAAGTGGTGTTAGTGTTTACACTCCAAGTTCAAGTGAAGAATAACAGCAGGCCAGCTATCTAAATGCACTTCATAGATTCATTAAAATAAAATCGGCACTGCAGGCCATTCGTCCCACTTTGTGCTTCAAAAGCCATTTGTGGTATGGGCTCGGGCTTGACGGGCCGAATGGCAGCTTCCTGTGCTGTAACCATTCTATGATTCCATGGTAAAGCATTCCGTATTCTATTAATTCTCTGAAAGATTTCTTCCAACTTCCTCCTTTGTTCTTTTAGTGATAAGCCTGAGTTTATGTTCTCTTGTTACCAATTTGCCAACCAATGGAAACACTCTTTCATTATTTACTCCAAAACCTTTCATAATTTTGAAAACCTCTATTAGATCTCCCTTAACCTTTTCTGTTCCAGTGAGAAAAGCCCCAATTTTTGAGCCTTTCTTTCATAACAATAACCTTTCATTTCTGGTATCAAGCTAGTGAATCTTCACTGTACCCTTTTATAGCTGTAATATCCTTCCTATAATGGGACACACAGAACTGCATGCAGTGTTCCAACTATGATCTCATTGAAACATATAAGATTCTGAGGGGGCTTGACAGGGTAGATGCTGAGAGGTTGTTTCCCCTGGCTGGAGAGTCTAGAACTAGGGGGCATAGTCTCAGGATAAGGGGTTGGCCATTTAAGACTGAGATGAGGAGGAATTTCTTCACTCAGAGGGTTGTGACTCTTTGGAATTCTCTACCCCAAAGGGCTGTGGATGCTGAATCATTGAGTATATTCAAGGCGGAGACAGATAGATTTTTGGACTCAAGGGGAATCAAGGGATATGGGGATCGGGCAGGAAAGTGGAGTTGAGGTCAAAGATCAACCGTGATCTTATCGAATGGTGGAGCAGGCTCGAGGGGCCGAATGGCCAACTCCTGCTCCTAATTCTTATGTTCTTATGGCCTAAGCAATGTTTTGTACAAATTCAACAGTCTTCCCTTGCTTTTATGTTCATTTGCCCTGTGCTTCAAACCCAGATACCTCTGTTCCTCCACTTGTATGAAGGTTCTATTTAAAGTACACTTCCTTACACTTCTTTTTCCCAAGATGTCCTACTTCACATTTCTCTGAATTGAACTGCACATACCACCACTGTGCTAATCTGTATATCTCCTACTGAATTCTTCCTCACAGTTTGTCATCAGCAAACTTTGATACCATTTCTCTCGTGCCTATATCCAAATCATTTGCTTAAATGTAAAATAAGAGGTCCACAGCATTTATTACATACAATAACCAGATCATATTTTAATTATGTATTCCCCAGCAATTGCACCAATGTGGATAAGATATAGGAGAATCAATTTTTTTTGTACCTGTTTTACACTTGATAATATAGCATTTAATAATCTTTGAGTAGAATCATTTGTATTTTACTGGTTATACATGTCTACAATTTCTCTTTTAATGGGACAATTGAAGTCTAACATATTCACAACTAATTTGCTAATAAATGCTAAATACAGCTTTGGATTATGCTTGGATCAGTACTTCTAAATAATTGGAGTGAACTAGAAATTGCATTGAGCACAATTTTGTTTTCATGCACGAACAGATATGCTACGAGTGGAGATATATGCAGTGTGTAACATACAGGAATATGTGTTATTTTTTGATGCTCGTGACTTTTATTAATAAGTGTTTAATGACATTCTATTGTTCATGATAGCAAAATACTGCAGATGTTGGAAATCCGAAATAACAACAGAAAATGCTGGAAAAACTCAGCAGGTCAGGCAACATCCGTGGAGAGAAATTTGAGTTGACGTTTCGGGTTGGACCCTTCTTCAAAACTGGAAAGAAAAGAAACTAGATGTTCTTTTCTGCTATTAGTAGAATAAAAATAAATATAGGAGAGATTATTTCCTAGTGGGTTTCCAGTGCCCTATCACAGCACTGATAATCCATAGGTACCACAGGTGTGAGTGAGTTTTGAAGATCTCTCTCAGGAATGAAAGAATAAAGGAAGAATGTTGTGAATTGGTGGGAAAATCTATTTATTCTATGATTAGTTTGGAGGTGCAGTCTAGATAATATTTGCGAAAATATCTTTGCACTTATGTGTCAGCCGTGGCTCCAGTGGGTAGCACTCTCTGCTCTGAGTCAGAAGGTTGTGGGTTCAAGTCCCACTCCAGAGACTTGAGCACAAAAATTTAGGCTGGCACTCCAGTGCAGTACTGAGGGAATGCTGAACTGTCAGAGATGCTGTCCTTCAGATGACATGTTAAACTGAGGCCACATCTCCCCTTTCAGGTGGACGTAAAAGCTCCCATGGCACTATTTCAAAGAAGAGCAGGGGAGTTATCCCCAGTGTCCTGGCCAATATTTATTCCTCAATCAACATCACTAAAGAAACAGATTATCTGATCATTATCACATTGCTGTTTGTGGGAGCTTGCTGTGCGCATATTGGCTGCCGTGTTGTCTACATTACAACAGTGTCTACACTTCAAAAAAGTACTTCATTGGCTGTAAAGCACTTTGGAACATCCCGAGATCATGAAATGCAAGTCTTTCTTTTTCTTTCCTTGTGATCAATAAGGGGCCTTTTTTGCCAAATTACATTCTTAGTATGCTGACAGTGCCTAGTATGTAAGTACCCTCAGTCTTGCTGGCAGCACTAGGAAACACATCGAGCAGGGCATTAGAAACTCTGAATAGTAAGGCTTAAGGTACCTGAAACAATCATGTCATGGTTTATCGGTAGCAAAATGACTTTTGCAAGTTGTCCAGACCCCTCATGATTTTGAACATCTCTATCAAATCTCCTCTCAATCTTCTCTGCTCCAAGGAGAACAACCCCAGCTTCTCCAGTCTATCAACGTAACTGAAGTCCCCTCATTCCTGGAATCATTCTCGTAAATCTTTTCTGCACCCTCTCTAAGGCCTTCACATCCTTCCTAAAGTATGGTGCCCAGAATTGGACACAGTACTCCAGTTGGGGCTGAACCAGTGTTTTATACAGGTTCATCATAATTTCCACACTTTTGGACTCTATACCTCTATTTATGGAGCCCAGTATCCTGTAAACCTTTTTAACTGCTTTCTCAACCTGCCCTGCCACCTTCAATGATTTGTGCACACATACCCCCATGTCTCTCTGTTTGTGCACACCCTTCAGGATTGTACCATTTCGTTTATATGTCCTCTCCTCATTCTTTCTACCAAAATCACTTCACACTTTTCTGCGTTATATTTCATCTGCCACGTGTTCACCCATTTCACCAGCCTATGTCTTCCTGAAGTCTATCACTCTCCTCCTCACTGTTCACTATACTTCCAAGTTTTGTGTCATCTTCAAATTTTGAAATTGTCCCCTGTACACCCACGTCCAAGTCATTAATATATATCAAGAAAAAGCAGTGGTCCTAGAACCGACCCCTGGGGAACACCACTGTATACCTTCCTCCAGTCCAAAAAACAACCGTTCATGCACTACTCTCTGTTTCCTATCACTTAGCCAATTTTGTATCCATGCTGCCACCGTCCCTTTTATTCCATGGGCTTCAACTTTGCTGGCAAGCCTATTATGTGGCACTTTGTCGAACACCTTTTGGAAATCCATGTACACTACGTCAACTGCATTACCCTCATCAACCCTCTCTGTTAACTTATCAAAGAACTCAATCAAGTTAGTTAAACACAATTTGCCTTTAACAAATCCGTGCTGGCTTTCCTTAATTCATCCACACTTGTCCAAGTGACTGTTAATTTTGTCCCTGATTACTGTTTCTAAAAGCTTCCCCAATACCGAGGTCAAACTGACTGGCCTGTAGTTGCTGGGTTTATCTTTACACCCTTTTTTGAACAATGGTGTAACATTTCCAACTCTCCACTCCTCTGGCACCACCCCCGTATCTAAGGAGGATTGGAATATTATGGCCAGTACCTCCGTGATGTCCACCCTCAATTCCCTCAGCTTCCTAGGATGCATCCCATCCACTCCTGGTGACTTATCTACTTTTAAGTACAGTCAGCCTTTCTAATGCCTCCTCTTTATCAATTTTTATCCTATCAAGTATCTCCACTACCTCCTCCTTCACTATGTCTATGGCAGCATCTTCTTTCTTGGTGAAGACAGATGCAAATATTCGTTTAGTACCTCAGCCATATCCTCTGCCTCCATGCATAAGACTCCTTTTGGGACCCGAATCGGCCCGACCGCTCCTCTTACTATCCTTTTACTATTTATATGCTCCCTGTCCTTTTCCATAACGAATCTAAACCTTATGATCACTGTTTCCTAAATGTTCACCTACTGACACTTGCTCCACTTGACCTATCTCATTCCCAGAACCAGATCCAGCAATGCCTCCTCCCTTGTCGGGCCGGAAACATACTGATCAAGAAAGTTCTCCTGAATACACTTCAGAAATTCTTCCCCTTCTGCCCTTAACACTATTACAATCCCAGTCTATATTAGGATAGTTGAAGTCCCCCATTATTACTACTCTATAGTTCTTGCACCTCTCTGTAATTTCTCTGCAAATTTGCTCCTCCTCATCAGCAATTTCTTTACTGTATCATTTTAGTTTTTTTACATTGGGAAGATAAACACTCAGAGGGTGGGTTTGGAGGCGGGTCCGCTGTCAACCCGCCTCCACGTGAGTCTCCCAGGTGTCAGGTCTGGCCGCGGAGAACTGACCCGACATCAAGCGGCGGGAGAAACAATTCAGCTCATTAAATGGCTTGTTAAGAGCCAATTTAATGGTATTTTTAGGCTCCCTTCCCATTTTACGTTCTCCCCCACGGGTTACCCGCTGCTCGGGGAACACGCCAGCTCACCCTGGCGTGAGTTGAGTCTGCTCTGATGTATCTGATAACCTGACAGCTGCAGAAGTGGTATAAAGGATGCCATGTTGCAGATGGTCAGTTTCAGAGCTGTTGGTTACTGCATTTGTAAGACATATAGGCCTAGAAATTGGGTTTTGGCTTAGCCAGGGCTTTAGCGCCGGAAGTTAGTGCCGGCGCTAAGTCCCCTGCGCGCGTCAAAAATTCAGTGGCGCCGCGCCCAAACGGCTGCCGGCGCTACTGAAGGGTCTTAGCGCCTGGAAAAGGGCGCTAACTGCCGTTTCGCGCCGCAATTCCGGCGCTGCGGCACCCGATGCGGTGCGGCAGGCTGGGGAAGTGCAGGCCTCCTCCTTCCGTTAAGGAGGAGCTGCCTGCACCCGGCCGCGGCCCGCGCAAATCTGCTTAAAAATGAGCCCGGCACCTCGGACAAGTGCCGGGCTTGCATCTGTTCCGGGGGGGGGGGGAGAGAAGTCCAGGGAGGGAGCTGCGGGCAGGCGGCCAGCGGGAAAGCGGCCGGCCGCCGCGGGGCCTTTAATGCGCCGGCGCTAACTGCAGTAAGGCACCTCTGACAAAACGCTGGTTGCGGCTGTCACGGGCGAGGCGGCCGCAACTCAATTTCGGAGTTCGGGCGGGTTACCACGGCAACCGGGACGCTGCGCACACCAATGACGTCATCGGTGCCGGCGCAGCGCTACCGGAGCAACGCCGATTTAGGGCCCCAGGGAATTTCATTACTGGCCATAACTCCGGCGCAAGGCCCTCTAGCGCCTCAAATGAGGCGCTAAGGCTACTGAATTTTCAGCCGATAGAGATTTCTTTAGCTTGCAAGTGTTTAGAGCCAACTGTATGTCGAGTGCCACCTCATTGGAACAGCCTCGCTCACCATTGACAGATGGCTTCTGTCATCTCACCTGCAGCTGACATCTATTGCAGCTACATCAGTGCCCTTGAAAAAAATCATAACTTGGTCCTCTGACTCCTTCCACGATCAGCCCCAACACCAACATCACTAGGCACACCAGCAGCACCAACAACATCACCAACCTTCTCCGGCATCACCTAATGCTGCACTGGACACAGGGCATCAACCCCTGACAACATTGCTGCCCGGAAGGCAAGTGATGGCATCACCATGGCCAGATTTACTTCACTTGATGCTGTAAATCCTGGCTGCCATATGATGTGCCTGGTTGACACTATCCCACACCAGCACCGTGAAGCATCCCATTAATGTCCAAGCCGTTCCAGGCACACTCGTTACTATAGTGGGCGGGGGTGGGGGGAAGTTATGTCTGAACATTCACTGGAACTCAGTAAGACACTTCTCAAGGTACGCTCAGATCTGTCCAATAAGGGGCAGGGTTGGAAAAATAAATTTCACTATATGACAACACATTACCAGAAACTTCACATGTACATTGGCTAAACCTCTCAAGTGCCTACCCTCGTGTGTTGTTAGTTGGTACACTTGCAGCAGGATGAGGGTGAGTGTGAGGGGTGGCTAGTGAAATGGGGAAGTGATAAAGTAGGTAGAGAGGGTTGGGTGGCGGTGCAAGGTAAGTTGGTGTAAGGATGTGCAGGAGTAGGGTATGGAAGGCAGAGTGATGGAGATGTGTTGAGTGGCACAGCAGGGTGAGTTTGAGTGTGGCTTTGCAGTAACATTTCGTGATCCACTGAGATCATTGAAAGGTTGGCTCCACTGCAGCCAGGGACCCCTGACGACATCCCTGCTTTTGCCCTCCTGTGCAATGTGCAAACAGGCTGCATTTGTGTCCTGGGGAGGTCTCTTCCTGCCCTTGTTATGTCCGTGTATAATAAGACACAGACTGCAGGAGAACGGTACAACAGATGTTTACTCAACGTGGCTCACACTAGAACTGATCTGTACAGATTACTACTCGGTGTTATATACAGGTGTGGTCACTGCCGGTACTGCAGTATATATGAGCTGTAAAAGATAGTTCCCCCCTTAAAGGTATATACATTACAATTCATCCCCTTTTAGATTAACAGTACCATAACACACATTTAACAATTAAATATCAAACTAATTACAATTAACACTTTTAACATGCAACATTAGCTGAAAATAGTCTATTTATATATTCAGTCTTTGGGGAGGCTTCCTGATCCTTTCTGGATAGCGCCTTTCCCGAGTGTCTTGCTATTGGTGCGGAGGCGATTCTGGCCCCTTGTCGTCGGTTGGTTCATCAGCTTCCGATGCTACTGTTTCTGGGGTAGATGCGACCTGTACGTCGGGTTCATCACCAGGTACGTATGGGCGAGGCATGGGGTTGACTTGTTCCTGTGATTCTAGGATCTGGTCAGCATGGCGTCTCACGATGCTCTCCCCAACGTCCACTGTGTACATTAGTGGGCCCTGTCGTGTGCATATCGTTCCTGGCTGCCATTTTTCTGTTCGGTAGTCGTGAGCCAAGACTGGTTGCCCTACATTGAAGCTCCTTGTTGGCTTCTCATGGATGTGCTGGAATTGCTTACTCTCAACATCTCTTCGTACGTTTGGTCTGAGCAAATCCAGGCGAGTTCTTAACCTTCGGTTAAAGAACATCATGGCTGGGGCCTGGTTGGTGACTGCATGTGTCGCATTCCGTTAGGCGAACAGGAAATTGTCCACCTTGTGCTGCAGCGGAATGTTGTCATTGTACATAGCCTTTATTGCCTTCTTAAAGGTTTGTACGAACCTCTCAGCCAATCCATTTGTGGCTGGATGATACGGGGCGGATGTGTAATGCCTTACCCCATTCTTTTTCAAGAACCTCCGGAACTCTTCGGACACAAACTGTGGTCCGTTGTCGGAGCAAATCTGTTCTGGCAAGCCATTCCTAGCAAAAATGGTCTGTAGAACTGCAATAGTTTTCTTCGTGGTGGTGGAGGACATTTTGATGACCTCAGGCCATTTCGAGTGCGCATCCACGGCTATTAAAAACATTGAGTCCATGAATGGACCAGCAAAATCAATATGCACCCGTTGCCATGGAGATGAGGGCCACTCCCATGGGTGTAGAGGGGCCTGTGGTGGTGCATTTTGGACTTTCTGGCATCTTGAGCAGCTCTTGGTCAGGTCCTCGATTTGTTTATCGATTCCCGGCCACCACACATAAGCCCTGGCTAGGCTTTTCATTTTTACCCCTCCCAGATGACCCTCATGAAGCTCAATGAGCACTCTATCCCTTAACTTGGGTGGAATTACCACTCGGGATCCACACATCAAGGTCCCCCGGCACACTGACAGCTGTTCTCTCCTTGTCGAGAATGCTGGCAACAGTGAGTCGCCATGTGCTGGCCATCCCTTCACCGTCAAATCATATACCCGAGACAGTGTCGGGTCATTTCGGGTTTCCTTTTCGATACAAGCGTTAGTTACCGGTAGGTATTCAACTATAGTCGAATGGAATATTTCGACAGGATCCACTGCTGGTGCTTCCTCCGCAGTAGGCAGTGGCAGGCATGATAGCCCATCAGCATTTCCATGCTGTGTCGTGCCCTTATATTCAATCTCATAGTGGTGCGCCCCTAGAAAAAGTGACCATCTTTGTAGTCGTTGCGCAGTCATCACCGGAACGCCCTTCTTCGGAATAAAAATGGAGACAAGAGGCTGGTGATCAGTCAGCAAGGTGAATTTCTGCCCGTGCAGATAGTGATTGAACTTTTTCACTCCCCACACTAGGCTGAGGGCCTCCCTGTCAATCTGGGCGTAGTTACGCTCGGCTGAGGTTAGTGATCGTGACGCAAAGGCTATTGGCCTCTCTGAGCCGTCCAAGAATTTGTGCGACAGCACCGCTCTAATGCCATAGGGTGACGCATCACATGCCAACCAAATTGGTAATGCTGGGTTGTAATGGGCCAATACCTCTTTCGATGTGATTAGTGTTTTGCTCTTCTGGAAAGCTCGTCTACATTCGTCACTCCACTTCCATGGCACCCCAGTTTGCAGTAGGGTGTTCAGTGGGTGTAGTGATGTAGACAAATTTGGCAAGAACTTATGGTAGTAGTTTACCAGCCCGAGGAACGACCTCAGTTGTGACACATTTTCCGGTGCTGGAGCCTTGACTACTGCCTCAATCTTCTCTGGGGACTTATGTAACCCCTCTTTATCGATAACGTGGCCACAATACGAGATCTGTTTTCTAAAAAACTCGCATTTGGGGCGGTTAGCTCGGAGCCCATATTCCTGCAATCTAGTGAGCACCTGCTCCAGGTTGGCAAGGTGATCACTGTCATTTTCGCCCGTGACCAGGATGTCGTCCAAATAACACTGGGTCCCTGGGATCCCTTGCAGGACTTGTTCCATTGCCCTCTGCCAAATAGCTGGAGCTGATGCTACCCCAAATACCAGCCGGTTGTATTGGTAGAGACCTTTATGGGTGTTGATTGTGAGGTATTTTTTTGATGCTTCTTCTACCTCCATTTGCAGATACGCCTGGGCCAGATCAATCTTAGTGAAGCGTTTCCCTCCAGATAGCGAGGCGAAAATATCTTCAATCCGCGGAAGTGGATATTGTACGGTGTGAAGGACCGGGTTCACTTTTACCTTAAAGTCCCCACAGATGCGAACCTTCCTTGGTTCCCCAGGCGTGCTGCTCAATGACTTTTTCATCACAGGGACGATGGGTGTAGCCCACTCGCTCCAGTTTACCTTGGACAGTACACCTGAACGTTCCAGACTCTCCAACTCTGCTTCGATGGCTGGGCGGATCGCATAAGGTACCGGTCTAGCCTTAAAAAATGTTGGGCTTGCGTTTTCTTCCATTTTAATCATTGCTGTCATGCCTTTTAGTGTTCCTAGTCCTTGCTGGAACACTTCTTTCGCGTCAGTTAGGATCTTTGACAGTCGCCCAGGTGTGACGTCGTCATCCTTTTTGTCAGCCACAGTCAGTGCCTGTATGGAATGCCAATCCAGTTGTATTTTCTGGATCCATTCACGCCCCAGTAATGGTGGTCCTCCATCTTGCAATACATACAGGTCTAGTTTTGGTGTTTCCTTACCGTTATATATAACGGTCACCCTTATTTTTCCTTTGGGGTAGACTTTTTGCCCCGTGTACGTCTTCAAAATAATTTTTGTGTCTCTCAAGGGTATGTGTGAGAATAGCCGCTCGTAGTTCCGTCGGTTTATGACTGTTAGGGCTGATCCTGTGTCCAATTCCATCTTTACCTGGACTCCTGCTATCTTGAGAGTGACCCAAATGGTTCGGTGATCCTCCGTTGTGATCACATTATGTAGTTTCAGACAACTCAGTTCCCTGCTTTCGGAGTCGTTATCACTCTTTTGTTTGTCTGAACTATTCTCCGTCATCTTATGTACCTTCTTGTACTTTCCTTTGGTAGGTTTCTTATTGCTGGTTTTCTTTCCCGACCTGCAGACTCGTGCTATGTGTCCTACTTTTCCACACTGTCTGCACACTTTGTCTTTGAACCAGCAATCATTCTGGTCATGTGTTGTTCTGCCGCAGCGATAGCACTTCTCTGTTCCATATGACATTTCGTTTGTGCCATATTCTTGCGGTCTCTGTTGTATCTCTGCAGTGCCCCGTGCTGCTGCTTCATATGATACCGCAATGCTGAAAGCCTTTTCCAGCGTAAGGTCCTTTTCAGATAAAAGCCGTTTCTGGGTTCCTTCACTTTGAAGCCCACACACAAACTTGTCCTTTAAGGTATCTGCCAGTCCCGCTCCAAACTGACAGTGTTTCGATAGTTTGCGCAGTTCTGTTAAATAATCAGCATTGCTTTCATCCTTATGCTGGTTCCGTTTGTGAAACTTGAATCTTTCTGCTATCAGCAGCGGTGTGGGGTTTAAATGTTCCTGTAGTATCGTTACTATGTCTTCAAAACTCTTTTCCATTGGCTTCGTTGGGGTTACTAGATTTCGTAATAAACCATACGTCTTTGCACCCATTAAATTTAACAATACTGACGCTTTCTTGTCATCTGACACCTCATTTGCCTTGCAGTATACCTCTATTCGTTCGACATATGTAGTCCAATCTTCGACTTCATTGTCAAATGCAGTGATACTGCCACTCTTCGGCATTTTGGGTGTGGTTTAAAATGGCGTCTCCCAATGGCTTAAAATGGCGTCTCCTGCGCTTTCCTTCCTCCCCCGCTGCTGCCAACGCCGCTCCCGGTGGTTCTCGTGGCAATGGCGGCGCCCTGTAGGTTTCGCGCGCTTCTCCTGCGCTGCTGCCAACGCCGCTCTCGGCGGTCCTCGTGGCAATGGCGGCGCCTCGCGGGTTTCTGTGTGTCTCTCTCTCCCTCTCTTCGACGCTGCTCGGCCCCTGAACACCAGCTACGCCCTGTGCGCTCTGCCCTCTCTCTCTCTCCCCCGTCGACACTGCTCAGCCCTTTGCTGTGCCGCTCGGTCGGGCTCTAGCCCGCCGCTGTCCGGGAAGGGTTTGCGCACTACCTGTTGCCAGCCCGTTTCGCTGGACCACCTCGACTGGAAAGCCAAGCCTGGCTCTCGACAGCCTCCCCCGCAATTCTCGAGTCTCTGCTGGATGACTGGGCGGTTGCCTGTGGTCGACGCCCGAGTCTCTGGCCTTGACCTCCAATCCACTGATCTCCAGGAACGAATCCCCGGGAGGTGATGCAGAGTTGCAGGTAGGTTCGAACTTGCCTTGTCGCCAATGTTGTGTCCGTGTATAACAAGACACAGACTGCAGGAGAACGGTACAACAGGTGTTTACTCAACGTGGCTCACACTAGAACTGATCTGTACAGATTACTACTCAGTGTTATATACAGGTGTGGTCACTGCCGGTACTGCAGTATACATGAGCTGTAAAAGATAGTTCCCCCATTAAAGGTATATACATTACAAAGAGATCCTCCCTGCGTGCTGTGACTCCCTCCATAAGTATAAGGAGGGAGTCACTTTGAGAGCCTGGGTGCAAACGTGCACCTCTGTGCAGTGCTTGTCCGTGTTTGCAGCACCTCAATGCTGTCAAACACTGAAAGAACAACTGTCAAACTCAATGTGGCCGTGGTCCCTTTAAGGAAACCGACTGATGACGCATCGTCAAATGATGTCATTAGACCCGCTTCCTGTTAATTGGCCGGGAAGCCCGCAGGATGGGCTTAACAAGGCCAATTAAGGGAAAATCCCTTTGACAGAGCAGCTGCAGCCAGGATCATGACTGGAACCCAGAAACCAGCTTTCCCGCCACCATCCCGACACTGATGATAAAATCACAGCCTAAGTATTTATTGGTGCTCCAATTTTTATTTCCACCTAACTTCTGTCCTGAAAAATTACTCCATCATTGTTGATATATCATTGGAAAACCAACTGTAAAGGAAGCATTGACATGACAATAGGAATACAAAAAGAACTCTTCCAATACAAACTTTTACCAGAGCTTAGGGAGACACAAACCTACTAACGAGCTGCAAAGTTCCTTGTGGTCTCCAAGGTGAGGTCAAATTAACGATGGGATTTGGTTTGAACGCTCCCTGAATTCAGTATTTGTAGTGGAACAAGATGAAAGTAGGCTCACAGGGAAATGTGTAGGCATCTGTGTTGCACTGGCCACACCTAGCACTATGCTAACAACCATATCTGCAGGACTTTGCACACGTGCTTGACAATGACTGAGGGCAGCTGTCTCTGCAGGCTACAGGTCAACAGGGAGGTAATCGTAGTTCTGTGCCACTTTAAGGTTAACATAGGTGCTAGTAAGTGACAAAGTATCATCATAGTTATATTAGAATGATTTGAGGTATGAAGGCCTTGAAAGATGTCAGTGTGACGAGGCTGAGCTGGAATGGAATAGCTTCAAGTTATGTGAGGCCTTGGCATAGCAAAGTAGTAAATGTGGACCACATTGACAGACAACACTTTGTGGCATACATACTTGGGCCATCAACCTGGTACATGATAGTATTGGATAGTCTTATCTCACCACAATTCTTAAAGTATGCCATCTTGTCTTGCTTACATTCCCAGTTCCTGCAGGGACGCTACACACTGTTTAGTCTAGCCACCAAATATATGCAAGACAGGGTGTTCTGCTGTGGTCTGAGGGGGTGGCCCTGGAGTGCCAAACAGGGCAACCCAACCTGCAGCAGCATGTTCGCTTACCCATCATGCAACAGGGCCCTGCGTCACTTCATCACTTGCCATCAGGTTCGGTTTCCAGCTTCACATTGGGTTTCTTTTCACTTCAGTTTCACCGGGCACTTTTTCCTTCCCCCCCGCCTTCCCACCCCCTTTCAGCCTTGTCAAAGGCTGCCAACAGGTTCAAATGCATTTTGAGCCTTTTTAAAGGCTCTGAAAAAAATTCTCCCTTTTCCAGGGCACTTATATGTAAAGGCCAAAGCTGAGCAGGGGGCTCATGATAAGGGACCATGGAAAATTGTGGGAAATCAACTCACTGCTCTTTTGGCTAGCACTGCCATCTGTTTTTGGTTGCATGTAGCCAGGACCAGAAATTAGAAATACTGTCACACAGAAGTCATTATTTCCATTGCAGCTCCTAGATCCAAGCACTGCGGGCTCTGGTCGGAAAATTATTCAAATTCTTGTCAAATGTATAATCCACTTCCAAAACTGTAAACGTATCCTATCGCTTCAGGACCAGGGAATTTTATTACTGATTTTATTGATTAAATTTTTTGTTTTAGCAATAAAAACTCATTATAGCCTCACAATAGATTCATCAGTGTCAATTGTAACTGAGGGAAAAATCCTCAGGTAACCTTTTTTGGTAGGCTAATTTTTTTTTGTCATCATGTTAAATAAATTATCTTCTTCAAATTCACGGAGAGTTATCTTTTTCTGAATTAGTTCATATACTCTAGTAATTTATTCAAATTGTATAACATAGGTTCTTTCATGTTGAGAATGGCTTGCTTCTTTTTTGTCGTTTAGAAGCATAGATGTCTGATGACTAATGCTGGCTTTCGGAGTATAGAATATGTGGAGAATTTGTACTGGGGTGCCAACAGACAATTTAAATACGATAGCAAAATACTGCGGATGCTGGAAATCCGAAATAACAACAGAAAACGCTGGAAAAGCTCAGCAGGCCAGGCAGCATCTGTGGAGAGAGAAACAGAGTTAACGTTTCAGGTCAATGACCCTTCGTCAGTTCTGACGAAGGGTCATCGACCTGAAATGTCAACTCTGTTTCTCTCTCCACAGATGCTGCCTGGCCTGCTGAGTTTTTCCAGCATTTTCAGGCAATTTACAATCTTTCATTTGAAGCAAAGACTTATTTTTTCCTGTATTATCCTGCTTAGCTCCTCCCCTGACTACAAAAATCAGCAGCCGAGTTGGCAGGCTGGGCGGTGGCTTTCAGCTCCTTCTATTGCCAGTGCCATTCTTGGTTGGCCGTTATGAGGTGCCCAACAGCAATTCAGTTGCAACACCCTTCCTGATTTTTCCGCTGCTTTGTGGGCGGATAACCTCCCTAAGCGGAGCGGTTCAGATTGGAAATTTGGCAGGGTGCAAAGAATAGTAGTCACCCCTCTAAATAGAGAGTCTGCTATTGCTGCTGCATTCCTAACTGAATTGCTAATCTCCTGCCATCAGACCTTTTGGAAAAGATTATGGAAGGAGAGGGAGAGCAGCCAGTCACTGTGGTTCATGTGGGAGCCAACGCTATAAAAAAAGAAATGCTTGAAGTCCTGAAAAAAGGACATTAGGAAAGTAGGAAGCAGGCTTGAGAGCAGGACTGCAAAGGTGGGAATCTTGGATTACTCCCCCAGACATGCGCTGGAATAGGGAAGGATAGCTCAATGCATGTTTCAAAGGGGTGATGTCAGGACGAGGGCTTCCATTTTTAGGACATTGGCACTATGCCAACATTTAAGAATAGGTTAGGTAGATAGTTGAAGGAAAGGGGAATAAAAGGATATAGAAAGAAGGTGAGCACATGAGATTAGAACTACTGCTCATGTGGAGTATAAACACTAACACTGACTGGGTTGAACAGTCTATTTCCATGTTGTAATTTCTACGTATTAATCAAATTTATTTACAAGCAGGTTAATTACACAAAAGCAGAAACACATAGTAGGAAATAAATGATACAATATATGACCTATTGTAGGAATAGGCGTATTCCTAACAAATAACGGAGCTTGACTCGGAAGAACAACAAACAGGATTTTAATGTTGGATTAGATGAAATACAGCAAACAACGTAGATTGATGCAGGAGGGTCGTGGAACAGGTCTTTCCCCAGCGGGGACGCCACGAAGACTGAGTAGGCAGTCCCGTGGGTTGCGTGATGACGTCATCACGTTCTTCCCGCGCTTGGGTAGTCACGTGACTTGCGTGATGACGTCATCGCGTTTGCCCGCGCTTGGGACGGTCACGTGACTTGCGACATGACATCATCGCGTTTACCCGGCACCCGGCACTGCAGCTGGCCGTTGCGGCCGAAGTCGCGGGAGCGGGAGGCCGAGCTGGGCCGCCGGCCGTCGCGGGAGCGGGAGGCCGAGATGGGCCGGCGATTGTCGCGGGAGCAGGAGGCCGAGCTGGGCCGGCTCGCGTTTACCCGCGTCATCGTGTTTGCCCGCGTCACCGCGTTTGCCCGCGTCATCGCGTTAACCCGCGTTCCCAAAGGAGAAAAGCCCCGCACCGGCTACATCATTAAAGGGAATTATGTCCGGTAAGTAAGGGACACTCGGTAGTACCGCTACATGCGCCCCCCCAGAATTCGCTTTAACGGTCGGCATCAAACGATGAGATGGTCTGATGAGCCTGTCCGAACGACTCCTGTAGTCTCGAGACGGAGACTGCTGGGTGGCTGATGGTCTGGCGGGTGGTCGTACTTGGGTTGGCGATACGACGATGGGTGGTCGGTGGTCTCGGCGGTCGTGCTGTCTCGACTTGGCGGGCGAGGTCCAAATATGTGCTGGTCGTGAGCGGATCCTTGCGTGCGTCATGGCGGATAAAACGTATCCAGCCTTGCGAAGGACCGTGGCGTCATGGTGAATAAAACGTATTCAGCCATGCGAAGGACCGAGGAAGCGTGTGACCTCTGTAGCCCGTGGTTCGATGCGGGCGCCGGGGCGAAACAGCTGGCCGCGCGGACCATGGCTCTGTCATTGTTGGGAAAAGGTCCCCAGTCTGACGAAATCTGCAGGAACGCCGAACGGGTGATCCAGAAGGAAAAAAACATGGGTTTGGGCAGGTCGGTGAACTCGCCGACAGGCGAGCGAACTCTCCGGCAGTCGGAAACACACGGAACGGTGCGTGCCATAGTGCTACGACGGTAACACAGAAGAGAGTGAACTGTTGCTGCGTTGATCAGTGATCGGTGATGATAGCAATTTTCGCGTGGCTGATCGCGGCCGCGGAATGCCCGTCGGACCCATCCTCGATGGTCGCAGCGTCAGTAGATGTTTGCTTTTGTTGAGGGGAAAACTGTAGAGAGGGCGGCAACGCTTCTAGTTGTTGTTGATTTCGGTAGGGGGAAAAACTGCCGGGTGGGCGCAACGCTTCGCTTTCGTGCCGAAAAGCGTGGTAGAAAACACAACCAGCAGGCTGACGGGCTGGTGCGTCGTTGGCGGGGAATGAGTCTTCGTGTTTCACGAGGGATGGGTCCTCGTGGTTCGCGAGGGATGGGTCCTCGTGGTTCACGAGGGATGGGTCCTCGTGGTTCGCGAGGGATGGGTCCTCGTGGGTTGCGAGGAGTGCGTCCTCGTGGTTCGTGAGGGATGGGTTCTCATGGTTCGCGAGGGATGGGTCCTCGTGGTTCGTGAGGGATGGGTCCTCGTGGTTCGCAAAGGATGGGTCCTCGTGGGTCGCGAGGAGTGCGTCCTCGTGGTTTGTGAGGAGCGAGTCCTCGTGGCATCGCCACGGGGGCGCGCTCTGATCTTGTGGGCCCGAAAACCCGCTGAACCAGTGCTTGGAGGGATTCATACTTGCTGTTGCGTTGGGAGATGTTGTGGAGGCGGACGATCCGTAAGGCGGCAGAGCTGTCGAATACGGAGACCTCATTGGTCTGCGCTGCATCGATGTTCTTGGCGAACGGGGCTTCTACCTGAATAAAGCACGAGGGCAGTTGTTGCTCCCTGAATTGCGGTAGCGTCAGCGAAACGGCTGGTGCTTCCATGGCGTGCTTCTTTTGTGAAAATCGTTCACAAAAATCGGGGTCCGGCTACGTTTCGTTCGTGAAAAACGTTCACGAAAAATGGGATCACCTCCAGGCTGCGCTTCCTTTGCGAATACGTTCGCAAAGACGGGGTCGCCAATGTAGGTATGGATGAGCTCCCATCCTCACGTCGTTGGTCCAATTGTAGGAATTGGTGTTCGTCGGCTGTCGTTCGTCGGTTGTTGTTCGTCGGGCTCTTCCTTTGTGAAAGCGTTCACAGAGATGGGGTTCAGGCTGTGCGCTGCTTCCGTGAAAAACGTTCACGGAGACAGGGTCACCAATCGTAGGATTTGTCGTATCCCTGTAGGTATTGATGCTTCCCTGTCCTCACGTCGATGGGTCACCAATGTAAGAATAGGCGTATTCCTAACAAATAACGGAGCTTGACTCGGAAGAACAACAAACAGGATTTTAATGTTGGATTAGATGAAATACAGCAAA
The DNA here is from genome assembly GCF_052327205.1 of Somniosus microcephalus. NCBI lineage: Eukaryota > Metazoa > Chordata > Chondrichthyes > Squaliformes > Somniosidae > Somniosus > Somniosus microcephalus. The sequence goes on from NC_141015.1 coordinate 28,377,644, forward strand.
CAACGTAGATTGATGCAGGAGAGTCGTGGAACAGGTCTTTCCCCAGCGGGGACGCCACAAAGACTGAGTAGGCAGTCCCGTGGATTGCGTGATGACGTCATCGCGTTCTTCCCGCACTCGGGTAGTCACGTGACTTGCATGATGATGTCATCGCGTTTGCCCGCGCTTGGGACGGTCACGTGACTTGCGACGTGACGTCATCGTGTTTACCCGGCACCCGGCACTGCAGCTGGCCGTTGCGGCCGAAGTCGCGGGAGCGGGAGGCCGAGCTGGGCCGGCGGCCATCACGGGAGCGGGAGGCCGAGACGGGCCGGCGATTGTCGCGGGACTGGGAGGCCGAGCTGGGCCGGCTCGCGTTTACCCGCGTCATCGTGTTAACCCGCGTTCCCAAAGGAGGAAAGCCCCGCACCGGCTACATCGTTAAAGGGAATTATGTCCGGTAAGTAAGGGACACTCGGTAGTACCGCTACAGTATTACGTAAACTGTTTCAATACAATAAAGAGTGGTGATCTTTAAACGTTCATTTGAATAATTTTGACTCCAATTAAATGTTGCATGAACAATTTTCACCATCAAGCCTTTCACCTGTTCACTGTGGAAACAAGCAGCCAAAACAGGGAGCTGGATATACAGGCAAAGCTCTTGTTCAATTGTTCTGGACCTCCAAAGATAGGCTTGTGGCCCCAAGGTCAACAACAAAGTCCTGACAAGACATACTAAAAAGCAATCTAATACACAATGGCCCAGATTTTGCGGTAGAAACAATGGTGAGGCTATCAGCGCTCACCGTTATTAAGGAGTAAATCAGACAGCAACTTCTGGCATCCGCACATGTGCAGTTAAACGTGGAAATCAGGAAGTTGCTGTTCGAGTTGCCCTATCCCTCCAGAAGCTTTGCTATAATGGTATCTCGGCGAGAGACTCGAAATTCAAATACAGGAAGAGCATGAAGTTGCAGTACTTACCCACTAGATACCCACTAAACACACCAGAAAAAATTAGGGCTGGTCCATTCCAGTGTAAGTGAATTTTTAATGGCATGATAAAATGGCATTACTGCCAAATAACCTCTCTGGCACTGAAAGTTTACATTTAAAAGCGTGGGGAGAAAAATTCGCTTGCAACCATCTTGGGTCGTTAACATTGCCTGGGGGCTAAATTTAGTGCGCAGCGAAAAATAGTGCCGGTGATCGGTAAATTCAGTTTTTGCGCCCCAAGAGGGAGGTGGAGTTAATTCAAGCGCTCCACTTCCTTCTTAGAGCGCTAACCCCAAATATCGGTGTGGTGCGTTCTGCAGCGCTATGCACTGGACCATGTAGCGCTGCCGCATGGAAGGGCTGCTCCCCTCATTAAAGGGAAGGACCCAAGCCCACCACTCTCGGGGCCCTATCTGGACCACCGGGGAGCGGGGTGCCGTGCCAGCAGCCCGGCACACAAGAGGAGCGCCAGGCTGCCAGATCGCGGCATGGACCCCGCGTTCAAAGAGGCAATGGGCCGCGACAAGTAAGTCGGGCGATTTTTTTTCCCCCACCCGCTCTCTCCCCTTTACTTATTGGCCTGTGAGCCTCCTGCCGCGCCATTCCTGCCCCCTGAATCAACTGCTGTCATCGCCCGGTGCAGATTCAGGGGGCATGGGCCAATTTTGCAGGCGGGGTGAAAACAGGGCGCTGTGCACGGTTATGACATTGTCATTGCATGCACAGCGCAGCGGGTCGCTACCGGTTACCACTGAATTTAGCGGGAATCGTTAGCGCCGCCGCATCCAGGGGCACTAACAAGAGGCGCAAATGCACCAAATTTCTAGCCCAGAGAGTCTTATTCCTTCAGATGTTAATTATTGTCGGAGATTGTCTAAAAAATTTAAAAATTTAAATTTTATTTTATTTTTTCTTTCTGTCTTTTTTTTTCTCTCTCTCTTAATCCCATCATTCTTTCCTTCTCTTTATTTTGCTTTCTGTACAATGTTTCACTTTGAAGTAGATATTCTAACTTACACTTCCTGCTTTAGGCTCTGCAGGGGGAATTTTAACCTGGAGGAGCGTGTGGGTTGGGTGCGGGTTGGGGTTAAAACCAGCAAAAATGCAAGCGTGTCGGAACCTGGCCTCAACCCGTCGACTTGCGCGTTTAACTCAAGCTCATTAGGCTGTTTGAGCGCAACCTCCTCGGGAGAGGCAGGCTGCCTATGAACATTTGCTAATAGCTCAATTGGAGCGATATTTCAACACATTTTTTAATTTAACGTCGCATGCACGGGCTTCCCAGGCTTCCTGAAAGCAAGACGAGAACACAATGGCAATTGAGGTGGCTGATTAAAACCCATGGAAATACTACAATAAATACTCAGTACTCACAGCTGCTTTCTTATCTACTAATGGGAAAGGGTTTGTTCACAGTACTTTTGCTGAGAGTTTACATTCTTCATTTGAAGGTTTTCTGAATCACATCAGGATGGGTGGCGCCTTGGCTGTCTTAGATTGAACCTCGGATGAGGAGTAATATGACCAGTAGCAGCAGCCTGCTGTTGACAGACTGGCAGCTGGACAGCAGAGAGGGGTTCAGCAGGGCGGTGCAACTTGCAGGAGGCACTACAGGGTATACAGGCAGAGGCTGAGTTTCCTTGACATGTCTGAACAGCAGTGCTTCAGGAGGCTCAGGTTGTTGTGTCAGGGGGTGGCAGACATCTGTAGCCTTCTAGAAGAAGACCTGCTCCCTGCTGGACCTGGTGGCCGTATGTTACCAGTGATTGTCAAAGTGACCACTGCCCTCAACTCCTTTGCCTCTGGATCGTTCCAGGGTTCTGCCGGAGACATATCCAGGATCTCCCAGTCGGCGGTCCACAAATGCATGAGACAGGTGAGTCATGGGTTGTTTGCCAGGGCCAGCAATTATGTGAACTTCACCTGCAATGACACCAGTCAGAATGAGCGGGTGCTCAGGTTTGCGTCTCTGGCTGGCTTCCCATACATGTCACCAACTGCATATACATGGTAATCCGCGCACCCCCAGATCAAACAGGAGTATTCATGAAACACAAGGACTTCTACTCCATCAATGTGCAGCTGTTGTGCAACCACAAAGAGACATTTTTGCAGGTGTGCACAAGATTCCTGGGGAGCTACCATGGTGCTTTTGTCCTGTGTCAGTCCAAGCACCCTGATGTCTTTGGATCAGCAAGCACACTTAAGGGGTGGCTGCTAGGAGACAAGGGATACCCACTTCAAACTTGGCTGATGACACCCGTCAGAAACCCAGCCAATGAAGCCCAAGAGTGTGACAATGAATGCCATATGACCACCAGATGTGTGATCGAACAAGCCATCGGCATGCTGAATATGCGCTTCAGGTGCCTAGAAAGAACTGGAAGCACCCTTCAGTATGCTCCAGCCAGGGTGTCCAGAATGGTCATGGTGTGTTGCGCTGTGCACAGCATTGCACACCAACAAGGTTTGGACCTGCAGGAGGAACAAGGCGCAGAGCTCAGATCCTCAGTGGATGATTCCGAGGAGGAGGAAAAGACAAGGAGGGGGAAGGTGATGAGGGCAATGCAGCACCAGTTGCTCACATTGCTGCCCGGGTTTCCAGGGCGACGTACCACCCAGCAATCAAAAATGGGCAAGATGGGAAAGTGGTTCAAAATAATAAAATTTATGTGAATCTACTGAAGAACAGAAACTTCACAACATAACATTTTCTCATGCACCCATGTGCACACCCTTGTGCAACTACAAAGCTTTCCTCTTCCTTTTCCTACCACTCCTACGTGGTGCAATCCTTGTGGCTTCAGCAGAGGTACAGGCAGGCTACTCAGGTTCCTGCTGCGACTGCTGAGATACTCTTGACCAATGACCTCTGGGTTTTGCAGCCGGTGAGGACCTCACCAAAAACTTGGCCATCGGGACACGAGGCAGCATGTCGGGTACTGACTTGGGGGGTGGGGTGGGGGGAGGGGTTGGGAGGGAGGGGTTGGGGGGGTGGCAACGGGTGAGAAATGGAAGCACTTTGAGTAGAATTCCCACTTCCATGTCCCCTTTCGCCATCATTCCTCTCATGGGCCAGCCACACTGCACTACTACCACACTGCTGAGAGTACTTTGGTGCAAATCATTGCAGCGCTGTAAGGGCTAGGCTAAGAGAGCTGTCATCGTATTTAAGGCAGCAGACGTGTTGGCATCCAGAGCGTGCACGGCTGTGGTCAAGGCGTGCATGGTCTCATTTGATTGTAACGTTTGTTCCACAGAGTTGGCCACTGTATCCATGGAAGAAGACATCATCTCAATGCCCTGCGACATGAACCCACTCATGCTTGAGGTGGACTCCTCCATTCTCTCTGCAATCATCGTCAGTGTGCTTGGAAGGCCTGTCAGTACATTGCACATTATCTGCTGCTCCTCAGTGATTGTCCTTCTCATCGATGGCCCCCGGGGTACAGCATCTGTGTCCAGCTGAGCAGAGTTTGGACCGAGCTGTGCTCTCCAATGCAGACTCTCCACTGCTAACCCTGCCACCACCATCTGCTCTTGATCACTTGTAAAGTGTGAGTCACCAGGTGAAACCCAACTATCTCCCTTACTGGTTCCACCGAAGAGCGAGTATCTGAACCGGTGCACGGTAAGCATGAGTCCTATGATGATACATCCTCAGAACGACTCAGCTCCTGTGAGGATTCGTCATCTGCACGTTCATGGACTCCTGCTGTACGTGTGAAGGCTCTGGCAGAAAGAAAAGGTATGAATTAGGACTGGCAAGGTAAGAATGTTGCAAGTTATCATTATGAAGATGATCATATTTCACTTGCTGTTGAAATCAGGTCAACATGACTGAGTGTTGTATGACATGTGGGTCACTGATATTTAATTGTGTCACCAGGTAGCTGGGAGGTCCCCATCTCCCCATCTCCGATGGCTAGGGAATGCCGAAACATCACTGATCTCCAGCGCTTCCTCCTCTGCAGTTGTTAGCTGTGAGATCTGTGGAGGACCACTTCCAGTTCTCTCCCTCTCCTTCATGTTCTGTGCTCTCTTCTCCTGCAAACAGGGAAAAGAACAGACCTATGAGTGGCTTTAATGACATGTATTCATCCAATGGATGAAGTGCATTTGGTGAGGGTGACTATCCGGGAAAGGCAAGAAATTGCATAGGGGTGAGGGTGAGTGGCAGTGGTGGATTGATAGATGGGGATGTGAGGAAGTGCATAGAAAGAGAAGGATGGGTGCGCTTGCAAGATAAGTGGTTGTGAGGAGTGATGTGGTGGAGTAGGCTTGACAAGGCAGAATGGAATGAGGGGGTTAGGTGATGCGCACAGCAGGATGTAGGTGAATGTGCAACTGTACTCATTTTTCCTGACTTGGTTAGGTCATTAAAGTGCTTCCTGCACTGAATCCAGGAGCGTGACACAATGCTTCTGCTGCTGACCTCCTGGGTTACCTCTGGCCATGCCTTCTTTGTGGCAGCAGCAGGTTTCTTCCTCCCGTTGGGGAAAAGTATCTCTCCCCTGCTCCTCACTGACCCCAGCAGTGCATCAAGCAATGCATCATTACATCGAGGCACAGCCCTTGATGGTCCTGAATCCATAATGAAACTTCTCCCTCTCTTTGTTCAAACTCCTATCTCTTCCAAATTCCATCTTTGGATTTGCCCTTTAAATATTGGAGTTGAGATTGCGTCATGCTGGTCCTCATTATGCCTGCTGCCGGGCAATTGATGCCAAACCAGGAAGTAAAAGGATAATGAGCTGGCTGCGTTATAATGCCATTGACAAATGCACTGAGCTTACTTCTGGGTTACCACGTGATATCGACCCCCCTGCCCCAGCTCCCAATACAGCTGAGTTAATATCGGGGCTGGCGTGTCTCAGTAAGGATTCTTCAATCTGACTGGTTAAGGAGATACACCATTGCGCGCCCTGTGCACACAGGTCTCAGATCCCCTGTAGACAGCACCACTCTGTTTTGACTCTCTAATAACCACAAGCCGCAGTGCAAAAGCCCACAGAACGTCTGTGGGCAAGTGTAAGTGTAATGAACGGCAAGCACCGTTCGTTCGCCGCTAACCACAAAATCCGAGCCTATGTCTGGGTCTTATACTTGTCAAACTCTCAGACAGTGCACACTGGAATTTTTACTAGAGTGACGTTCTTGTCAGCAGTTCAGCTATCATAACTAATGGGTTTAGTCTTCTTCCCTTGTCCTGCAAACTCATAAGCATTAACATTTCCAATACATAAGGTAATTTCTAATGTACTTAACCTACAAACAAAGCAACACCATTGCTCCAGTGAACTGGTCAGAGGGACCACATGGAAATAAATAGAGACGGTTCTGCATATTGTTTTTTCTCTGGACAATGAAAAATAAACTCTATTAAGAATACTTTAACATTGATATTGGCCTGTCAGTCTCAGACAAATACATAATACAGAAATGATCCTGTCTGACTCATGATGAGGCATTCCTGCCACCACACCTTCTAATGTAACTGTGCTCATCATAACAACTGTATCGGGGTAAGAAAAGCAAAAGGCAAGTTTACAAAAAGAAATCAGTGTACGCTAACAATCAGCTGGACGAGCTTTAAGGCTACAATTCAACCACTGAATTTGCTGAAACTTATAAAGCATGCCAGTTGCTCTTTTGGTTTGTGTCATCAGAACCACTTGATTGAATTATAGCTTTATAACCTATAGCAAGTTACCTATTCTGTATTATTTTTACTGGTTTGAATTGACTTCATTGTGGGCTGCGAATGTCAGGAATACCCATAGGATAAATACCTAGTTGCTGCAGTCATAGTCTAGATTTGTTTTGTTGTGTTGCAACAGTCAAATGTTGGAGGCAGCAGTGACAACAGATACAATGTGATTGACTGAAGACTGTAAGATAAGTCGAACTTATGACACATAACTGTAAGTAGATTCTGTGTTGCCAGATTGTTTTTTTGAAGTTATTGGAATGTTTCTGCATTATCAGTAGTGAACTTCTTCTGTTAATATCCAGACAAAGCCCTAAGGGTTATATACAATGTCTGGCTATGTTGATCATAGAGAAATTTTCTGGTCTCTAAATCTGTTAATGCAACTCAGATTAAATATTGTTAAGGAATGATATTGCCTGCCAAATTGCTTCATGTACCACATATTGTCTAATATCCACTGATATATTAATATACATTCTTGGTATGAGCAGATTTAGTTCTTTGGTTCACATCAATATTCTGGTGCTGTCTAGATACTTATCATGTTGTACTATTATAAAATGTGGTCCCAGATGTCCTGGATTAAGGGGTTTTGATCTTTGCATATTTCTCAAAATTGTTACTTTCGGTCATTCTTTTACCCCATCATTGGTATAAACCATATGAGGCTGGAGCAAATGAACCAGGTCTAACCCTAAATACATGCTTGGGTGTTTTTACGCAGTTTGTAAAAGTTAAAGTACCACATTTTGTTGCAATAAGTACTTACTTGAACAAGTAACTAGTGACAGTAAATTTTAAACATGTTTTCAAAACAGTCAGAGTGTAACAAAAAAAGTGGCTGAAATTGATTGATAAAAAGAGTTTGCCATTTTGCTTTTTGTTACCATCAAATACAAGACTGAAAAATTTGGAAACTTTGGCAATCCTTTTTCCAATCACGCCAACAGTCCTCAATGGCGTGCATTTTGCCTTTTCCAGCTAAAAACAGATTTTCACAGGTACTTTTTAAAGACTCTGTTAGATCCGTGTATCTTGATGTGATGTCCTTCAATAATTAGACAAGAGACTGCAGGGAACGATCAACAGGTGTTTACTGAATGAGGGTTACTCTAGAACTAACAATACAGATCCCTACTCAGGGTTTATATACAGGTGTGGTCACTGCCGGTACTACAGTATACAGGAGCTGTAAAAAGTAGTTCTCTCCATTAAAGGTACATACATTACAATTCTTCCCCTTTTAGATTAACAGTACCATAACACTCATTTAACAATTAAATATCAACTAATTACAATTAACACTTTTAACATGCAACATTAGCTGAAAATAGTCTATTTATAAATTCAGTCTTTGGGGAGGCTTCCTGATCCTTTCTGGATAGCGCCTTTCCCGAGTGTCTTGCTCTTGGTGCGGAGGCGATTCTGGCCCCTTGTCGTCGGTTGGTTCATCAGCTTCCGATGCTACTGTTTCTGGGGTAGATGCGACCTGTACGTCGGATTCCTCACCAGGTACGTATGGCCGAGACATGGGGTTGACTCGTTCCTGTCAGCATGGCGTCTCACAATGTTCTCCCCAACATCCACTGTGTACATTAGTGGGCCCTGCCATGTGCATATCGTTCCTGGTTGCCATTTCTCTGTTCGGTAGTCGCGGGCCAAGACTGGTTGCCCTACATTGAAGCTCCTTGTCGGCTTCTCATTGATGTGCTGGAATTGCTTATTCTCAACATCTCTTCGTACATTTGGTCTGAGCAAATCCAGACGAGATCTCAACCTTCGGTTAAAGAACATCATGGCCGGGGCCTGGTTGGTGACTGCATGTGTCGCATTTCTGTAGGCTAACAGGAAATTGTCCACCTTATGCTGCAGTGGAATGTCGTCATCGCACATGGCCTTTACTGCTTTTTTAAAGGTTTGTACGAACCTCTCAGCCAATCCATTTGTGGCTGGATGATACGGGGCGGATGTGTAATGCCTTACCCCATTCCTTTTCATAACTCTTCGAAAATCTTCGGACACAAACTGTGGTCCGTTATCAGAGCAAATCTGCTCTGGCAAGCTGTTCCTGGCAAAAATGGTCCGTAGGACTGCAATAGTTTTCTCCGTGGTGGAGGAGGACATTTTGATCACCTCAGGCCATTTCGAGTGCGCATCCACGGCTATTAAAAACATTGAGTCCATGAATGGACCAGCAAAATCAATATGCACCCGTTGCCATGGAGATGAGGGCCACTCCCATGGGTGTAGAGGGGCATGTGGTGGTGCATTTTGGACCTTCTGGCATCCTGAGCAGCTCTTTGTCAGGTCCTCGATTTGCTGATCGATCCCCGGCTACCACACATAAGCCCTAGCAAGGCTTTTCATTTTCACCCCTCCCAGATGACCTTCGTGAAGCTCATTGAGCACTCTCTCCCTTAACTTGGGTGGAATTACCACTCGGGATCCACACATCAAGGTCCCCTGGCATACTGACAGCTGTTCTCTTCTGGATGAGAATGCTGGCAACAGTGAGTCGCCATGTGCTGGCCATCCCTTCACCGTTAAATCATATACCCGAGACAGTGTCGGGTCATTTCGGGTCTCCTTCTCTATACCAGCGTTAGTTACTGGCAAGCAGTCAATTATAGTCGAATGAAATATTTCGACAGGATCCACTGCTGGTGCTTCCTCCGCAGTAGGCAGTGGCAGGCGTGATAGCCCATCAGCGTTTCCATGCTGTTTCGTGCCATTATACTTGATTTCATATTGGTGCGCCCCTAGAAAAAGGGACCATCTTTGTAGCCGTTGCGCAGTCATCACCGGAACGCCCTTCTTTGGATTAAAGATGGAGACAAGTGGTTGGTGGTCAGTCAGCAAGGTGAACTTCTGCCCGTGCAGATAGTGGTTGAACTTTTTCACTCCCCACACTAGGCTGAGGGCCTCCCTGTCAATCTGGGCATAGTTACGCTCGGCTGAGGTTAGTGACCGAGACGCAAAGGCTACTGGCCTCTCCGAGCCGTCCGGGAATTTGTGCGACAGCACCGCTCCAATGCCATAGGGTGATGCATCACACGCCAACCGAATTGGTAGTGCTGGGTTGAAATGAGCCAACACCTCTTTTGATGTGATCAATGCTTTGCTCTTCTGGAAAGCTCGTTTACATTCGTCACTCCACTTCCATGGTACCCCCGTTTGCAGTAGGGTGTTCAGTGGGTGTAGTACTGTAGACAAATTCAGCAAGAACTTATGGTAGTAGTTCACCAGCCCGAGGAACGACCTCAGTTATGACACATTTTCCGGTGCTGGAGCCTTGACTACTGCCTCAATCCTTTCAGGGGACTTATGTAACCCCTCTTTATCAATAACGTGGCCACAATACGAGATCTACTTCTGGAAAAACTCGCATTTGTGGCGATTAGCTCGGAGCCCATATTCCTTCAATCTAGTGAGCACCTGCTCCAGGTTGGCGAGGTGATCACTGTCATTTTCGCCCATGACCAGGATGTCGTCCAAATAACACTGGGTCCCTGGAATCCCTTGCAGGACTTGATCCATTGCCCTTTGCCAAATAGCCGGAGCTGATGCTACCCCGAACACCAGCCAGTTGTATTGGTAGAGACCTTTATGAGTGTTGATCGTGAGGTACTCTTTCGAGGCTTCTTCTACCTCCATTTGCAGGTACGCCTGGGCCAGATCAATTTTAGTGAAGCGTTTCCCTCCAGATAGCGAGGCGAAAATATCTTCAATCCACGGAAGCGGATATTGTACAGTGTGAAGGACTGGGTTCACTGTCACCTTAAAGTCCCCACAGATGCGAACCTTCTTTGGTTCCCCAGGCGTATTACTCAATGACCTCTTCATTACAGGAACGATGGGTGTAGCCCACTCGCTCCAGTCCACTTTGGACAGTACTCCTGAACGTTCCAAACCTTCCAGCTCTGCTTCGACGGCTGGGCGGATCGCATAAGGTACCGGTCTGGCCTTAAAAAACTTTGGGCTTGCATTTTCCTCTATTTTGATCATCGCTGTTATGCCTTTTAGTTTTCCGAGTCCCTGCTAGAACACTTCTTGTGCATCAGTTAGCATTTTTGACAGTCGTCCAGGTGTGACGTCGTCATCATTTTTGGCATCTACAGTCAGTGCTTGTATGGAATGCCAATCTAGCTGTATCTTCCGGATCCATTCACGTCCTAGTAGTGGTGGTCCTCCATCTGGCAATACATATAGGTCCATTTTTGGTGTTTCCTTGCCGTTATATATAACGTTCACCCTTATTTTTCCTTTGGGGTAGACTTTTTGCCCCGTGTACGTCTTCAAGACAATCTTTGTATCTCTCAAGGGTATATATGAGAATAGCCGCTTGTAGTCCCTTTGGTTTATGACTGTTAGGGCTGATCCTGTGTCCAATTCCATTTTCACTTGGACTCCTGCTATCTTAAGCGTGACCCAGATAGTTTGGTGATCCTCCGTTTTGATCACATTATGTAGTTTCAGACAACCCAGCTCCTTGCTTCCGGAGTCTGTATCACTTTTCTGTTCGTCTGAACTACTCTCCGTCACCTTATGTACCTTCTTGTACTTCTCCTGTGGAGATTTCTTGCTGCTGGTTTTCTTTCCCGACCTGCAGACTCTTGCTATGTGTCCTACTTTTCCACACTGTCTGCACACTTTGTCCTTGAACCAGCAATCATTATGGTCGTGTGTTGTTCTGCCGCAGCGATAGCACTTCACTGTTCCGTATGACATTTGATTTGTGCCATATTCTTGCGGTCTCCGTTGTATCTCTGCCGCGCCCCGTGCTGCTGCTTCGTGTGATACTGCAATGCTGAAAGCCTTGTCCAGCGTAAGATCCTTTTCTGATCGAAGCCGTTTCTGGGTTCCTTCACTTTGAAGCCCACACACAAACTTGTCCCTTAAAGTATCTGCTAGTCCCGTTCCAAACTGGCAGTGTTTCGATAGCTTGCGCAGTTCCGTTAAATACTCAGCATTACTTTCATCTTTATGCTGGTTCCTTTTGTGAAACTTAAATCTTTCTGCTATCAGCAGCAGTGTGGGGTTTAAGTGGTCCTGTAGGACTGACACTATGTTTTCAAAATCCTTTTCTACTGGCTTCTCTGGGGTTACTAGGTTTCGTAGTAAGCCATACGTTTTTGCACCCATTGAATTCAACAATACCAGCGCTTTCTTGTCATCTGGCACTTCATTCGCCTTGCAGTATACTTCTATGCGTTCGACATATGTCGTCCAATCTTCGACCATTGTCGAACGCTGTGATACTGCCACTCTTCGGCATTTTTGGGTGTGGTTAGACTGGCTTAAAATGACGTCTCCCGCGCTTTCCTTTCTTCCCCGCTGACGCTGCTCGGCCCTTGAACACCGGCTGCACTCTGCGCGTTTTCCTGCGCGCCTCTCTCCCCCGTTGACGCTGCTCGGCCCTTGAACACCGGCTGCGCTCTGCTCTTTCTCGTTGATGCCGCTCGGTCCTGAACACCGGCTGCGCCCTGTGCGCTCTACCCTCTCTCTCTCCCCTGTCGATGCTGCTCGGCCTTTTTCTGTGCCGTCGGTCGGCTCTAGCCGCCACTGTCCGGGAAGGGTCTGCGCAGTACCTGTTGCCAGCCCGTTTTGCTGGACCACCGTGACTGGAAAGCCAAGCCTGGCTCTCGACAGCCTCCCCTGCGATGCTCAAATCTCCGCTGGATGACTGGGGGGTTTCCCGCGGTCGACGCCCGTGCTTCTGGACTCGGCCTTCTTCCACTGTTCTCCAGGAGCGAATCCCTGGGAGGTGATGCAGAGTTGCAGGTAGGTTTGAATCTGCTCGTCGCCAATGTTAGATCCATGTATCTTGATGTGATGTCCTTCAATAATTAGACAAGAGACTGCAGGGAACGATCAACAGGTGTTTACTGAATGAGGGTTACTCTAGAACTAACTCTACAGATCCCTACTCAGGGTTTATATACAGGTGTGGTCACTGCCGGTACTACAGTATACAGGAGCTGTAAAAAGTAGTTCTCTCCCTTAAAGGTACATACATTACAGACTCTGTGGCGATGAAAGGCTATCAGGTCAAGCTTGGAAATTTGTTTGGCTGCTTCATTTGGAGTTAAATGTATTTTGTAGCCCTGATGTTGTGTGCCGAAATTCACTACTGAGGAGCATGCAGGCCCGTGTGCCTGATTTGCTGCACTGGAGAGAGAGAAAAAAAAGGAAAAGTCACAAACCAAAAGTGTGGATAAAAAATATAAAAATATAATAGGGACCAAGGTTATGATCTGAAGTTGTTAAACTCGATATTGAGTCCGGAAGGCTGTAACGTGCCTAATTTCATGTTCTTCTTGCTGGCTCTGCACCTTTCACATATAAAATGAGTGCATGACTATTTGGGCTGGCCTGTAGAAGTAGGGTTCTTAAAACTGGTGAACAATTTGGAATGTTGGTTAGAATTGTTTTCTGCTTTTTGATAAACATTTAATTTTTGCCATATTCTCCTCGCTGCATTAATTTCTGTTGCTATGGAGGGCTGATTTTTTTTAATTGCAAGACCTTTTATTTGCCAATAGTTTTCTTACAGTATTCTTGCTGGCAGCTGCAAGTTAATTTGCAACAGTGCCACAGATGAGAATTTCATTGGGAGGATCCTATTGCACACACAATTTAGATGAGAAAGATGAGTTTATGAGCAGTTAACAAGGCAGGTGCAAGTAACTGCACCTGAGGCGTTATGTTATTACCCCAACGCCTGCATTTACAGATCCAGACAGTCCTAAGTGGACTTATCAGAGGAGAGGATTGCCCTGTTTGACACGCCAGTGCACATTGATTGTTCAGAGGTGGTGGTCAGGCTCAACACAGTCTATACAGTACATGGGCACCATCTACGAAGCTCTGCACTCCTGGAAACCCTGCCACTCTGGAAAAGTTCTTTAAGCAGCAGAGATACTGGACAAGAATTGCGTTCTTAATTAATATCCATTGGCTCCTGCTGGAACTCTAAAGGGGTGATTTTAACTCTGCCCGCTTGGCAGGAAGGAGACGGATTGACGGTTAAAGTTGCCACAGAGTATTTTCCACTCCGTTCTTGCAGTGTTCCCGCCAGCTGCCATTTTAACCAAAGCTTTTTTTAGTCGGCCGAGATGACCACCAGAGACAGGCGAGGCCTCATGAATACATACAGATTCGGGTTTTATAATGCGATTAGGACCCCAACGTGATTTTAACTCGAAATCACAGAATTGCCACTCCAGCACCCATCCCACCAGTAAAACCTAATGGGATTGGTCCCTCAGAGCCACAGAAGCAGTACTTATTGGGACACTCAGCGGTAAGTAATTGGATTGTAGGATCTGTTTGCCATTTTACTGTTTGGATTGCCAGAAGAGTTTCCAGCTTTTCAGATCGCTTCTTTCTCATATTTTTTTGCCTTACTTACCCTCAGTAAGCTCTGTTTATCACAGGTGCTTTTACTGAGAGTTTCATTTGGATGGAGGACTAATTGGAGGAAGAGCTTCAGCAACCAGTACAAGCATCAGCTGGGCCTATTAGAAGACAGCAGGTGAGGGGGGCTGTTCGTAGGAGGCACACAGGGCATACAGGCCATGATGTTAGTTTCTTGGATCCATCTAAAGAGCAGTGCATCAGGGGGTTGTGCTTCTTCAAACAGGTTGTTACAGATCTCTGCTGCCTCCTACAACAGAACCTGCTGCTTGCTGGACCAGGGGGCCATGCTTTGCCAGTGGCTGTAAAAGTCACCACAGCAATTAACTTCTTTGACACTGGCTCCTACCAGTCTACTACAGGGGACATCTCCCGCATCTTCCAGTCTGCAGTGCACAGCTGCATTAAGCAAGGCACTGAGGCCCTGCTCACCAGGGCTAACCATTGACCTCAACACGCAACCAAGTCCACTGGAGAGTTGCAGCAGTGGCTGGCTTCCCTCATGTCCAGGGCATCACTGACTGCACACATGTTGCCATCAGGGCACCAGAACATCAGCCAGCAGCATTCGTGAATAGGAAGAGCTGCCACCCCATTAAAGTCCAGGTAGTACCCGATCACATAAACATAAACACATAGTGCTCCCAATGCGCCACAGCCACTCCCATTGGGCTGGGGCTCATCGCTTCCATTAATTTCCGGGAGAGCAGACTGCAGAAAATGAGTGACTCCTTGAAAGCCCTTATCTACTTGGTCCATCAATCTGTCCAAGGTGGGCACCTGTCTCTCCAAGGTGAAGCCAAGAGCCTGCATGGCAGTGTATGAGCTTCTACCAAAGCTGCAAAGGCTGGTGACATTGACTCCTTTTGTGAGGGCGCTGTTGCAGCATCCCTGGAGGTGGCTCCATTCTCCAAGGTAGTGTGCTTGATGCTATGTGAGATGACATTACACAGGTTGGAAGCAGACTCCTTCCTATTTTTAGCTGAAATTCCTTGGCAGGCCTTCCCATACCTTGTGTAACTGTTTGTGGGAGACGATAAGTTTTGTTTTCCATGGCTGGGCTTCTGAAGTCCACGCCTCTATCCTGCTCAATAGAGCTGGGAGAGGAACTTCTCCTCCAGTGAGCTCTCTCCTGGGCTGTCCTTGCCACCACTACCTGCTGCTGCCTATTCTGCTTGGTGTTTCAATATGTGCAGACCCCTCTAGCTCATGGTTTAACCCACATGGAATTGCCAATGCTTGAGCTGATGCTTGGGAGGGATGGAACGCATGATGACACATCCTCAGGATGATTGTCCTCCTCTGTGCTGCCTTGTTCAGCAGGGTCCACCTGCTGAGAAGGACCTAGAGAAAAGAGAAAAGGGACAAGAGTTAGGATAGCACTGAGAGACTGGACATTGGCAGATGACCATCTTCAAAATGCAACTTAAAGTTGTCACACTTGTTAAATATCGCTGCGGTGAATGAAAGATTACAAGTAATACTCACTCCCTGCCCAGCTAAGCCACCAGCCTTGCCTTCCACGATGCTCATGACTTTTCCATGGCCATTAAGGTCCAAGGATTTGTTTGGGTGAGGGCTATGATGTCTGGTACTCCTGCCCCCGGCCTTGCTTCCCTCTCTCTTGCATCAAGTGCTGTCTTGTTCTGCAGAGAGAGAGGACAAGTTATTGAGTGGCTGTTTAAAAGTTAAGTGATGGTGTGTAGAGCTTGTGCATAAGGTACATCTGCTGAGAGCAAAATGGAATGTGGATGGGGAGGTGAGGAATGTAAAGCCGTGTGTAAAATGTGAAGTGAGGAAAGGGTCCTGGGAGAAGTTGCTGGTTGTGCAAGTGCTAGAAGGTGAGAAGAGAATAGTGTGTAGTGTAAAGAGAGGTGAGAGTGTTTGAAAGAGAGGTGTTGTGGTGTGCCCTTGTGA
This sequence comes from Somniosus microcephalus, assembly GCF_052327205.1. Taxonomy (NCBI): domain Eukaryota; kingdom Metazoa; phylum Chordata; class Chondrichthyes; order Squaliformes; family Somniosidae; genus Somniosus; species Somniosus microcephalus. The sequence goes on from NC_141015.1 coordinate 28,393,668, forward strand.
TTGTATGCTGAAGGATGTGAAGGAGGGGAAGGAATTATTGAGTGGTGGGGAAGGGGGTGAAAGGAGTGTTGGCAGGCGTTGTTGAGAGTGGTGGAGAGATGAAGACCTGGGCTCACCCTTGCTGTTCTTGTGAGGTCACTGAACCTCTTCCTACACTGAACCCAGGTGCTGGGGTGATGCTGCTGCTACCGACCTTGTCAGCTATCTCTGTTCAGGCCTGCTGGATAGTCACCTTGGGGGAGGCTCCTGTGGGAGCTGGGAAACCGTACCTTCTCCTTCCCCTGACCTCCTCCACAAGAACCTCCAGGGTGACTTCAGAAACTGGAGACTTCCCTGCAATTCATTCTCCTCATGCTCCTTCTTCCAGGAGTATAACAGCAAAATCTGGCATCAGGGAATGCAACCTCACTTTAAAAGGTGCATTCCTGCTTTAAACAACACTCGGGCAGCCTGCCTAAAAGTGCTCTGAGGAAATGGACAGGCTCCCGACGCGATTGGGTGGGCAGCCTGTCAATCATATTAAAATGAGGCCCGGGAGTTATAATTACCCGGGCCTCACACTGGTTACATCTTGGGGTCACACCGTTTGTCTCACCCCCCCACCCGCCCATTTCCTGCCAGAGTTATGGCTTAAGAATAGATACTGGGTGAGGATAGGTCACCAATTGCAATTCATTCATTTTGGAAGGATCTTTACGACTATCTGCCGCAATTTCTCCTTTTGCTCTTAAGCAAGATAGGTTTTTCACTATTTCCTCTAACACCCTCAAACCTACCAGGTGTTCCTGATTCCATTTTTAATGACTCTGATATTTAATTTTTTGCAATCAGAAGTGACTCAAAGATGGTAGACTGTGAGTTTAAAGAGGCTTGTCCCAAATATTGAGACAATTACATGTGTAATGGATCACGAAATTGCAAGTTTACTTGATGAATCAGTAAAATATGGTGCCAGTCATTTGTAAGATAATAAAACTGAACAGGTGGACACAATGTTTTAGGTGTCTGTGCTTTTAAACCGTTACACTTATTGCGACCTCTGGGCCTGCCACCTTGGTTAGAGCTCCTGGAAGTCTCAAAGGAGAGTGTAGACATGCTGATGCTTAATCTACATAGCAAGCAGTTTGGATAAACTTCTATAAACATGATTGTTCTGAAATTTGCCTGATTATTTGGTGTTTCACGCCAAATTAACCAATAATTAACCAATAATTATTTGAAACCTTTTGTAAACTATCAATCAAATTGGTTACTTTAGTGTCAATTCATACATTGCATCAAAATAACGAAATCTCAATTCATCACATCGCCTTAAACTTGTAGGGGTAGAAATTTGTCTTGGGTGGTTTCGCATTGGCTGCCCGTTATACGCCCCGCCCAATATTCGGTCCTATTGACTTCACTGAATTTCTACCCCTTTAAAAAATGGCTTCATTGAACTGTTTTCATGGGGCTTTTTCTATTATTCTCAATCAAGCCTGTTCCTGCAAAAAGAACCAAGAACAAGCATATTATTATATTGAGGAAAGATGCATACCCGTGGAGAACAGACATTTTTGTCCCAGATTTACTGATTTGACTTTAATTAACAGTTGGCAGTTTTATAACTTAACTTGAGAAGAACGGCTTTGCTCGAGATGAGGAGCAATATATGTCACAATATTTGTTTGTTTAGTGTTGATAGAATATATGTTTCAAGCAACTTTTTTCTCTTAACAGTTAAAGAAGGTACAGCTGTTGTTTCACATTCTGCCACACACACTCATATAAATAAATCAGAGCTACTGTACACTAAAGCAATAAACTCCTTCTATGAATTGGGAGTTTTCTTTTCTGTGGCCTACCAAGACTGTAATTCAAAAAATCAAATACCTTTTTAATACCACAATCTTTTGCCAAGAGATCGCGGAAATTTATTTCAAATCTCTATTTGATTGTAACTTATACTGACCTGTAAAAACATGGCAGCTGCTTTCTGTAGCGCAAATGTCATCTTAATTTATCACAGTGATTTATTTAAACTACAGTACCGTAAACTTTATGACAAAAAAAGAAACGTATGTAGTTTTTAAACCCATACATGTGACACTCTGACTTCACATACAATAAACTGAGAAACTAAACCTAAATAGGGGGAATAAACAATCCCTTTCAGTTGTGATTTTTTTTTCCAGGTTTCAAAAAAACATACTTTATGTCACATAATAGGTGAAAACATCTAAAGTGCTAATACTCTACTAAATTAAATTTGAATGTTAGGTCCTTTAAACAATACTTAAATTACAAGATTATGTAATAAATAATTGCAGTTTTGATTTAAAAAATCTAACTCAATTAATTATAATCTTTGGCAGTGTGCAAGATATTCCAGAACTCCTTTGGCTGATAGTTAATGTTATTCTTCTGTTTTTATGTCTCTGCAGTTAATGCACCACTCACAGATCAAGAAAAAGAAAAAAAGAAAGACTTGCATTTATATAGTGCCTTTCACGACCACTGGACATCCCAAAGCACTTTACAGCCAATGAAGCACTTTTTGATGAGTAGTCACTGTTGTAATGTAGGAAATGCTGCAGCCAATTTGCGCACAGCAAGCTCCCACCAACAGCAATGACCAGATAATGTTTTTTTTAAGTGATATTGATTGAGGGATAAATATTGGCCAAGACACTGGGGATACCTCCCATGCTCTTCTTCGAAATAGTGCCATGGGATCTCTTACGTCCACCTGAGAGAGCAGACGGGGCCTTGGTTTAACGTCTCATCCGAAAGACGGCACCTCCGACAGTGTAGTGCTCCCTCGGTACTCCACTGGAGTGTCAGCCTAGATTTTTGTGCTCGAGTCTCGGGAGTGGGACTATGAACTCACAACCTTCTGACGCAGAGGCGAAGGAGCTACCAACTGAGCTACTGGCTGACACTAAGAAGATAGTTCTGGCTGGGCACCTATAACCAGTATTCTGTCAATATTGCAATATGGTGACTTGGTGCCTCGTCTCCTAATTTGTTTCTCTTTTTCTGGGAAGAACTGACTGGATCCACTCTGCACATCTTCCTGACAGCATGGTTGAAATCAAGAATGTTAAGGGTAGTCTTCAAGTCTAAGCCAGTTCTTTATACTGTAGAACTGGTAGAAATCCCACCCGAAAGATCAAGTGCAAACAGCACTCAATTCTCCAGTATAAGCTTATATTTTCATAATTATCTACAGTACCAAATGCAAACTCAGAAGGGTTCAGGGACGACACAGGTGGTGAGAGAGGAAAATTGCATATAAGTCAAATTTAAAGGGATGGGGTCGATTAAAGAGATGTGTTACAATAATGGAACAAAAATACCTTTGAAGAGACTCAAAAGGCATCTGAACCCATTAGCAGCTTTTGCCAAGCCTGAAGGGGCAGGGGATTAAGAAATAGCAAACAAAATAAAGTGAAAGGGAACCTTAAGTTCAGGCGTGAGACTGCAGACATGTGACAGAACAGCCAGCACCTGATCCCCTTTTGATGCCTGTTGAAGGCGAGGTGGTACTGCATAACATGCTTGCAAAGACAGTCGCTCCTTGTGCACTCCACAGTACCATCCCCATGGGTCAGCATTGTAGCATGCCTCCAAGGAGGTGCAAGCAAATTTCAGACCAAAGCTGATTATAACTGCCCATGCATGTTTCAGCTTAATACTCATTGGAGTTTAGAAGAATGAAAGGTGATCTTATTGAAACATATAAGATTCTGAGGGGGATTGGCAGGGTGGATGCTGAGAGGATGTTTCCCCTAGTGGGGGTATTTAGAACTAGGGACATAGTTTCAGAATAAGGGGTCACCCATTTAAGACAGAGATGAGGAATTTCTTCTCTCAGAGGGTCGTGAATCTTTGGAATTCTCTACCCCAGAGAGATGTGGAGGCGGAGTCATTGAATATATTCAAGGCGGAGATTGACAGACATTTGGCCATCAAGGGTTATGGGGATCGGGCGGGAAAGTGGTGTTGAGGCCAAGATTGGATCAGCCATGATCTTATTGAATGGCGGAGCAGGCGCATGGGGCCGATTGGCCTACTCTTGCTCCTATTTCTTATGTTCTTATGAGTGTCCTTGAAGCTTTGCACCTGTCTTTCTGCTGACCCAGACCCTGAAAAGATAGGATCCCCGTGGTCAGGTAGGTGCACTGGGGCCAGTATCAAAATTTACGCCAGTTTCTGCGTCGATTTTGCTGACGGCAACTCGCACCAAAATTTCCTGAAAATCTCATTTTCATCTGCTGGAATATAAAAACCAGCACAAAACAAGCAGAAACCAGCTAAAACAGCCTGATTCCTTAAATCCTTCTTTATCGTATTCAATAAAACACAGCAAGTTTAGTAAAATGCAATTGTGGAAGTTTTCTCTTTTTAATGTAAAAGATTCTGATGTCATAGAGTCATACAGCACAGAAAGAGGCCCTTCGGTCCATCATGTCCGTGCCAGCCATCAAGCCCTATCTATTCTAATCCCATTTTCCAGTACTTGGTCCGTAGCCTTGTATGCTATGGCGTTTCAAGTGCTCATCTAAATGCTGCTTGAATGTTGTGAGGGTTCCTGCCTCTACCACCCTTTCAGGCAGTGAGTTCCAGATTCCAACCACCCTCTGGGTGAAAAAGTTTCTCCTCAAATCCCCTCTAAACCTCCTGCCCCTTACCTTGAAACTATGCCCCCTGGTTATTGACCCCTCTACTAAGGGGAAAAGTTTCTATCTATGCCCCTCATAATTGTGTACACCTCAATCAGGTCCCCCCTCAGCCTTCTCTGCTCTAAGGAAAACAACCCCAGCCTGTCCAGTCGCTCTTCATAGCTGAAGCACTCCAGCCCAGGTAACATCCTGGTGAATCTCCTCTGCACCCTCTCCAATGCAATCACATCCTTCCTATAGTGTGGCGACCAGAACTGCATACAGTATTCCAGCTGTGGCCTAACTAGCGTTTTGTACAGCTCCATCATAACCTCCCTGCTCTTATATTCTGTGCCTCAGCTAATGAAGGCAAGAATCCCATATGCCTTCTTAACCACCTTATCTACCTGTCCTGCTGCCTTCAGGGATCTATGTACATGCACACCAAGGTCCCTCTGATCCTCTGTCCTTCCTAGGGTCCTACCATTCATTGTGTATTCCCTTGCCTTGTTCGTCTTCCCAAAATGCATCACCTCACACTTTTCAGGGTTAAATTCCATTTGCCACTGTTCTGCCCATCTGACCAACCCGTCTATATCGGCCTGTAGCCTGAGGCTCACCTCCTCGCTATTTACCACTCCACCAATTTTCGTGTCATCTGCGAACTTACTGATCATACCTCCTACATTCTCATTAATGTACACTACAAACAGCAAAGGACCCAGCACTGATCCCTGTGGAACACCACTGGACACAGACTTCCAGTCACAAAAACAACCTTCAACCATCACCCTCTGCCTCCTGCCACTAAGTCAATTTTGGATCCAATGTGCCAAATTGCCCTGGCTCTCATAGATACAAAAAAGATAGGAGCAGGAGTAGGCCATTCGGCCCTTTGAGCCTGCTCCGCCATTCATAGAGATCATGGCTGATCATCCAACTTCAGTACCCTGTCACTGCTTTCTCCCCATATCTCTTGATCCCTTTAGCCTTAAGAGATGTATCCAACTCCTTCTTGAATATATTTAATGAATTGGCCTCCACTGCCTTCTGTGGTAGAGAATTCCACAGGTTCACCACTCTCTGGGTGAAGAAATTCCTCCTCATCTCTGTCCTAAATGGCTTACTGTGACCCCTGGTTCTGGACTCCCCGACCATCGGGAACATCCTTCCTGCATCTAGTCTGTCTAGTCCTGTTAGAATTTGATAAGTTTCAATGAGATCGCCTCTCATTCTTCTAAACTCCAGTGAGTATAAGCCCAATCAACCCAATCTCTCCTCATACGTCATTCCTGCCATCCCAGGTATCAGCCTGGTGAATCTTCACTGTACTCCCTCCATGGCAAGAACATCCTTCCTCAGATAAGGTGACCAAAACTGCACACAGTACTCAAGGTGTGGTCTCACCAAGGCCCTGTACAACTGCAGCAGGACATCCTTGTTCCTGTACTCAAACCCTCTTGCTACAAAGGCCAACATACCATTTGCCTTCTTAACCACCTGCTGCACCTGCATGCTTACCTTCAGCGACTGGTGCACAAGGACACCCAGGTCTCGTTGCAATTCCCCTTCTCCCAATCTATTGCCATTCAGATAATAATCTGCCTTCCTGTTTTTGACACTAAAGTGGATAACCTCGCATTTATCCACGTTATATTGCATCTGCCATGCTTCTGCCCAATCACCCAACCTGTCCAAATTGTACTGGAGTTTCTCGGCATCCTCCTCACAGCACACACGCCCACCCAGCTTTGTGTTGTCTGCAAACTTGGAGATACTACATCTAGTTCCCTCGTCTAGATCATTAATATATATTGTGAATAGCTGGGGGTCCGAGGACTGATCCCTGCGGTACCCCACTAGTCACTGCCTGCCACTCGGAAAAAGACCCGTTTATTCCAACTCTTGGCTTTCTGTCTGCCAACCAGTTCTCTATCCAAGTCAATACCTTGCCCCCAATGCGGCAGCGGCGGGAATCCGAGCGGCGGCAGTATAAAAGGTAAGCCTGAGGCGTGGGTAGGCCTCAGTGCGGCAGCGGCGGGAATCTCAGCGGCGGCAGTATAAAAGGTGAGCCCGTGGCGCGGGTAGGCCTCAGTGCGGCAGCCGCGGGAACCCGAGCGGTGGCAGTATATAAAGTAAGCCCGAGGCACGGGTAGGCCTCAGTGCGGCAGCAGCGGGAACCCGAGCGGCGGCAGTATATAAAGTAAGCCCGAGGCGCGGGTAGGCGTACTAGTCTCCAATCTCAGAGGGAGAGAAGTAAAAAGAAATCGAGGTGTGACGTCACCACAAAGCAGGTAAGTGATTGGTTGGTAAGTATTTCTCTCTTTTTTAAAACTTTAACTCAGTGGTTTATAGTTTTTAAACTCTCTGTGGTGTAGCGGGGACAGTTTGTAAACCAGGGCCCTTAAATATATCATTTAACTGTCGTGAAATTGGTGGGATTCATTTGTTTAATTTAATTTGAATTAACTAAAGGGTAAGTCATGGCAGGACAGCCCAGTGCCATGGTATGCTCCTCATGCGCTATGTGGGAACTCGGGGCACTTCCTGTGTCCCTGACAACCATGTGTGCAGGAAGTGTGTCCAGCTGCAGCTACCGGCAGACTGCATTACGGTGCTGGAGCAGCGATTGGATACATACTGGACCATTTGCGATGCTGGGGACGTCGTGAATAGCACGTTTAATCAGTTGGTCACACCGCCGGTAAAGGTGGCACAGAGGGAACGGGTGACCAACAGGCAGAGTAGTAGGCGCAGGCAGGTAGTGCAGGGGTCCCCTGTGGCCATCCCCCTCTCAAACAGATATACCGCTTTGGATACTGATGGGGGGGATGGCTTACCAGGGGAAGGCAGCAGCAGCCAACTTCCTGGCACCGGAGGTGGTTCTGCTGCACAGGACGGGAGGAAAAAGACTGGGAGAGCTATAGTGATAGGGGATACTATTGTAAGGGGGATAGGCATTTCTGCGGCCGCAAATGACTCCAGGGTGGTGTGTTACCTCCCTGGTGCAAGGGTCAAGGATGTGTCAGAGCGGCTGCAGAACATTTTGGAAGGGGAGGGTGAACAGCCAGTTGTCGTGGTGCATATAGGTACCAACGATATAGGTAAAAACCGGGATGCGGTCCTAAAAGCTGAATATAGGGAGTTAGGAGGTAAATTTAAAAAATAGGACCTCAAAGGTAGTAATCTCAGGATTGCTACCAGTGCCACGTGCTAGTCAGAGTAGAAATAGAAAGATATTTCAGATGAATACGTGGCTAGAGGAATGGTGCAAGGGGGAGGGATTCAAATTCCTGGGATTTTGGAACCGGTTCTGGGGGAGGTGGGACCAGTACAAAACGGACGGTTTGCACCTGGGCAGGGCCGGGACCGATGTCCTAGGGGGAGTGTTTGCTAATGCTGTGGAGGAGGGTTTAAACTAAAATGGCAGGGGGTTGGGAACCTGAGCGGAGAGACAGAGGAAAGGGAAACAAGGATAAAAGCAAAAGACAGGAAGGAGGAAAAAAAAAGGGGCAGGCAGAGAAATCAAGGGTTTAAATCAAACATGGCCACAGTAAATAATAATTCTAAAAGACCTAAGAGCGTTAAAAAAACAAGCCTGAAGGCTTTGTGTCTTAATGCAAGGAGCATTCATGATAAGGTGGATGAATTAGCTGCGCAGAGGTAAACGAATATGATATGATTGGGATTACGGAAACATGGCTCCAGGGTGGCCAAGGCTGGGAACTCAATATCCAGGGGTATTCATACCTGGAATAGTGGGAGGAGTCAGCCGAGGCATGTCCAGACCTGTACCTAGTGGAATACACATACAGACACAGACAGGTATGACAGTGGTTTACCACATTCACCCCTTGTTTAAAAATGAGTCCGGCGGGGTGAAGTGTATTTAAAAGTTCGTGTATTGGAGTCTCTCCGGAGGTCTTGTCTGCCGCTGTGATCGACGTGGCGACGGCAGGGGTGGTGGAGCTTCCGGCGTCGCGTCCCGTGTAGGCTGGGGCCCTGGAGTGTAGTCCTCATGGGTGACGGGCTCAGGCGTGCCGGCTGCTGGGGTTGGATATCGGGTCGTGGGGGGGGTGGTAATGGGTAGTGGGTTACAGCGGTCCCCGAGGGTGCGAGGTCTCGTATGGAGACTGTGTCCTCCCGCCCGTCCGGGTACGCAATGTAAGCGTACTGGGGGTTGGCGTGGAGGAGGTCGACCCTCTCGACCAGGGGGTCCGTTTTATTGGCCCTCACGTGTCTTCTCAGTAGTACCGGCCCTGGGGACGTCAGCCATGGCGGTAGCGATGTCCCCGATGTGGACTTCCTTGGGAAGACAAACATTTTCTCGTGAGGGGTGGCATTGGTGGCAGTGCAGAGAAGTGACCGAATCGAGTGGAGCGCATCGGGGAGCACCTCCTGCCAGCGGGAGGTCGGAAGGCCCCTAGACTTTAAGGCTAGTAGGGCGGCCTTCCAAACAGTTGCATTCTCTCTTTCCACCTGTCCGTTCCCCCGGGGGTTGTAACTGGTGGTCCTGCTTGTGGCTATACCCCTAGCGAGCAGGTACTGGCGGAGTTCGTCGCTCATAAACGATGAGCCCCGGTCGCTATGGATATAGCTGGGGAAACCGAACAGGGTGAAGAGGCTGTTCAGAGATTTAATGACCGTGGCACTGGTCATGTCCGGGCAGGGGATAGCGAATGGGAACCGGGAGTACTCGTCAATGATGTTGAGGAAGTACACATTGCGGTCGGAGGAGGGGAGAGGCCCTTTGAAATCGACGCTCAGGCGTTCGAAAGGGCGAGTGGCTTTTATCAGGTGGGCTCTGTCTGGTCTATAAAAGTGCGGTTTGCACTCAGCGCAGACTTGGCAGTTCTTGGTCATGGTCCTGACCTCCTCGATGGAGTAAGGCAGGTTGCGGGCCTTGATGAAGTGGAAGAACCTGGTGACCCCCGGGTGGCAGAGGTCATTGTGGAGGGCCCTCAGCCTATCGATCTGCGCGCTGGCGCAGGTGCCACGCGATAGGGCATCTGGGGGTTCATTGAGCTTCCCAGGCCGGTACAAGATCTCGTAATTGTAGGTGGAAAGTTCGATTCTCCACCTCAAGATCTTGTCATTTTTGATTTTGCCCCTCTGCTTGTTGTTGAACATAAAAGCAACTGAACGCTGGTCAGTGAGCAGGGTAAATCGTTTTCCGGCCAGGTAGTGCCTCCAATGACGCACAGCCTCCACGATAGCCTGGGCCTCCTTCTCGACCGCGGAGTGTCTGGTCTCTGGGCCCTGGAGGGTTCGTGAGAAGAATGCCACAGGTCTCCCCGCCTGATTAAGGGTGGCGGCCAGAGCGAAGTCGGACGCATCGCTTTCCACCTGGAAGGGGATGGATTCGTCCACTGCGTGCATGGTGGCTTTGGCAATGTCTTCCTTGATACGGTGGAAGGCTAAGCGGGCCTCTGCCGTCACGGGAAAAGAGGTGGACTTGATCAGCGGACGGGCTTTGTCTGCATAGTAGGGGACCCACTGAGCGTAGTAGGAAAAAAACCCTAGGCACCTCTTCAGAGCTTTTAGGCAGTGGGGCAGTGGGAGTTCCATAAGGGGACGCATCCGGTCCGGGTCGGGACCGATGACCCCGTGTTCTACAACACAGCCAAGGATGGCGAGGCGGTCTGTGCGGAATATGCACTTCTCCTTGTTATATGTCAGGTTCAGGAGTTGGGCGGTGCGGAGGAATTTCTCGAGGTTTGCGTCATGGTCCTGCAAGTCATGGCCGCAGATGGTCACATTATCTAGGTAAGGGAAAGTGGCCTGCAGCTCGTTTTGATCGACCATCCGGTCCATCTCCCTTTGGAAGACGGAGACCCCGTTGGTAACGCCGAAGGGAACCCTAAGGAAGTGATAGAGGCGGCCGTTTGCCTCAAAAGCAGTATACTGGCGGTCTTCAGGGCTGATGGGGAGCTGGTGGTACGCTGATTTCAGGTCAATGGTCGAAAAGACGCGGTACTGCGCGATCTGGTTGACCATGTCAGCTATGCGGGGGAGTGGGTAGGCGTCCAGCAGGGTGTAGCGGTTTATTGTTTGGCTGTAGTCGATGACCAGGCGTTGTTTCTCGCCGGTCTTAACGACCACAACCTGGGCTCGCCAGGGGCTGGAGCTGCCCTCAATAATCCCCTCCTTCAGGAGCCGTTCCACTTCGGTTTTGATGAAAACCCTGTCCCCGGCACTGTATCGCCTGCTCTTTGTGGCGATGGGCTTACAGTCGGGGGTGAGGTTAGCAAACAGTGGGGGGGGTGGGACTCTGAGTGTGGAGAGGTTGCATCTGGTGCGCGGCGGGCAATTTGGAGGCTGCTGGCTGCGGACTGTGAGTGGGGGGAGGGGGCCACCGTACGCCATCGTAACGCTTTTGAGGTGGCACTGGAAATCCAACCCCAGTAGAACGGCAGCGCAGAGGTCGGGCAGGACCAGGAGTTTAAAATTATTGAACACAGTCCCGTCTACTACTAGTGTCACCACGCAGTAGCCGCCAATGTCCGCTGATTGGGACTCGGAGGCCATAGAAATCCGCTGGTGCGCAGGCAGGACTGGGAGAGAGCAACGCCGCACCGTGTCGGGGTGGATGAAGCTCTCTGTGCTCCCGGAGTCAAAAAGGCAGTTTATTGCATGGCCGTTTACCTTAACGTCCATTTTGGACCGAGCTAGCTGGTGCGGTCTCGTTTGGTCCAGCGTCACAGAGGCCAGCGTAGGGGTCGGTGTGTTGCTGCGAGTATCAGATGGGGGGGGGTTGGCGGTCTGCTGCGTCCCGGCTGGTGTCCAAGATGGCGGTGTCCATGATTCCCATGTGGCTGGAGTCGTCCAAGATGGCTGCTGCTGCGGTGGTTCGCACATGGCTGGGGTTGCCCAAGATGGCGGCTCGCACGGCCCACACGCGGCGCTGCTGGCGTTTGGGGTGGCTTTGGCCTTGCAGACGCTGGCGTAGTGTCCCTTTTTCCCGCAGCCCGAGCAGGTCGCATTCTTCGCCGGGCAGCGCGCTCTGGGGTGTTTGGCCTGGCCACAGAAGTAGCATTTCTGGCCTTGGGATACTGCTGTCTGGCTTTGGGACACTGCTGCGGTAGTTGGGCCGTTGTTGGGCTGGCACGGTGCTATGGGGCTGTCCTACCGTGTCCCAGGTTGTCGTTCCCCGCGGCGTCCACGGTGCAGAGGAGTAGGCATCCATGCCCCGGAAGGCTGCGTCCAGCGTTAGTGCGATGTCGGAGGCTTTGTCGAGGGTGAGGTCACTCTGCTCCAGCAGTCGCTGTCGGGTGTAGTTGGACCTGTGGCCCGCTACGAAGGCATCCCGGATCAGTTCCTCCGTGTACTTAGTGGGCGTTACCGCCTTACACCCACAGGCCCGGCCAAGCACGGACAGTGCTTGGAGGTATTCCTCAGTCGATTCCCCAGGTTGTTGCTTGCGACTCCCCAGAAGGTGCCTAGCATATACTTCGTTCACAGGGCGCGTGTACTGGGTCTTGAGGAGCTGGAGGGCGGCTGTGTACGAGGTCGCGTCCCGGATGACTGAGTACACTCGGTGGTTCACCTTGGAGAACAGGACAGACAGTTTGTCCGCATCCGTTTCGACCGCAGTGGAGGCAGTCAGGAATGTCTCGAAGCACGTGAGCCAGTGAGCAAACTTGGTGGAAGCGTCCGCTTCCCGACTGTCCAGGTCCAGGCATGCTGGTGTGAGGATCTTCTCCATTATAAAAAATTTAGTTAATAAAATTGATGCGCCATCAATTACTCAAAAGACTGAGGTTGAGCGAGTAACAACCAGGCTTTTATTAACTAAAGAATGAAGGTCTTGTCTCGAGTGGTCGACCCGTCCAGAATACTAAGGGACTGGGAGGTAGTCACTTATATACCTGGAATAGTGGGAGGAGTCAGCCGAGGCATGTCCAGACCTGTACCTAGTGGAATACACATACAGACACAGACAGGTATGACAGTGGTTTACCACACATTCATGATAAGGTGGATGAATTAGCTGCGCAGAGGTAAACGAATATGATATGATTGGGATTACGGAAACATGGCTCCAGGGTGGCCAAGGCTGGGAACTCAATATCCAGGGGTATTCAATATTCAGGAAAGATAGGCAAAAAGGAAAAGGAGGTGGGGTAGCATTGCTGGTTAAAGAGGGGATTAACACAATTGAAAGGAAGGATATTAGCTCTGATGATGTGGAATCTGTATGGGTGGAACTGAAAAATACCAAGGGGCAGAAAACGTTAGTGGGAGTGGTATATAGACCTCCAAACAATAATGCAGAGGTCGGGGATGGCATTAAACGGGAAATTAGAGAAGCGTGCAATAAGGGCACAGCAGTTATCATGGGTGACTTTAATCTACATATAGATTGGGCCAACCAAATTAGTAACAATACTGTGGAGGAGGAATTCCTGGAGTGTATACGGGATGGTTTCCTGGACCAATATGTCGAGGAACCAACCAGAGATCAGGCCATCTTAGACTGGGTATTATGTAATAAGAAAGGATTAATTAGCAATCTTGTTCTGCGAGGTCCCTTGGGTCAGAGCGATCATAATATGATAGAATTCTTCATTAAGATGGAGAGTGAAATAGTTGACTCAGAGACTAGGGTCCTGAATTTAAATAAAGGGGACTACGATGGTATGAGGTGTGAGTTGGGTAGGATTGATTGGGGAATGACACTCAAAGGGTTGACGGTGGATGGGCAATGGCAAACATTCAAAAATTGCATGGATGAACTACAGAATTTGTTCATCCCAATTTGGCATAAAAATAAAACAAAAAAGGTGACTCAACCGTGGCTAACAAGGGAAATTAGAGATAGCATAAGATCCAAGGTGAGGACATATAAATTGGCCAGAAAAAGCAGTAAACCTGAGGATTGGGAGCAGTTTAGGATTCAACAAAGGAGGACAAAGGGATTAATTAAGAGGGGGAAAATAAAGTATGAGAGTAAGCTTGCAGGGAACATAAAAACTGACTGTAAATGCTTTTATAGATATGTGAAGAGAAAAAGATTGGTGAAGTCAAGCATAGGTCCCTTACAGTCAGAATCGGGGGAATTTATAATGGGGAACAAAGAAATGGCAGACCAATTAAATACATACTTTGGTTCTGTCTTCACAAAGGCAGACACAAATAACCTCCCAAAGATGTCGGGGAACATAGGGTCTAATGACAGGGAGGAACTGATAGAAATCAGTATTTGTAGGGAAATGGTGTTAGGGAAATTGATGGGATTGAGGGCCGATAAATCCCCAGGGCCTGATAATCTACATCCTAGGGTACTTAAGGAAGTGGCCCTAGAAATAGTAGATGCATTGCTGGTCATCTTCCAAAATTCGATAGACTCTGGAACAGTACCCATAGATTGGCGGGTAGCTAATGTTACCCCACTGTTCAAAAAGGGTGGTAGAGAGAAAACGGGGAATTACAGACCGGTAAGCCTGACATCGGTAGTGGGGAAAATGCTAGAGTCCATTATAAAGGATGTAATAGCAGAGCACTTGGAAAAAAGTGACCGGATCAGACAAAGTCAACATGGATTTACAAAAGGTAAATCGTGCTTGATTAATCTACTGGAATTTTTTGAGGATGTAACTGGTAAAATAGATAAGGGAGAACCAGTGGATTTGGTGTATTTGGATTTTCAGAAGGCTTTCAATAAGGTCCCGCATAAGAGATTAGCGTGTAAAATTAAGGCACATGGGATTGGGGGCAAGGTATTGACTTGGATAGAGAACTGGTTGGCAGACAGAAAGCAAAGAGTTGGAATAAACGGCTCTTTTTCCGAGTGGCAGGCAGTGACTAGCGGGGTACCGCAGGGATCGGTCCTTGGACCCCAGCTATTCACAATATATATTAATGATCTGGATGAGGGAACTAGATGTAATATCTCCAAGTTTGCAGACGACTCAAAGCTGGGTGGGTGTGTGTGCTGTGAGGAGGATACCGAGAATCTCCAGTATGATTTGGACAGGTTGGGTGATTGGGCAGAAGCATGGCAGATGCAATATAACGTGGATAAATGCGAGGTTATCCACTTTGGTGTCAAAAACAGGAAGGCAGATTATTATCTGAATGGCAATAGATTGGGAGAAGGGGAAGTGCAACGAGACCTGGGTGTCCTTGTGCACCAGTCGCTGAAAGTAAGCATGCAGGTGCAGCAGGCGGTTAAGAAGGCAAATGGTATGTTGGCCTTCGTAGCGAGAGGGTTTGAGTACAGGAATAAGGATGTCTTGCTGCAGTTGTACAGGGCCTTGGTGAGACCACATCTGGAGTATTGTGTGCAGTTTTGGTCACCTTATCTGAGGAAGGATGTTCTTGCCATGGAAGGAGTGCAGCGAAAATTCACCAGGCTGATACCTGGGATGGCAGGAATTATGTATGCGGAGAGATTGAGTCTATTGGGCTTGTACTCGCTGGAGTTTAGAAGAATGAGAGAGGATCTCATCGAAACTTATAAAATTCTAACAGGACTAGACAGACTAGATGCTGGAAGGATGTTCCCGATGGTCGGGGAGTCCAGAACCAGGGGTCACAGTCTAAGGATAAGGGGTAAGCCATTTAGGACAGAGGTGAGGAGGAATTTCTTCACCCAGAGAGTGGTGAACCTGTGGAATTCTCTACCAAAGAAGGCAGTAGAGGCCAATTCATTGAATATATTCAAGAAGGAGTTGGATATATTTCTTAAGGCTAAAGGGATCAAGTGATATGGAGAGAAGGCAGGAACAGGGTACTGAATTTGGACGATCAGCCATGATCTCTATGAATGGCAGAGCAGGCTCGAGGGGCCGAATGGCCTACTCCTGCTCCTATCTTCTATGTTTCTATGTTTCAATCCCATGTGCCTTAACTTTACACGCTAATCTCTTATGCGGGACCTTATCAAAAGCCTTCTGAAAGTCCAAATACACCACATCCACTGGTTCTCTCTTATCTATTTTACCAGTTACATCCTCAAAAAATTCCAGATTAGTCAAGCACGATTTACCTTTTGTAAATCCATGTTGACTTTGTCCAATCCTGTCACTGTTTTCCAAGTGCTCTGCTATTACATCTTTTATAATTGACTCTAGCATTTCCCCACTACCGATGTCAGTGGGCTCATGGGCTCTTACCTTCTTGACCAGTCTCCCATGCGGGATTTTGTCAAAAGCCTATGTAGACCAAAAGTCCATGTAGACTACATCAACTGCACTAACCTCGTCCACACACCTAGTCACCCCCTCGATAAAAGCATTCCAAAAGGAAGATACAGTGGAGGTCTCCGTAAGGAGAATTTTTTTTTTAAATCACAAAAAATTGTATAAAACACCAGAAATAATGACTTTGAGTCCTTCTGTGCCTACAATTTTGGATGTAAATTTACACGCGTTCAGAACCAGTGTGAATGCAGGAAGCTTGCGTTCTCTGGCCTTTTGCATGGGGGTGGAGCTATGTTAATAATATAAGTAGGGTTTTGGCGGACATAACTCAGGGGTTGCGCAAGTGATCAAGAAAATTAGCAAGTAATGAAGTTCTGATGTAAAACTGGAGTAAGCCGGTAACAATTAATTATAAAATTAATTGAGCAACAATATTATTATTGTTCAATAGGCTTCTTTTTATAGAAAGCCCTTAATTTTTCTAATGCAATAAATCAAATAACATCAAATAATTCTGTACATACATAGTATTCATAATATTTGCAGTACAGAAACAGGCCATTCCATCCCCACAAATATATTTTTTTAAATGGTTAGTCAGCTGTCGAGACATTCAATACCTGGCATTGATGTTCATAGTCTTCATCACATGTTATAGTTGTCTGGGTATGAAATTTATCTGGGACTACCACAGCTGCTCCTCCATTCATTATAGTTGTGGGATACACTGTCACTCACCTGCAATCATTTCCTAAAGTTGTTGAGGGATATTGAAATCTGTGCAACCACAAAGTCTTTCAGGAGTGCCACAATAAAACAATTGAATGTTTTAGCATGCTAACTCATTGCTTGTTAGGAAGAGCTACACATGCAGTCATTTTGATTTTTTTTCTTGTTTCTTTTGCTGCTTTGTTCTATGTCCTGTCATGCTGCGTATTATACACTGGACAGACGACCTCGTCCTTCCTTTATCTATGCTTTATCTAGCCTGCCTCCAATAGGTGTGTACAAGCAGCCACTGGTGCTCCTCTTCATTCTTTAGTCCTTCTCCCTGATAACCTAGCAAAGGTCAGATGTTTCTCATGTGTTCAAGTCATTGGCATGCTGGAATATGTATGTCTTCCCAACTGCCTTATTTCAGGTGAGACCATGTAGGTACGTCTGGCTGCAGTATCATTAATGAAATTAAGCCCCTCCAGCAATTGAGGCTAATATACAAGTAAGGTTAAAGTTGGACTATTAAATCATGCAAATACTCATTAAACTCTTTATGCAGTTTTGGCAAACATTCAAAAATATTCTATAAATGTATGAATTAACAAATTACACTTGAAATGTTAATGAAACCAGATCAGATTGCTGAGGTAGTGACCTTTGTGCAATATATTGCAGCACATCATAGTAAAAAGTACAAAAATATCCAATGTCGAATTCAGTGGTATATGTTACATTCTGCATAGACGAAATTCCACTAATTATAACTGATCTTCACTTCAGAAGAGATTTCTTGTCTGGCAAATGCCCACTGGTAAGTCTGTTTCACTTTAGTTCTAATAAATTATGTTCTAGAATATTCTTTTTAGGAGGGTAGAGGGAAGTAACCTTTTTATGCTTATCAAGTTGAGAGTAGCCAATGCTGGGGAATTAAATGTTTCTACTTTCTGCACCATGTGTTCGCATGAAACACAATCAGATCAAGTGTACCACATTAATCTCACATTCCACTGCTCCAACGATGCACCAGAATCCCAGTCTCATAAAGCACTTGTTACTGTATCAGTTTGACATTTTTGGATTTCCTATACCACCCATTCATATGGTTTCTCTGAGTGATTGCCAGTTACTGCTGAATATTGAGTGGTTTTTTTTGCTATAGTCTCATGGTCAATTAGAACTAGGTTGTGATCATCCAAACTTATTTAAAGGACACATAGCATGTTAATTACATCCTCTTGGGTTGAATCTGAATATTATTACAAGGACACTGCTCAGACCCATTATGCCATCTGGTCTCCCACATTAATATGCTCTATTTATAGCTTATGTGTAGGATATTTTGTTACAAGAAGTTAACTTAGTAAAATCTCATTAACTCATATCACTAGGGCAAGAGCACCATCAAAGTATGTGCTCCTTTTTGGGAAACTTTACTCCATAATATTTCCTTTTTGATTCCCACCCATGTACACCTTGCTCAAGAGGACAGGTTGGTGCAGCCCGTAAATGCCATCAATGACCTACCCACTGGACGTCACGCTTAAATAGTATAACAAGGGGTCCCTTCCATCATTCAGATGGTATATCCAAGATAAACAAACTCCCTACTCCTCAAAGGTAAGTCTGAATATAAATTTTCATGAAGTCCAGAACTCAAAGTCAGGTTTTATAATATAATGCTACATTGTTGTAGCTGTCCGGTTCATTCATTTGCTTTAGTTGCTTTTGTTTGAACATCACAGTAATCTGTGATGTAAATACGGCAACACTGCAATAGGCAAAATTAATTCAGTTCATGATGGTGGGAAGTCTGCAACCTATTACCTATTGAGTTACTCAGTGGATTATTTTTGTGCATCCCACAAGGTTATTCTATACATTGTATATTTTTTTTAAAGTTATTTTAGCCATGGATATGGAGATGGGGCTTATTTTTGGGAACCTCAATTGCTCACTTTAATTCTGTGGAAATTTGGTATTATTCATATTGAGGTTTTCTGGTAAAAAAAAACCCCTGCAAAAATGAATTAAAATACTTTTCCGTCACTAATACTATAATACACTACTTTTGTGTCCCACTATATAATGGGTTCTAAATTTGCCTTGTATGGGACATGCTCTATGTAAGTGTAGTTTCACTTGTCAATAATGTTAAAAAAAATCTTACTCTGCCAACCCTAAAGTCTGAGTCTATATTACATATTTTCTTTCATTCGGCTTAATGGTTCTAATGGCCCAAAATTTGCGGTCGGAGGATTACCGCGGGCGGATGCCTCTGACCTGTAAAAAATCTACAAATTTACCCGGTGGTCCGGGCAGTACAGAGACTCGCGCGATCCTGGGCCTCTACAGGTACCCACGTATCCCGGGGCCCATGTATCCCGGGGCGCAGGCGCTCGCAAGCGCTGCTGGGATCACGTGGGCCGGCCCAACTAATAAAAGAAGGGAATCCCCATTCATACTTATGGGAGTTCTGTATAAATGGAATCCCCATAAGTATGAATGGGGATCACTTAAAAAATACACGAACACATAAAATTAAAAAAAATTAAATTACATATTTAAAATGAATTAAAATGCCATTTAATTAAATATTTTAAACAAAAATTTAATTATGTTTTAACAGGGCTAGAAATAAACTTACCTTGTTGGACAGGGTTTTAAAGTATAAATGAGTGATAACATTTTATTTTTCTATTTTTTAAAACTCTTATGCTGGTAACAGCAGGCCTTACGCCTGCTTTTACCAGGCATAAGAATTTCACGGGCATTCAGCGGATGGAGCCCAACTCTCCGCCCCGGAGGCCCTTTTTCCGGGAATGCGGTTCATGTGTCAAGAGAATTCTTGGCAGATCGCAAGTTCCAGGTTTTCGCGCATGCGCTTCGCATGCCTAAACCCGGAACTTGCGCGGCCCCTAGGGGCACATATACACCTCGTATGCACCTGTGGGGGTCACAAATTACGATCCATTGTGTAACAAGCAGACTAGTCCCTTGTTTCTGACTGCTTATCTGATGAATAAAATGAGGATTAGATTCATATCAAATGCTGTAAACCAATCCATGTTATCTAGGTCCCCACCATTAGAGAAGCCAGTCTTCAGCCAATTCGATTCACTCCACGTGATATTCAGAAACAGCTGAGCGCACTGGATAAAGCAAAGGCTATGGGCCCCGACAACATCCCGGCTGTCGTGCTGAAAACTTGTGCTCCAGAACTAGCAGTGCGTCTAGCCAAGCCATTTCAATACAGCTACAACACTGGCATCTACCTGACAATGTGGAAAACTGCCCAGGTATGTCCTGTCCACAAAAAGCTGGACAAATCCAATCCAGCCAATTACCACCCCATCAGTCAACTCTCAATCATCAGCAAAGTGATGGAAGGTATCGTTGACAGTACTATCAAGATGCACTTGCTCACCGATAACCTGCTCACCGATGCTCAGTTTGGGTTCCGACAGGACCACTTGGTTCCAGACCTCATTACAGCCTTGGTCCAAACATGGACAAAAGAGCTGAATTCCAGAATCAGGGGGGAAACTCTCCACTGGCTTGAGTCATACCTAGCGCAAAGGAAGATGGTTGTGCTTATTGGAGGTCAATTATCTCAGCCCCAGGACATCGCTGCAGGAGGTCCTCAGGGCAGTGTCCTAGGCCCAACTATCTTTAACTGCTTCATCAATGACCTTCCCTCCATCATAAAGTCAGAAATGGGGATGTTTGCTTATGATTGCACAGTGTTCAGTTCCATTCACAACTCCTCAGATAATGAAGCAGTCCATGCCCACATACAAGACCTGGATGATATTCAGGCTTGGGTTGATAAGTGGCAAGTAACACTTGTGCCACACAAGTGCCAGGCAATGACTATCTCCAACAAGTGAAAGTCTAACCACCACCCCTTGACATTCATCGGCATTGCCATCACCGAATTCCCCACCATCAACATCCTGGAGGTCACCATTGACCAGAAACCTAACTGGACGTGCCAATAAATACGGTGGCAACAAGAGCAGGTCAGAGGCTGGGTATTCTGCGACGAGTGTCTCTCCTCCTGACTTCCCAAACCCTTTCCACCATCTACAAGGCACAAGTCAGGAGTGTGATGGAATACTCTCCACTTTCCTGGATGAGTGCAGCTCCAACAACACTCAAGAAGCTCGACACCATCCAGGACAAAGCAGCCCGCTTGATTGGCACCCCAGCTACCAACTTAAACATTCACTCCCTCCACCACCGGCACACCGTGGCTGCAGTGTTTGCCATCTGCAAGATGCACTGCAGCAACTTGCCAAGGCTTCTTCGGCAGCACCTCCCAAACTTGCGACCTCTTCCACCTAGAAGGACAAGGGCAGCAGGTGCATGGGAACACCACCACCTCCAAGTTCCCCTCCAAGTCACACACCATCCAACTTGGAAATATATTGCCGTTCCTTCATCGTCGCTGGGTCAAAATCGTGGAACTCCCTTCCTAACAGTACTGTGGGTGTACCTTCAGCACACGGACTGCAGCAGTTCAAGAAGGCAGCTCACCACCACCTTCTCAAGGGCAATTAGGGATGGGGGATAAATGCTGGCTGTGCCAGTGATGCCCACATCCCAGGAACGAATAAAAAAAATTAAAGTACTCTGATTTATTCAGGTATAATGACCTATTTTGGTGGGTTTATTTGGCGCATTGTATAGTGTTCATCAGACTTAACTGTGGTTAAAGAGCAATTATTTCTGAAACTATGATAGCTTTAATTGACCTACAAAAATGCAGTTAAATGCAAACATGGGGGCCAATTATATACAATGATGTGATACGAAAGCTTTGTGCTGGTGTTGGTGTCAAGTACAGGTCTCCTGCTAAGTAATTTTCTGGAGACATTTTGCTGGTTTATAAACAAAATAAACACTAATTGGTTTGCAAATTAACAGTGACTTAGACGCCAGGTACTATTGTCTACTCATTTGGCTTTAGGTGGTCTGAGGGAACAGAAATGTTTAGGTACTTTCAAAAAACCTACTACTGAGCAATCTAAAAAGTACATTAAATAATTACTTTTACATTTCAACCGTCAGATTGTTTTAACTTTTATTCATTTTAATGAAGTGCAATATAAGGAAGAGAGAATATTGTGGATTGGTTAGTGGATAAGTGCTCAGTAGTGGTAATTGTGAATAGGACACAAATGATTACAGTGTACAATGTGGTAATCTGCAAATTGTGTGCTTGTGTGGCAAGTGTCTGAGGCTGAACCAGGCTGTTCACAACCTTGGTGTCATATTTGACCCCGAGCTTCCGACCACATATTAGCGCCATCATTAAGACCACCTATTTCCACCTCCATAATATCACCTGACTCCGCTCCTGAATCCCTCATCCATGCCTTTGTTACCTCTAGACTTGACTATTCCATGCACTTCTGGCCCGGCTACTGACCATAGAGCACATATACCAGAAACGCTGTTTACGGAGGTCACGGACCATCATCAAAGACCCTACCCACCCCAGCCACAGTCTGTTCGCCCTCCTGCCATCTGGGAGACGCTACAGATGCATTCGCACCCGAATGACCAGATTTAGGAACAGCTTCTTTCCCAGGGCTGTCATCCTACTGAACTCCACAAATAAACTCTAAAGCCTGCACATCTGCCAATGCACTTTATTATGGTTATGTTTATGTTAATGTATTACAAGCCAAATGAATGTTGAATGTTTAAATGTCTTAATCTAAATGTACACTCTCGGGAGCCGCAAGCCTACATTTCGTTGTACTGCACTTGTGCACTAACAATGACAATAAAGTTGATTATGATTATGATTATGATTATGATTCCACCCTCCATTAACTTGAGGTCATCCAAAACTCTGCTGCCTGTGTCCTAACTCACACCAAGTCCTGTTCACCCATCACCCCTATGCTTGTTGATCTACATTGGCTCCTGGTAAAGCAAAGCCTCGATTTTAAAATTCTCATCTTTGTTTTCAAATCCATCCATGGCCTGGCCTTCCCTATCTCTGTAATCTCCTCCAGCCCTATAATCTCCAGAGATCTCTGGCATCCAGTTCTGGCCTCTTGCAGATCCCAAATTTTATTCACTCCACCATTGGCAGCTGTGCCTTCAGTTGCCAAGGCCCTAAGCTCTGGAATTCCTTCCCTAAACCTCTCTG
Source organism: Somniosus microcephalus (assembly GCF_052327205.1). NCBI lineage: Eukaryota > Metazoa > Chordata > Chondrichthyes > Squaliformes > Somniosidae > Somniosus > Somniosus microcephalus. The sequence continues at coordinate 28,416,335 of NC_141015.1, forward strand.
CCTCACTACCTCTCTCTCTCTCCTCCTTTGAGATGCTCCTTAAAACCGACATCTTTGACCAAACTTTTGGTCATCTGCCCTAATTTCTCCTTATGTGGTTCAGTGTCAAATTTTGTTTGATATTGTTCCTGTTAAAGACTCTATATAAATGCAAGTTGTTGTTGTACTGTAGACAAATAACCAGACGTCGTATCATTCAGAGCGAGTACAGTTTTGCTCATTGCTGCCTTCCATGCATCTGTTACTTAGGAGATGTTAGGTGCTAGTAATCATTTATAGTTCTTTTAATGAAGCAGAGCAGATAAACTGTGCGAATAACCCCTATGAAGCGTTTTATAAAAAATCGAACAGCGCCTTTATTTAAAATTCAGGACCTGCCATCTTTCAGCACCTGAAGCAGGGACATCTTTCATTCATCGTCTATCGCGCACCTGAAGCAGTCACCATGTGCTTGTTCTCCACCTGAAGCAGACACCACGTGCTGGTTTCCCATCTGCAGCCGGCGCCATGTGCTCATCACCGCCAATCGCATGCTGGTTTCCCACCTGCAGCACTCACCACATGCTCATCACCGCCAATCGCGTGCTGGTTTCCCACCTGCAGCAGTCACCACGTGCTCATCACCGCCAATCGCGTGCTTGTTTTCCCACCTGCAGCACTCACCACGTGCTCATCACCGCCAATCGCGTGCTTGTTTTCCCACCTGCAGCACTCACCACGTGCTCATCACCGCCAATCGCGTGCTTGTTTGCCCACCTGCAGCCGGCACCACGTGCTCATCACCGCCAATCGCGTGCTTGTTTGCCCACCTGCAGCCGGCACCACGTGCTCATCACCGCCAATCGCGTGCTTGTTCTCCACCTGCAGCACTCACCACGTGCTCATCACCGCCAATCACGGGCTTGTTCTCCACCTGCAGCACTCACCACGTGCTCATCACCGCCAATCGCGTGCTGGTTTCCCACCTGCAGCAGTCACCACGTGCTCATCACCGCCAATCGCGTGCTTGTTTTCCCACCTGCAGCACTCACCACGTGCTCATCACCGCCAATCGCGTGCTTGTTTTCCCACCTGCAGCCGGCACCACGTGCTCATCACCGCCAATCGCGTGCTTGTTCTCCACCTGCAGCACTCACCACGTGCTCATCACCGCCAATCACGTGCTTGTTCTCCACCTGCAGCACTCACCACGTGCTCATCACCGCCAATCGCGTGCTGGTTCTCCACCTGCAGCCAGCACCACGTGCTCATCACCGCCAATCACGTGCTTGTTCTCCACCTGCAGCACTCACCACATGCTCATCACCACCAATCGCGCGCTGGTTTCCCACCTGCAGCACTCACCACGTGCTCATCACCGCCAATCGCGTGCTGGTTCTCCACCTGCAGCCGGCACCACGTGCTCATCACCGCCAATCGCGTGCTTGTTTTCCCACCTGCAGCAGGCACCACGTGCTCATCACCGCCAATCGCGTGCTGGTTCTCCACCTGCAGCATTCACCATGTGCTCGTCACCGCCAATCGCGTGCTTGTTTTCCCACCTGCAGCCGGCACCACGTGCTCATCACCGCCAATCGCGTGCTTGTTTTCCCACCTGCAGCCGGCACCACGTGCTCATCACCGCCAATCGCGTGCTTGTTTTCCCACCTGCAGCAGGCACCACGTGCTCATCACCACCAATCGCGTGCTTGTTTTCCCACCTGCAGCCGGCACCACGTGCTCATCACCGCCAATCGCGTGCTTGTTTTCCCACCTGCAGCATTCACCACGTGCTCATCACCGCCAATCGCGTGCTGGTTCTCCACCTGCAGCATTCACCATGTGCTCGTCACCGCCAATCGCGTGCTTGTTTTCCCACCTGCAGCACTCACGACATGCTCATCACCGCCAATCGCGTGCTTGTTTTCCCACCTGCAGCCGGCACCACGTGCTCATCACCGCCAATCGCGTGCTGGTTTCCCACCTGCAGCTGGCACCACGTGCTCATCACCGCCAATCGCGTGCTGGTTTCCCACCTGCAGCACTCACCACGTGCTCATCACCGCCAATCGCGTGCTGGTTTCCCACCTGCGGCAGTCACCACGTGCTCATCACCGCCAATCGCGTTCTGGTTTCCCACCTGCAGCCGGCACCACGTGCTCATCACCGCCAATCACGTGCTTGTTCTCCACCTGCAGCAGTCACCACGTGCTCATCACCACCAATCGCGTGCTTGTTCTTCACCTGCAGCAGTCACCACGTGCTCATCACTGCCAATCGCATGCTTGTTTTCCCACCTGCAGCCGGCAGCACGTGCTCATCACCGCCAATCGCGTGCTGGTTCTCCACCTGCAGCCGGCACCACGTGCTCATCACCGCCAATCGCGTGCTGGTTCTCCACCTGCAGCCGGCACCACGTGCTCATCACCGCCAATCGCGTGCTTGTTCTCCACCTGCAGCCGGCACCACGTGCTCATCACCGCCAATCACGTGCTTGTTCTCCACCTGCAGCCGGCACCACGTGCTCATCACCGCCAATCGCGTGCTTGTTCTCCACCTGCAGCCGGCACCATGTGCTCATTACCGCCAATCGCGTGCTTGTTTTCCCACCTGCAGCAGGCACCACGTGCTCATCACCGCCAATCACGTGCTGGTTTCCCACCTGCGGCCGGCACCACGTGCTCATCACCGCCAATCGCGTGCTGGTTCTCCACCTGCAGCAGTCACCACGTGCTCATCACCACCAATCGCGTGCTGGTTTCCCGCCTGAGGCCGGCACCACGTGCTCATCACCACCAATCGCGTGCTGGTTTAACGCCTGCAGCAGTCACCGCGCGCCAATGAGCGCTGCTCGCGCCCTTTCGCCCCTCGCCGCCCGGCGCGGAGTGGGCAACGCCGCGTGCTGACAGTTGGGGAAGATCGCCTGCCGAGTGATGGCCGCGTGTCACCTCTGGACTGTGCCATTTGCTCATTTGCCATTGTTCGTGTGGAGTTGGGGGGTTGGATAGCACTGGGCCGCGATTTTTTGAAAGTACAATGCAAAGCATTGAAAGCGCACCCAAAGTGTGGGCAAAGAAGCGGCCCCGGTGGATTATCGAAGAACATGGCGCCGTAAAATGGAGCATGGTGCATCTTGGCGGCGACAGGTAAGGACAGGGATGTGCTGGGAGCTACTGAATAGGGCAAGTTGTGGCAAGCCCTTGAATTTTAACAAAAGCCGTGCCCCAGAACACTTAACTCAGCAACGACATCTATGGAGGCATCTTGTGATTGCTAAAACTTAAAGGCACTAAAACCAGGTAGACACGGTTAAAAAATGCCAAGCTCTTCGGTCCGCCCAATGTGTTAACCTTTGGAAACAAATGAGGAGAATGTGTTTGCTGCACTTTACCTGATGAGGGGAATGTGTTTCATGTCAAGGTGTTGATAGATTGCAACATGCTGGTTAATGGTTCCAGAAAAAAAAAATTGTCGCTTGGAAATGTTGCTCCAGATAATTAATGGTTCAGATTTAGGTCCCTTTTCATCTTGATGCTGTTCCAGGAGGACGGGGTGAGGAAGACCCTGTCAGAGATTAGAGATTTTAAAAAGACCCCAATGCGCATACAATGTCTAAGGAAAAAAGTCGTCTTGTTTGTTTTCCAAAGCGAGCAGAAGAAATCTTCCTACAAAATATAATTTATCCGTGACCACATTTCATGTGTGCCTGCAAAAAAAAATGCTTCATTTACTGAACCCAAATTTCTGGGCCATTTACTGAACCCAATTGACTCATTTCAATTCATGTTCTCGTATTAAAATAACGCCGTTATCTTGCGTTCATGGCCACTTGGTAAATACTAAGCCCAATGATATTGTAGTGTGTGCTTATTAAATTCAGTGTTATATTCACTCAAAACCGATTACAATGACAATATTTACAAATGTGTTCCTTAAAAACGCCTGTAATTGGCATACTTTAGGTTTCCAGACTGCTGCTAAGGTGGGCACACAGGATATCCGATTTAGATTCCTTCGCTGATTTTGCTGCATACTGTCTGCATGTCCCCGGGTTAACATTTAAAATGTAAAAATTAATTTCTGTTTACAGAAGTGTAACCTCTTTTTTATTGGCAAATCTATGCGAGATTTGAGGTGATTTGAGAAGGTGCTGAGTTGCCTACAAGTTTTAAGGAGTATAACTGCCTTGTAAATTCATTAACACTTTGTCAAAACAGACGCACCATATACTACATGTGAGATGTTTGAATTATAGCCGAACATATGTAAATTAATTCAAATGAGCAGGTTTCTTCCTGTGAAACACTTCCATGTCTTCTTCGCTTTGGTGACCCACATAGCGAGATATCAAAGGATGTTATCAACCACATCAAACCAGCCACATTACAGCCATGTTCAACTTGCTGATCCCAGTCCCAGCAGAGGAAAGGAAGAACAGTTCTACACTTTGGCGGCTTTCCGTTAGTTAATATGCAAAGTATTTTGTATTAGGCCTTCTTTCCAAATGGACTGAACATTAAGATAGTTAATAGGGACATTTCAGAAGTTCTGAGAATTTAGGTTTTCAGTGACATTATTGTTTATTATATAACATTATTTAAATAGTTACAGTATTGTATATGCAAAGAAACTCGAAGTAGGTCATACCTGGTTTTAAACTATGTAAACATCACACCGAATTGTAATTGTGCGGGGCATTAAAAACGTTCATATTTGGAAAACTGTGGGTGAAATGACTTCTAATTGTCAATTAAAAATGGAAGACGCTTACTTGTACACCTTATCGATTTTGTAATGTATTGAAGAATGAAATGAGTTCTTGTTAGACCAATCTAGGGTGGCGTTGAGCCGAATCTTGTCTTTGGTATGTGTTGAACTGATTCTGTTGGATGTGTTGAAGTGAATATTTCGAGGTTGCCGAAAGGAATCTTTGGGCTGTGCTGATTTGAATTTGTAGGCTGCCTTTTGATGTGATTTGCCCTTCTGCTGGTTGTCTTTTTGAAGCAGATCTGGTCTCTGATCGATTCCGTGCGGGTGACGGCGACCAGCGGCTGCTGTCAGCTTGCGAAAGCATCGAGAGTGACGGCACCATATCGGAGAAGAAACGCAGAAAAACTCGCACACTCACTCCATTAACACTTTCTCGTTTCTCTATTTGTAACCATCAGCCTCAAAAATAAGGCAACATATAGAGAGGCGCAATGCCTAATAACCTAAACAATCTCGGTACGAACCGATGAGTAATGAAAGGCCCTGCTTCAGAAATATTTTTCGGGCTTTAAAAAAAAGACTCGGATTGTCGCAGCATCAAAATAAACCATTTAAAAGGTTATCCGAAAGAATCATAAATAATCCACTACACTCACCTATACCAATGGCAATTTGAATGATAAGAGTAAAGCGAATATCGGATACATTTAATAATCTAACGGATTTAAAACAAACAATAGTGCACGTTTAAGAAAATAAGAAAAGATTGTTATTAAGACAAAAAGCTACTTAATTTAAGGTATCTTTAAGCGTTCTAAGTAACAAGGAGCATGGGTATTAGTCAGAAAAAATACCAACCATTTCTGTTAATTTACCTAATTAGACTGCACAAGTTCAGGAAAACAACTTTGAATAGTGATTATACTGCATTTATAAAAGGGAAATGTTTGTACCATCTATTTTACCGAGAAACAAAGCCGGAGGGAAGAAAAAACTACCAGCTATGACGAGCTACTGAACAAATAAACATATGAACATGGTTCAATAACTTAAAAAGAAATCAAAGATACCCCTGTCTATGCGATGTCGTATCACCTGCTTTCTTCTCTATGTGGAAAAAATAGCAAGTTACAAGTTACTAAAGTAAGTTTAGTATCGTTTAATGTATAAAAGGAGTACAGTATATCCGTCATGATAATGCTCCTTTGATTCACTTCAGTTCCCCGAATAGGTTGTTTGGACACACGCCCAATACCCCAGGTATAAGTAACTGCTATTTATGTGTAATGTGCTTGTTTTGAAGGAATTTTTTAAAAGTGAGCAGTCCTACTAGGCTCCAAAGTACATACAGCGTTAAAACGCCCATTAGAAGATTCTTTAGAAAGATTTATTGTAGTAGGGCTGGGTCTTTGTTAATCCAATAAGAATGTATACCTCAATTTGCAGTGTGTTTCAAGTCATTTACCTTTTTGCGTACGTTCCTTGAAATTAGGCTGCTTTATATACCTTTTCAAAGTATCCGTTGCAGACACCTTGGTTTCTAAAAGAGTTGATTGCCAATTGTCATTTGTTTAACATTGAGTTATTTTTATGTGGAAGAGATTGTGCAATGTAAGTTTGTTTATTAACGTTAATCAATTCGTAAAAGCGGAATACTTTAGCACAAACAAACTCGGTTTTCCGGCGCTTGTCCAGCAATGTATTTAATATGTTAAAGCTGGCGAAGTTCGAAGAAAGGAAATCTCTCATTTAGAGCTGGATATCGTCCTTTCTGAAATAGATTTGCGTTCAATGATAAAAGACTTAGCGGGAGCTTGCTTGCCGCCATCTGGGCCAACGGCGCCTCAAATTTGAAAACGTTAATTTGTCTCGAACGGGATTCTAGGAATACAATTTTGCATGTCCTTTCTCCTGCGTCAGATTTAGGAAAACTGAAGTCAGGTTGAGTATCAAGTGACCAGCAGGCGAATTTTTTTTTACAACTATTGTGAAAAGTGACGGGTTCTTGCAGAACTATGTTGGCTGATCACTTCCCGGTATTGGTTTTCATCCAAAGATCTGGTATTGTCTCAATGATAATATGTGGTATTATAAACAAAACGTTTACAGCGTTATGAAGAGATTTACAATAAACTTTAAAAAAACTGAATTGAAAAAGCAGGCCATTTGTATTTCAGTGTTTTGAACTATAATCAGTTTGTATGCAGTAGGCGAATGATTTGTGCGGCTTTGTCTTCGGTGGAGGTGCATGTGGTGAGTTCGCAATGTCCCAGAGAGAAATATCGTCATTTTAAAAAATGCGTTAATTGAACTTTAAGATTCTAAACGTGGGACATGCACTCGATGCGATTAACAGTTGTATAAAAGGAATGGCAAGATAATTTTTTTAAATACTTAAGAAATCTTACAAATATATTTGCGTCCTCAAGCGAAAATGTGTCCTTGGTCAGAAATGCAACACTTTCTATAAAAAAAAACTGCATAATTGTAGAAATGGGGAAAAAACTTGTAAAGTAGCAAAACCGTATTTGAAAACCTATATAATGCGAACCGAAGTTACAATTTGTAATCAAGTATTCATTTAATAACAAAATAAGACGGTCATATTTTTGAATAGCACTGCTTCTTATTTCCAGAATACATACAAAAAATACCAATTCTCTTTCCATGGTACACCTTAAAAATAATTGCAATTTGAAATTATAATGACAAGTTGAATTTAGTAACAAACATGCATGTAAATTCTTTTCCAAGAGACATTAAATAAGAACGTACAATACAATCATAGCAATTTAAAAGAAACTTCGGAAAACCCCTATTTTTCTACACTGTGTTCCACGTTACCTATCAGGTTTTTTTTTGTTTAAGTAATGCACTTTGTTATGTTTTCCCCCGCTTGAAGCTAACATAAATAAATACAGCGTTCACGGAACCCGTCCATTGATGAACACCATGAAAGGTCCATTAAACTGCAATCTGCTTTGTTTGGGACTACCTGGATTGCATTTCAAAACTTTCAAAAAAACTATTTACATATCTTAATTTTCAAAACAATTCAATAGGATGAAATCTTTACGTATGCACTAATCGGTTCACCTTTGAGATGGCTGGTTTCACGACATTAAAAAAAATCAGATTGTATTATTTTAACAGAAGAAAATTAGGTCAACATTTAAAAAAAAAACTTTTTCCTGACTGTTTTGAAATTGGACCCACATAAGCCTTCATCGCAATGCATATTGCAGCTTTGAATGTCTGTGTTCACTGATAGCCCAGTGCTGAAGCTGTGGTTAACCTCTGGCCGTAGAGTGCGTATGGAGAGTAATAGTGTCCTGTCGCCGGCACTGGTAGAGTGGTGACCGGCCCTGGAGCTCCATGGGGCGGCAGGGGGCTCTTGGTATACGGGTGGTACCTGCTGCTGAGTCCTAAAGCGTGGGGGCTCCTTAGTGTGAGACCGCCAGGACTCCCGGGCGCCCCTGTCGGTGGGAGGTGCATGTGACACGCCACGGCTGCTGCAGCTGCCGCCGCCGCCGCACTGCCCAGAGACGAACTTGGGTAGCCGGCCATGAGTTTTTCAGTCCCGGAGAAAGCAGTGTGCGTCCGCAAGTGGTTGAGCAGTTCCTCTGAGGTGCAAAATCGCTTGTCGCATGGTCCATTGGCCGAGACCCAATTGCAGATGTGAGGCTGGGGATCGTTAGGTAGCATGAAGCCATAAGGGTACAAATGATGTCCTGTCAGGGTTGGCGTACCAGCGTTGCTGGACATGGACGTGTGGACGGCATGTAGAGGGTGTGAGGGGTAAACCAGAGGGTATCCAGTCTTCAAAGCTGTAGGATCATGGGTGCAAGAATTGCTGGCCGCCCCGGCAAGATGAGCAGCGCAGTGATAACTTAGACAGTAGGGATCTCTGCAAAGACTAGCCGTCATCATTGAGGGTGGAGAGGCACCGGCTAATGGGCTGGAACCGGTGGGTTTACTGGAGAGGCCGCAACCCAAAGAACTAGCCAGCTGAGCCGCTCCGACCAGGCTGGATTTGGCGTGGTCCAAGCTGACGCCATGTGGTACAAACTGATGCGGATAGCCAGCGTAGGCTCCGAGAGTTCCTGGGTAGGTCATACTGGCTGGAGGCAAAGGAAAGACAGTCTGTCCTGGTTTATAGGGCGAAACAGGGGCAACAAGTCCAGAACCCAGAGCTGAAGTCTCCGAAGTAATGGGTTTTGAAACTGAAGTCTCCTGGTGCTGATTCACTTCCACGTTTATCCCAGCACAACTGACACTAATCCGGTTGTGGCTGACGCTGGTGGTCGTGGAATTGTCTGTGGAGCTGTTTTTTACGGTGTCTATGTCTTTCTTTTCCTGACTGTCACTGCCTTTGCCTTCGGATGGCATGGGTGAAGAAGTGCTGGAATTTGGACTGCCTGTCCTTGGTGTGAATGGTTGGCAGGTGGCGCTAGGCACACGGAAACCAGACTTTTCCCCAGAAACGCTGGAAGAGCCCGAGGAACTGGAGTCCTTCTTCTCTGTGTGTTTGGAGTATGGTTTAAAACTCGACTTGTCTTCCACACCAATGTCACTAAGTTTCAATGGAGCAGATTTTCCGGAGTCTTTATCACTTGTACCATTTGAAGTAACAGAAGTTAGCTTTGAGGAAGGAGGGGGATCCGGCTTCCCAATCTGAGAACATGTTTGAGCCAAAAGTGCCAAAGGACTCTTTTTCGCATCGAGCTACAAGAAAATTAAATAAAAAATAAAAAAATTATTGTTTCCGTCCGGCATAAGCATAATGTATTATTTCATAACCTTCCATCTTCCAGTAATAGCGAATTCATAGTTTAATTGTAAAATATCGATAGTATATACGAATAACAATGCAGTAGCTGCGTACACTAACCAATCTTTTAAAATCAACTATCATTACAGTAACTCAGTAACTTGGTGGGTTAACGTTTTTCCTAGACGTGTCCAAATTGAGAGCTACGTGGTAGCGATGGTCTCTTACAAAAGAATCGACGGGTAAGGCACGGTACGTGGGAAATTGTTAACTCTCCTGTTTCCGTGCGTACATTATATATAGTATAGATTAGATAATAAAACATAGTACTATATAACCAAAATTGCAAAAACGTAAAAAACGTACCTCGATGGGACTTACGGGCGTAGATGGTAAAGGCTGTAAGTACTCAGGATGCAAAATGTGTCCGGTGCGAGCCGTAAGCATTTTCAAAACCTTGATAGGAAGACGATTAGCTTGTCTTAAAGGGTCTGAGGGAGGTACGGAGTGGTAGAAAGGTTTGCTACTACTGTTTCCCCTGCTGCTGTTATTGCTGATTTCAGTCGCTGTAATTCTGTGGGTAGAGACGGAAGGCGATGTAATCATGACCTAACTGAACCAACACTCCGAGAGGGACTGTGCCGTTCGAGGACGCTGTGGTTGCTTTCACTCACAGTACTGGAGACCCTGCCCAAATCCTGCACGGCGCTCATCAGACAGGCAGCACGACCGCTTAGCTACACACAACACAACATGCAACACACAATCTGGCCGTCAACACTTCAAACACCGAATTACTTTAAGATTAAAGCCTTTGCCGCCTTCCAATCAAATCACACAATGAACACCGAACCCCGAGGTGATTGGAGGGTCAAGGGGATGTGATGTTAACTTTTTGTGTGTGTGTGTGTGTTGGTTATTGTGTGAAGGCGAAATTTTAGACTCTAGCATGTGACGAGGCTAGGCCAATCCGGAGAGGGATCTCAATGTCACATGCTTTCAATTCAACACCCCCACCCTTCCAACTGTCAATTTTCCCAACCGCAATCAATCAGTTATTTGTCAGTCCTGTCAATCTGGGTTGATTTATGTCAGCTTTTGTTGCTGATTACAAGCCTGGTGTGACTTGAAAAAGAACGGCTTTTGAAAAGAGGCATTCAATTTAGGGAAATAAATCGTTCTCAGAGTAAACTCAATTTGTATGCGAACAAAAGGCGGACGCACTAGACCGCACTTCAATTCGCTTGAACGAATTATACACCTTCACTTCTTGTCATTAATGGCTTACTTTCCTGTTGAATATTTTTTCCTTATGAAAAAGAACATTTAAAAAAATCTTAATTTGAGAAATCTCACTTCGGGTCGTCGCGGCAGACTACAAACAAAACGGCATTATTGAGATCGTATCACCGATCAGTCAATCAGATGGTCACACGTAGGGGTGTTTGAAAAAGATTAAGATTGACATGTTGAAAGTCTTGACATGTTAAACCTGACAGCTAGAACAAATGATCGGTCTGATCAAAGTCACTACTATAAAAGGTTCATAATACACGCATAAACTACGGTCATGGTTTTTCACACAAACTGTATTGCACGTTACTGCTTTTTGCGAAACAAGTAAACGTTATCAGAAACATCTACCATAAAGTAAGAGACTTCCGAAACGTGAAACTTTTTTGCATATATCGCAAGTTTTTAATTTTAAAAAGCAATAAACGGTTGTAAAATTTTGACTTCTGTTTGATGTTTTTTTTCTTTTCACTGGCAAATGTATGTGCTAATCAATCTTTGCTTTTGTTTCCGGCCTCGACATGGTGGCCCACACAATCTACAACATTAACAAAAGGTCACTTGGAGATAAAAACACGTTTGACAAGTGAAGAACACGGAAAGTGCTGAGGGGTCGTTAGCAATTTATGAGATGGATTATCTACTCGGACTGAACTTAATTCAAATTGTCTTCTCAATAAATAATGCCACTTTAACAATATCAAAAATTACACACAAACGATGTAAAAAATTCCAAACCGAAAATTGAGACAGAAGTCCAATTTTAGCAAATGCAACGGAAACATATATAAGCAGAAAATATACATTAATATAATCAAAGCATCGTGGTTTGTCTGAAACCCTTTTACAAACTGAAGATATAACAAAACTTGGCCACGGTCTTCCCCGAATGTTACAGTAACTTTTACAAATTTATTATTGTAATTAGCGTAATTTCCTTTTAAGTAATTATAATAACATTTTACAAATATAAACGTATTTGCGAATTAGACTAAGAAGTTTATATTAATTTATTTTTGAGTACAAGTGGAAATTACATTACCACTTACTCCTCCTATGTATAAAGAGGGTTGTTGTTAAGTACTTTACTTAAATAATCTGGCAAAGGACGCACAAATTCGTCCAGGTGTGTAATGGCGTTGGGAGAGATCTGAACGGTTCCCAAGTGGTGGGAGTAAATTCGATCTGCACAGAACAGTTCTTTCTTTTTAATGGCTCGTCAGGTTGATGGATGAAGTGCAGTAAACATTGAAACGCTGTACCTTCATTTGTGTTCATTTGCATTAACTGCTTGGAACAGCTGTTTTCCTTACTATACCATAGAGACGACTATCTGTTCTTGTTGTATTTGTCCTGCCTCCCGGTGAGAAATACTAAAAGATTAATTGCTTTAGGTGGAGTCGACTGTGGGAAGACTTTTTGGAGATTTGTTCACTTCAGTGCGAAGGGAGACTCAAGAAGCTGCGTGGTTTAACTAGTGTTTAGGTCCGCGTGCCTAGATACAGGGCGAGGGGAAAGCGAACCAAATTAATACGTCCAACAAACACACATCGTTTGTACTTTCGAAATACAACGGTAGGCATATTTCATTAGCACAATGCTTGAAGTTTAACAGAAAATAATGAAAACCAGGAAGTATCCGTTTTACATTATCCTTTCTAAAAACACAAAAAGTAAATCTCGTGTGGAAGTGATCTGAACAGTCTTGCTTGGATCTCAAATTTCTTTTCTGAGCGACACCATCTTTGTGTCGAAGTTGCATTATTATTTTTTCAAAGCAACCACAGGTTTCTTTTCATAATCAACACGATTTACCCCTTTTCACGTTGTTTAAAGGGTAACATTCACCTACATGATTCATTTGGGAAACATACTGTACAAAAATAGAGGAATAATAATCCAGAAATTAAGTTAATTTAATTAAAAACTTTAACTATTACAAATGTCCAACTTTTCCCACTTAATAGTTATTGGTAGACTCGTCAACACGATTCGATTTGCACACAATATAAGAGATTTATTATTTGGAAAAAAGGCAGTACATTCAAAAAGAAGTATTTGACCGTTCACGTACCCGGCTAATAAGTATTCAGACTCCCGGGCAATTGGGCAGCTTTTCAGACACAAAATGCCGCGGCTTCCTTTCATCTAACTTGGATGGAGGCGCTCAATTAAAAGCCTATCAGTTTGTAAGTAAATCAACGCCTATCAAACTTGTCACATCAAACAAAACGATTATTATTGCAACCCGCCTACCCTATTAATCTCTCTGTATGATAATCCGCTTGACAGGTCAGGTCAGATCTTGTAAATCCAGGGATGGATTGCAACAAAAAGCGGATTGGAGCGAAATTGGTTTTAAAGAAACAGAACGAACCGCTTGTCTTAAATATAATGGGGAAAAGGCAAGTTAATAAACGTTTCGCGCTACTTTGAATACATTTAGCAACATTGGGCTGCTGGGCCGCAGATAGCAGTAGCCACATAGAATTGAGAGTCTGTTACATTACCACCATTCAATATTAATTTCTAAAGAAAATTTCTTAAGCGTAGATTTAATAATATCACGGCTAATGTACAGGTGGGATGGCTGATATTCCCGCTTTTGCCCGTTCGCATCGGTCTAGAGTTGATGCACTGCAGACAACATTCTTCTCGGTCTGGAGCGATTATCTCTTATTAAATCTAAACTAATCTTTAAAATTACACATGTAGATCGAAAATTTCATACCATCTGGATGTGACTTCATTTGCCCTTCTAAATTAAGCCGGGATCAGGTGTCCATAGAGAGGGACGATCCATGCGCGTTTAGAACAATGAAATACATCAATATTTAATTGTTCTGTATTTTTATGTTACAACAGAACTGGTTCATGTAAAATGTAAATCCATTTTTAGTGTATGAAGCACAGTTAAAACAGTTTTAAAAAGTGGAAATATTGCACTTCTCATGGTCCCTGATTTTTAGCTACTAGTGTTCTGTGCAACAACAGCTACATCAAAGGGGGGAAAGTTTTAAAGTTTGCAGGAATAATGAAATCCAAGTCTTACTTTCGGGTGTGCAATTTAATTCCAATGTATTACAATAAGAAAAATGTACCCTTTTCCTATTAAGACAATAGAAATACTAAAACTGTTGTTAGTGGACGAGCGGGATCTTCTATATCTTGTCCAATATCGCAGTGATGGCAAAATTTGTATTTACCATATTGAAGAACCCCAATGCCCTTGGGATTCATTATTTGACTTGTACCTTACGCTTGAATCAGAACTTTTGCACCAGGTTATATATTGATGGTATCGTACAATTAGAGAGGCATGTTCTTTTCCGTGTTTAAATCTCAACGTTTCATAAAACCAAATAATTGAAGTATTGCCATTTTTAACATAGCTTAACTTTACTTAAAAGAAGCGCCTATTTGTAGATAATTTAGTTAAGATATATTGAAATGACATTTGAAGCCATAAAATTCTGTCGAATGTAAAATACTTAGCTTATTACTGGCGTTAGCCATTTCAAACAATAGTTTCTGATAAAGAGGAACATCAGAATTACGCGTTGACTTTTAAAAATTACGGTTATTTTAAGATATTATTACAATCGTCCATCATTAACGGTCTTTATTGTTCCAAGATTTCCTTAACAAGTGAGTTGGATCTGATAACAGTATTGAAGAAAAATTATTAAAATCTAAACAATTCCAAATTGTTCTGTCGAGAGTGAGAACAGTGTTTTGACATAGAAGTACATCTTCACTACTTCAAAATGATTATTAACCAGAAGAAAGCAGAACACAAACCATAGAAAGCGCGAAGATCCGAATATCACCGTACTGAGGTTTACTGATACATCGGAATAGTTACCTGCAGGAAAGGGAACTTGAGGGTAGTTTCCTGGAATATTTAAAAAATAAAATCAACAGAATAAACTTTGCTTTATAAATTGAATTGTAAAAGTGCGGATTTTACAGCGATATGCGCGAATAAGGTTCCTTATAAAAGGTGTTTATTCCAGTGTAAAATTCCACAAGTGTCAAGCATGCTAAAATGGCGAAAACTGTAAAAATCTCTCTTCCTTTTGTTGATTTGAAAGACGTGATAGATCACGTTCCGCCTTACAGTAAATCTGTAGAATGATTCATAATGATATAATTCATACATAAACGTGTCTTGAAGATCAGAGCGCAGCTAAAAATATGCAAAGGGTTGTTTGATTGATAACAGGGTTGCTGTTTTTCTGCAAGCCTGTCAAACGTTGACACAATGCTTGAGTTATTAGGGCAGTGTAGGGCGCCCATAAATTTTCAACGTCAGGGAAAAAGTAACAGCGGCTTTCTTTATTGTCTAGATGACAGATGGGTCTCAGTACAAGACAGCAAATACTTCGTATTACCCTAAATGGGAACACATTTTTCGTGGCTATAATTCATGATTTTTAAATAGAAAGTTTGAAGTACGTGCCTATATTTTATAGTCTGACATATTTATGAATCACTCACCGCATGCAAATATAATTATTGCTGGAAACAAGTGACAAGCAAGTTAGTATGTCCGATGTTGGTGAAACGAGATTTTTAAAAAATATCAATTAAACAATCAACATTTTTATCTGTAAAGTTACTTTGTTGTACAGCAGAGGTGCTTCAACGATTTATATATAACAGCTGAAACATACTGTTATGAACGTGATCCAAATGTGGAAATATAAAGCGTGCCATTAAATCGATTAGAATGGTCAGCTTATTGCAAGAGAAGAAGATTGATTTTTTTGTTGAAAATTAACATATTGTTTCCGAAACAACAACTCATCTTTATACCAATAAACTGCTATAATACAGCAGCAGGACTGTACAGAAGCGACCAGTTACAAATAACAACCTGGCAAACACGCTGATAATATCTTTCAGGCACGCGGACAAATACCAAAATTCATACCTGATTATTAATAGTCGGTTACAAACAATTTTAATGCCGATTCTATTCTGAAATGTACATATCGTACACATATTCCTTCTGTTACAAAGACATCACTGTCGTTGCTGTATCTCCGAATAGCCCAACACAGAAGGGATTTCGTATTCATTCCTAAAATTTTAATTACCACTTTGTGAACAACCGGACCAATGAAAAGAAGTAGACTCCATGCATCAAACTTACTTATGTTAAATAACAGTGTAATAGGCTTACATTAGTAGTTAGTAGGAGCTGAGATTGGGTCAGTATTCTGCAGTGCCAGACTTCCGCATGCGCTCCGCTGATGGGGCGGGAAGGGAAGTTTTTCTTTTTTCCCCGCGGGAGGGGGGAGGGGGAATTAGGTTTGATGGTTCATTCGACAGTACTGCATGCACGACTACTACTTAAATGACACGAAAGATAGATTAGTTCGACTCAGTCGTGAAATGCAAATATGATATATCTTTGTGAGCCGAATTTTTTTTGCAGCAAACTATGTCAGTGGAGTACAAACCAGTATCAGGGATCTCGCTCTCTTCAGGCTCATCGACTAACTGCGACTACCATTTAAGATTTAAGGTTGTATACGACATTTCCCCCAAAAAATCCCCAGCTAAACAAACTTCCCATATCCAGTTTTTACGAAAAAGTACTGTATCGTAATTGCTTGCTGTACAATTGGAATCTTTGCTTTTCTAAGTCCGTTTGCTCCTCCTTTTCTACGTTTCGGTACTGACTTCCGCTCCGAATCAGCTGACAAGAGTGCGGAAGTGTAGTACTCTTGTATATTTACATATATGCAGGTCGTTGCTCCGGCATAGCGGTACTTCCAAACAAACCTTATATAAAATATAAAACTCTGGCTGACAGCTTGAATAGCCGTGAAAATAAAGCAAACAACGGCATTATCAGTCTTTTATAAATTAGTACGTCAGTGATGGCGAGCAACGATTTAGGGATCGTTGTTGATGGAACTCAAGTAAGTGTGAAGTATTTAAACACTTGCCTTTATTTACACAGAACAAAAGAAAGCGACCTTTTATACCACTAGTTCACATGTTAGGTACACTGCATTTTAATGTTTTGTATTTAGTTATTTTTGCAGTTTGCAACATTTCTTTTTCCGGGGTTTTACCACTTTGTGATGTCAGCTGACTAGTTGCAGAACCATCTGCTCATCTGCAAAGATGCAGTATTTCTTTATATTGTAAACTATTAGTAAGGATTTATGGGCTATAACTTCCACCCAATCATTATGAATGGGTAGAAATCCATCGTTTTAGTATGTTATTAAAATTAAATTTATGTGCTGCCCTTTTGGAAAAAAGTTTTTTTTAATTTGCAGTTCGTTTTTTGCTAATAAATGAAATGCATGCAAGCGTCTGAGCTAATTAATTTCAGTATTTGCTTAATTTATGCAGTGGGTAAGTATTTTCCCTGATTCCCAATACTTTCAGATATGCCAAAGCACCACTACAAGAGGGCACAGGTTTAGTGTTATGACGGACACATTTAGGACATTCCCCAGGAGGTGTTTTTTTTACACATTGAGTAATCAACAGCTGGAATGGATTCCCATGAAGGGTGGGTGAGAGCAGGACACTTGTCTCATGTCTTAGAATGGAAGATATTAGGATTGGTTTCTGGAATGATGAAATCAAGTAGGCCAAACCTATCTTGTGATTAATATTTTTGGTTGTGCATACCATCTAGTTGGCAAAATATTTTGCTACATTTTAGTTTCTATTTGTCTAGCTCTTTGTCCATTTGTTAAATTTTTCGTTTTTGAACATAAAAGTAATTCTGATAAATGAAGCCACTTCCATCTGCACAACAGTAGCTGAGTTGAGAAATGCCTCATTCAGTTACAGGTCATGAATATTTAAAATGTGATTCACGTCAACATCCTCTCCACTTTTGTCTTTCTGTTACGTTTCACATAAAGCACTTTAAACAACATGTGTTAATAACCTTATCAAGGGAGTTGGCTTGGAGGAGTTACTGAGTCCAAGAATGTTAGGAAGTTGGTCTACATTAGTAGAACGATGACCATCATCTCAATATGCATCAGCTGTGTGCATCAGTGCCCAATATTGTCTGCACAGTTGCTTTCCATAATTAATAATCTTTAATAGTTTTCCTTAGACTTCTCAATTTTGCAAAATGCCTTTTTTATTCGTTCCTGGGATGTGGATGTCGCTGGCAAAGCCAGCATTTATTACCCATCCCTAACTGCCCTTAAGAAGGTGGTGGTGAGCCGCCACCTTGAACTGTTGAAGTCTGTGTGGTGAAGGTACTCTCTCAGTGCTGTTAGGGAGGGATTTCTGGAATTTTGACCCAGCAACAATGAAGGAACAATGATATATTTCCAATCAGGATGGTGTGTGACTTGGAGGGGAAGTTGGAGGTGATGGTGTTCCCATGCGCCTGCTGCCCTTGTCCTTCTAGGTGGTAGAGATTGCTGGTTTGGGAGTTGCTGTCGAATAAGCCTTGGTGAGTTGTTGCAGTGAATCTTGTGGTTGGAACGCACTGCAGACACAGTGTGCCGACGGTGGAGGGAGTGAATGTTTAAGATGGTGGATGGGTGCCAATCAAGCGGGCTGCTTTGTCCTGGATGGTGTCGAGCTTCTTGAGTGTTGTTGGAGATGCACTCATCCAGGCAATTGGAGAGTATTCCATCACACGCCTGACTTGTGCCTTGTAGATAGTGGAAAGGCTTTGGGGAGTCAGGAGGTGAGCAACTCGCTGCAGAATACCCTGCTCTTGTAGCCACAGTATTTATATGGCTGGTCCAGTTAAGTTTCTGGTCAATGGTGACTCCCAGGATGTTGATAGTGGGGGATTTGGTGATGGTAATCCCGTTGAATGTCAAGGGGCGGTGGTTAGACTCTCTCTTGTTGGAGATAGTCAATACTTGTGTGGTGCGAATGTTACTTGCCACTTATCTGACACTGAATGTCATCCAGGTCTTGGTGCATGCGAGCATGGACTATTTCATTATCTGAGGAGTAGCAAATTGGAACTGAACACAGTGCAATCATCAGCAAACATCCCCACTTCTGACCTTAGGATGGAGGGAAGGTCATTGATGAAGCAGCTGAAGATGGTTGGGACTAGGACACTGCCCTGAGGAACTCCTGCAGCGATATCCTGGAGCTGAGATGATTGGCCTCCAACAACCATAACCATCTTCCTTTGTGCTAGGTATGACTCCAGCCTGTGGAGAGTTTTCCCCCTGATTCCCATTGACTTTAATTTTACTCGGGCTCCTTGATGCCGCACTCAGTCAAATGCTGCCTTGACGTCAAGGGCAGTCACTCTCGCCTCACCTCTGGAATTCAGCTCTTTTATCCATGTTTGGACCAAGGCTGTAATGAGGTCTGGAGCCGAATGGACCTGGCGGAACCCAAACTGAGCATCGGTGAACAGGTTGTTGGTGAGTAAGTGCCGCTTGATAGCACTGTCGACGACACCTTCCATCACTTTGCTGATGATTGAGAGTAGACTGATGGGGCAGTAATTGACCGGATTGGATTTGTCCTGCTTTTTGTGGACAGGACATATCTAGGCAATTTTCCACATTGTCGGGTAGATGCCAGTGTTGTAGCTGTACTGTAGCAGCTTGGCTAGAGGCACGGCTAGTTCTGGAGCACAAGTCTTCAGCATGACAGCTGGAATTTTGTTGGGGCCCATAGCCTTTGCTGCATCCAGTCTGCTCAACCATTTGAGAGCATAAGAAATAGGAGCAGGAGTAGGCCATTTGGTCCTTCGAGCCTGCTCCACCATTCAATATCATGGCTGATCTTCTACCTCATCTCCACTTTCCTGCATTATCCCCATATCCCTTGATTCCCTTAATATTCAAAAATCTATCAATCTCTGTCGTGAATATACTCAATGACTGAGCCTCCACAGCCCACTGGGGGTAGGGAATTCCAAAGATTCACCACCCTCTGAGTGAAGAAATTTCTCCTCATCTCAGTCCTAAATGGCCGACCCCTTATTCTGATACTGTGACCCCTGGTTCTAGACTCCCCAGCCAGGGGAAACACCCTCCCTGCATCTACCCAGTCAAGCCCTGTAAGAATTTTGTATGTTTCAATGAGATCACCTCTCATTCTTCTAAACGCTAGAGACTATAGGCCTAGTCTACTCAATTTCTCATGGGACAATCCGCCGATCCCAGGAACCAGCCTGGTGAACCTTCGTTGCACTCCCTCTATGGCAAGTATATCCTTCCTTAGGTAAGGAGACCAAAACTGTACATAGTACTCCAGGTGTGGTCTCACCAGGGCCCTATATAATTTCAGTAAGAAGTCTTTACTCTTAGCCTTTATTACAAGAGGATTTGAGTATAACATACCATTTGCTTTCCTAATTGCTTGCTGTCCCTGCATGTTAACTTTCAGTGATTCATGTACAAGGACACCCAGGTCCCTCTGAACACCAACATTTCCCAATTTCTCACCATTTAAAAAGTACGCTGCTTTTCTATTTTTCCTACCAAAGTGAATAACTTCACATTTCTCCACATTATATTCCATTTGCCATGTTCTTGCCCACTTACTTAGCCTGTCTATATCCCCTTGAAGCCTCCTTGCATCCTCCTCACAACTTACATTCCCACCCAGCTTTGTATCATCAGCAAACTTGGATATATTACATTTGGTCCCCTCATCCAAATCATTGATGTAGATTGTGAATAGCTGAGGCCCAAGCATTGATCCTCAAGGTACCCCAGTAGTTACAGCCTGCCAACCAGAAAATGACCCATTTATCCCTATTCTCTGTTTTCTGTCCATTAACCAATCCTCAATCCATGCTAGTATATTACCCCCAATCCCATGAGCCCTAATTTTGTTTAATAACCTCTTGTGTGGCACCTTATCAAAGGCCTTCTGAAATTCCAAATACACCACATCCACTGGTTCCCCCTTATCTATTCTGCTAGTTACAAGCTCAAAAAACTGTAACAGATTTGTCAAACACGATTTCCCTTTCATAAATCTGTGTTGACTCTGCCCAATCCTATTATTATTTTCTAAGTGCCCTGTTACCACGTCCTTAATAATAGATTCTAGCATTTTCCCTGCTACTGATGTCCGGATAACTGGCATGTAGTTCCCCATTTTCTCTCTTTCCCTCCTTTCTTAAATAGTGGGGTTAAATTTGCTATCTCCCAATCTGCAGGAACCATTCTCGACAATGCCTCCAGTATCTCTATAGCCACCTCTTTCAAAATCCTAGGATATAGGCCATCAGGTCCAGGGGATTTATCGGCTTTCAGTCCCATTAAATTCTCCAGTACTATTTTTTTACTAATACTAATTTCTTTCAGTTCCTCGTTCTCACTCGACCCTTGGTTCTCCACTATTTCAGGGAAGTTTTTTGCGTCTTCCAGGAAGACGGACACAAATGATTTGTTCAATTTCTTGCCATTTCCTTATTCCCCATTATAATTTCTCCTGTCTCAGCCTGTAAGGGACCCACATTTACTTTCGCTAACCTTTTCCTTTTTACATACCTATAGAAGCATTTACAGTCTCTTTTTATGTCTCTCACTAGTTTACTCTCATTCTATTTTCTCTTTCTTTATCAATTTCTTGGTCCTCCTTTGCTGATATCGTGTGGAGTGAATTGAATTGGCTGAAGACTGGCTTTTGTGATGGTGGGGACCTTGGGAGTAAGGATGAATCATCCACTCAGCACTTCTGGCTGAAGATGGTTGCAAATGCTTCATCTTTGTCTTTTGCACTTGCGTGCTGGGCTTCGCCATCATTGAGGATGAGGCTGTTCATGGAGCCTCCTCCTCCCGTTTAGTTGTTTAATTGTCCACCACCATTCACAATTGGATATGGCAGGACTGCAGAGCTTTGATCTGATCCGTTGGTTGTGGGACCACTTAGCTCTGTCTATAGCATGGTGCTTCTGATGTTTAGCATGCATATAGTTCTGTGTCGCAGCTTTCCCAGGTTGGCACCTCATTTTTAGGTACGCTTGGTGCTGCTCCTAGCACGCTCTTCTACACTCCTCATTGAACCGCTGGTTGGTCCCCTGGCTTGATGGTAATGGTAGAGTGAGGGATATGCCGGGCCATAAGGTTACAGATTGTGGTGGAATACAATTCTTCTGCTGCTGATGCCCCACAGCGCCTCATGGATGCCCAGCTTTGAGCTGCTAAATCTGTTCTGAATCTTTCCCATTTCCCATTTAGGGCAGTGGTAGTGCCACACAACACAATGGAACGTGTCCTCTGTGCGAAGATGGGATTTCGTCTCCACAGGACTGTGCGGTCACTGCTACCAATACTGTCATGGACAGATGCATCTGCGACAGGTAGATTACTGTGCTGCTGCAAATGGAAGTTCGTCCTCATTTGTAGCAGTGTGGTAAACATGCAACATTGCTACATGGTAACCAGAATAGATTTTTTTTTTCTTTCTGTGGGCACCTATTGGATGCAGGCACTGCCATGTTATAACACCAAAACCACAGAATCAGCCATGTTTTTTGGTGGTACGGATCAATGAAGCAGTTTTGTTTGTTGACCTATATGGATTTCTCCAATCATTGGGAAAGACATGGAGACCTGAATTCATTGTCAGTGACAGATTGCAAATCTGTCTTATTTCACGACTCTGTCCCCAAAAATGTGCAGGCCTTTGAACTCTCTCATAACTTTGGCAGGAGTTCAGTAGAAGGCCTGGAAAATAGGCAGGAACCCATCTATACCAGGTCCCAGTCTTTGTTTGAATTTTCCAAGGGGCCTTGAGGGGCGAAACCTTGATCCACCCTAAATGTGGTCTCTTGTATCAGAGGGGAGGGATGGAGATTCCCTATGCTGGAAGTCCTGCTCCCCGACTGCTGTGAGATGCAGACATAGGTTTAGAACCTAGTATGTCCAGTGAGATGAGGTATACCTGAAGTGTGCAAGGTGGTTGAGGCTAAGGAAGTGGCCTAAACCCCCCTGAAAATGATTAACATTTATTTATTTAAAAACAATATATTTACTAAAGAGGCTAGTAAATTATTTTTCCAAAGGAAAAGGTGGGAGATTGCGACTGAGCAACTCTCACCCCTACTTTCTGGACAGCAGCAGGTGCCAGAGTTTCTAGCCTGTGTGGGTTGGTGCCACTTGGGCTGTACCTCTAATGACATGGATGTCCATTGGGCCCATGCTAATTCGTTGTCTTCCCCTGACCCCGCATACTTTGGTAGTCTGTATTGGAGGGCACCAGCAGGCATGATCCTGGCATAACTGTTGGGATTGTGGCCAGTGCAAATGGACCTCTATATTTTAGTATTTCTTTATAGGAATTCATAGCATGGTTGTATTGTGACAAATTTTGAAGTGTTCCTTTTACATTCTAGAAGGGCAAGTTGTTTTTCTGTATCAAAGGAGATGCACGCTTTGACTTGTGTGTTGATGTAAATTCAAAGGGGATTGTCTGACCCTGAGGAGGTGGATTGCTTAACCAGTATCAAAGGTGATCATCATTAATGATGTTCACCAATCCACCAGGGAAGGCTGTCACTCTTTCCATCAGTGAAACTTTGTTTCACATATGTAAACAGGAACATCTTAAGACAGTTTCTGTGCATATGCACATCACTTTGGTTGGAAATATTGTTTAATTGGGAAGGGTACCTCCTTTTTCTAAATCTCTCTGACTACAAAGCAAAGAAGTATGATTGGGGTCTCAATGCAAGGGCCCATATTTTCCAATGCCTACGGGTGTGTCTGAGTTCTGTACACACCTGTAGGGACATCAGAAATGCCGGTTTCAGGCATGCAAAGTGCATGCGCTAAAAACCGGCATTTCCGATCTGTCAAGAATGCTCTTGACAGATCCTCCGCCTGCCCTGGAGAAGGGCCTCTGTGGGGGGGGGGGGGGAGAGTTCTGCTTTCTGCAGAACCTCCGCCCACAGAAAACCTTTAGAAATCTTACGCCTGGTAAGGCCTGCTTTTACCAGCATAAGAGATGACATTTTTTCTTTTAAGTTAAAATTTTTCACTCTTTTCAAAGTATTTTAAAATTATTAATAAGGTAAGTTTATTTTTAGCCCTGTAAAAAAGTTAATTTTTTTCAAAAAATTAAATTTTTGTTTAAAATATTGAATTTAATGTAATTTTAACTCATTTTAAAAACGTGATGATTTTTTAAAAATGTATTTAATGTTTTAGTGTCTTTTTGGGGTGATCTCCATTCATACATTTGACAGGTCTATCTGTCAAAAGTATGAAGGGAGATTCCCTTCATACATTTGACAGGTCTATCTGTCAAAAGTATGAAGGGAGATTCCCTTCTCCTATTGGCTGGGCTGGCCCACGTGATCCCAGGGACGCTTGCGAACTGCATGCGCCTCTGGGATACGTGGGCCCTGTGCATTTCGACTGTGGAGAGGCCCAGGAGCGGAAGTGTCTGGACCTTGGGAGCCCTCAGGCAAGTTCGTAGATTTTTTTCCGATAGGAGCCATCCGCATGCAGGAAGCCTCCTATTGGAAATTACAGACCAAGGATTCTTCAGTGAATCTCTGTTTCACCATGCAGTTAATAAGATGGGACAAGTGAAACACTTTGTGACTATCCAATTTTACGTAAAAACTTTGCGTCACGGATGTTAGTCCAAAGTAAAAGCATAATACAGAGCACACCAGAATTTGGAGATATTTTATTGTTTTCTAACAGATTCTGTAAGTTACATAGAAACATAGAAGATAGGAGCAGGAGTAGGCCATTCGGCCCCTTGAGCCTGTTCCGCCATTTAATGAGACCATGGCTGATTATCCAAATTCAGTACCCTGTCCCTGCTTTCTCCCCATATCCCTTGATCCCTTTAGCCGTAAGAAATATATCTAACTCCTTCTTGAATATATTTAATGAATTGGCCTCAACTTCCTTCTGTGGTCGAGAATTCCACAGGTTCACCACTCTCTGGGTGAAGAAATTCCTCCTCATCTCAGTCCTAAATGGCTTACCCCTTATCCTTAGACTGTGACCCCTGGTTCTGGACTCCCCCGCCATCAGGAACATCCTTCCTGCATCTAGTCTGTCTAGTCCTGTTAGAATTTTTTAAGTTTCAATGTGATCCCCTCTCATTCTTCTAAACTCTAGCAAATATAAGCTTAATCGACCCAATCTCTCCTCGTACGTCATTCCTGCCATCCCAGGTATCAGTCTGGTGAATCTTCGCTGCACTTTCTCCATGGCAAGAACATCCTTCCTCAGATAAGGCGACCAAAACTGCACACAATACTCAAGGTGTGGTCTCGCCAAGGCCCTGTACAACTGCAGCAAGACATCCTTGTTCCTGTACTCGAACCCTCTCGCTACGAAGGCCAACATACCATTTGCCGCCTTAACCGCCTGCTGCACCTGCATGCTTACCTTCAGCGACTGGTGCACAAGGACACCCAGGTCTCGTTGCACTTCCCCTTTTCCCAATCTATAGCCGTTCAGATAATCTGTCTTCCTGTTTTTGCCACCAAAGTGGATAGCCTTGCATTTATCCACATTGGGCAGATGCATGGCAAATGCAGTATAATCACCCAACCTGTCCAAATCATACTGGAGTTTCTCTGCATCTTCCTCGCAGCACACACGCCCACCCACGCAGCACACACGCCCACCCAGCTTTGTGTCGTCTGCAAACTTGGAGATATTACATCTAGTTCCATCATCTAGATTATTTTATTCTATATATATATTGTGAATAGCTAGGGTCCTAGCACCGATCCCTGCAGTACCCCACTAGTCACTGCCTGCCACTCGGAAAAAGACCCGTTTATTCCAACTCTTTGCTTCCTGTCTGCCAACCAGTTCTCTATCCAAGACAGTACCTTATCCCCAATCCCATGTGCTTTAACTTTACACGGCAATCTCTTATGCGGGACCTTATCGAAAGACTTCTGAAAGTCCAAATACACCACATCCACTGGTTCTCCCTTATCTATTCTACCAGTTACATCCTCAAAAAATTCCAGTAGATTAGTTAAGCGCGATTTACCTTTTGTAAATCCATGTTGACTTTGTCTGATCCTGTCGCTGTTTTCCAAGTGCTCTGCTATTACATCTTTTATAATGGACTCTAGCATTTTCTCCACTACCGATGTCAGACTTACTGGTCTATAATTTCCCGTTTTCTCTCTACCACCTTTTTTAAATAGTGGGGTTACATTAGCTATCCTCCAATCCATGGGAACTGTTCCAGAGTCTATAGCATTTTGGAAGAAGTTAAGTGAGAAACAGTGTAATTTATTGATTGGCTTTTACTTTCTCTAATTTTATTAATAAGCTTGATTGCTCTTTGGAGTATGAGATATATGTTCTTTTAGGGTGTTATTTTTCCATCAGTTGGAGAACTTTGGAGTTAAACGTATAAAGGGTAAATGGATTTATGTTCACATGGGCACTTTACCTCCCAGATTACTTCATGTATAAAGTCACGTTTCTGTTTATGGAAAGCATAGGCCTGCCTGTGGAAGTAGTCCTTTGTGCTGGGCATGTGAAAAGTATTTGGAGGAATGCCTCACTCATAACAGCATGGATATCCTCAGTCATTGGGGTACGCGTGGATGTCTAAACAGTTATATATCATGATCATTGCATGCGCAGTTGTGCTAGCATTGTTTGAAGTGTGGTGGAATCTGCCCATCATTATAAAGAAGTGGTTTCCACAACACTGGGACACTAAGACAATAATGCAGAACTATTTCTTGAAGTTGTACAATATAAAAAGGGCTAATGAATTGCTGGAGAACTGTTTAATGCAAGGAAGTGTTACTGTTATGTTTGAAGTAAATTATATAATGTTCATCTTTCAAATCTATTTTCAAGCTGGAGTTTTTTTCCTATTAAATACTCAAAACATGAAGCATTGTTGACATATATTACTGTTCAGCTATTTTTGTTTTGTAAGAATGTATTTTGTGTTTCTGTTTAAATGTTTTTACTTCAAAAAAACTACCCACATTAATTAAACTAATGTGCTCAGACAGTCATGTGTTCTTAAACTGTGAGAATTTAAAGTTAGATTTTTAACTACTAGAAGAAAACTTTTTGCTTTTAGTTAGCTAAAACTGATGTGCTGTATTGCCAGTATTAGAAAAAGGAGTGGTAAAATAGAACGGACCACGATGAGTGGGATAACTGACTAGATAAACTTGGCAATCCAGTGGAGAAGCATCAGTTCTACTTTTTGTTCAGGAGCTAGACATCAGATTACTGGTTTTGATTTGACCTTTTTTATAACTTTTTTAATTGTTTGTTAAAATGGATGTGTACCAACAGTTATGCATTGTGTCCTACCACTCCTACGATTTGTGCAATTGTACTGTATGTGCATTCAGTCCATAGCTGTGAATTGTCTTTCAAGGACGAGCTGTTCTGTAACTGATTTCATGTTAATAATTTGATGGAGTGTATGCCAACTAGTTGCACCTGGAGTAAGCCTAAAGAAAATAAAGAACTTGCATTTATATAGCATCTTTCATGTCCTCAGAATGTTCCAAAGTGATTTACAACCAATTAATTACTTTTGAAATGCAGTTGCTGCTGTTATGTAAGCAAAAAAAATGAATGGATTACTGGAAACCAAACTTCAACAATTATTATGAACTGAGGTATGGTGTAATCAGCACTTTAAGGTACAAACAGCATTTCTACTTGTGTTGTTACAAGTAAAACTAATCAATAGTGTTAAATTGTCTTTTTAATATGTAACTTGCATTGTGCTCCAGAAATGAGACTGAATTAATGACGGTCACTTACCAATTCATAGCTGAGTTATTTTAAAAAGTTGTAATGCCAATTCAATAGATTTTGGAGTGATTATAGAAGTTATTCATTTTAGTTAGAACTATAGAAGGGAATCTACGATTCTGTTGAATATACTTTACTGTAAGAAAAATCTTTTAAATGGTGCAGCATTTTAGTGTCTTTTCTGTCCATCAATATTTCTATGAAAAATGTGCCTGATGATAGATGAAATTAATTCTAGTAATTATCAAAAATTGCTGTATGACTTTATGAATTTGGGATACATATTATTGAGTCCTAAGATGCAGAAAATAATCTTAATCATACTATTTGCCAGAGGTGTTTGTAATTGCAGCACAGAATATTTTAACATTGCAAATTGCTTTATTGGTAGCAGTTGTTTAATCTGCTCTGATATTACTACTATTGATTTAAGTCAGAATTAGCCTTAATTTTTTTTGAATGGTTCCACATTGGAAGGTACTGGGTAATTAATTAGGTAGAATCTGGACCAGGAGCAAAAAGGTCCTGGTTTTGAATCCTAGCATGATTCACTGAAGCGGATAAAATGACTACCAGCCTTGTCAGCCTTATGAGCCTTGGCTCAGTGGTAGTTCTCTCACCTCTGAGTTAGAAGATCAAGCCCCACAGCTGGATTTTACTGGCACTTCAGTACAGTACTGAGGGAATGCTGACTGTCAGAGAAGTCGTCTTTTAAATGAGATGTAAACAAGATTCCATCTGCCCTTTCAAGGGGATGTTAAAGATCCTATGGCATTAATTGAAGAAGAGCCGGAGAGTGCTCCTGGTGTCCTGCCAACAGTTATCCCTCAATCAACATCAGTAAAACAGTTTAATTGGTTGCGGGACCTTCTGTGCAGAAATTAGCTTCTGTGTTTTCCTACATTACAACAGTGACTGCACTTCACTACATTTTATTGGATTTGAAGCACTTTGGGATGTCTTGAAGTCCTGAAATGTGTTATATAAATGCAAGTTTATTCTTTCTTGACCACGTTTTAGTATGTGTTGGGTGAGGTGGCGGAGTGGAAGCTACAGGGACTCTGTGTAGGGCTTGCCGCACTGATGTGAACTTGGGTTCTACAATTTCATGAATCCAGGAAAAATGTATAGTGCAGTTACTTGTTGAAGGTGCAAACTTTGGAGATACTTTAATATGTTTTGCTGCACTAAGATATTTTTCTTACTATTGATGGTAACAAACTGACATTTGTCAACTCTTTGAACTTGGCTGCCAGTTGTGCAGTTTGCAATTGATCATTATTCTGTACCCGTGTGAGGCAGTATTGCGTTAAACCTCTACTGTCATAGTGTCATATGTAATGGTTGATACTCTCTATGGACCCAAGTTTATGGAACTAAGTCATATTGGCCCATAATTTGCGATCACGGCGAAGCAAAGGCGCTCGCCGCCGACCCTGAAGAAAGCAGCCCTCCGAGCTCTCGCGATCTCTGTGGCAAGAAGTTTGCCTTTTTCAATGTGTAATTGATTGCAGCGCTGTGAATAGGGGATTCCTATGGCGATGCTGCAGTGATGTCAACTAGCTTTCTAAGCAGCCAATCATATTGAAGAATTCTCAGTCAGCAAACCAGGAAATGAGAAGCCGCTTTAATCCCAACTTTTTAAAGATGTTAGAGAGAGCAAAATAAATATTGGGACTTTCACATGGGATAAAGTAGAAGCTGAAATATCATGACCAAACTTTAAAAAAAAATTAAAGTTTTTAAAAATTGTCATTTTTGTCATAATGGAGAAATTTAACACTCTACAAATATAAAAATTAGTTTCAGGGCCAGAGCAGTCAATACACTGTTTAAAACCCCAGTTACACCTATTCCAACAAGGCTTAACATTTAATGGGGTATTTAACAACAATAACAGCAATATTAGTGTTGAAAAGCCCAAGTTGTCGTCGGTTTCACTGATTTCGTTGATTGATGGCTATATGTGAGGTGGGGGGGAAACAGCGTAGCCTGTGTCGGAGCAGTGAATGACCACAACTTCAGCATTTCTGCATTTAGATGCACATGTGCTAAATCCTGAAGTTACAGTCAGTTTCAGAGGGGTAATGACGGTGAATGCTGACAGTTTGTCGTCATTACCCACTGCAAATTCCAAGCCATTGTGTACTGGTGCTGCACTGCCATCTGTATCTTAAAATGGTACTTAGGGATTTAATTCCCTAGTAGTAGAAGTAACCTAAACACTAATTATGTTATTGAAGCAGAGTCCTTATTTGTAAACATTAGATCAACTGGATATTTCTTTTACCTATGCTTGATCTTGCAGGAAATGACATTAATGAAGTAGTACATGTTTACAGCCAGCAATTACTGCAGTGCCTGTACTTCATGGTTTATGAGCCATTGTTGACGCCCATTTTAGTAAAGAGTAAAGGGTTCTGACTGTAGACTGTGTTCTTGGTCAAACTGGTCTGTTAATGACAAGTGGGATTGAACAGAGGACAGATCATTGGATGAGTGGAGTCTTGCTTATTAATTGATCTTGCATTCAATCTCACTTGTTGAGAAAAGAGCAATTCTCTTGGAATGTAATGCTGAATGCTTCTCAAGTGCCTGTTTGCCATTTTGTGTCTATGCATATATCTTTACATTTGTTGTGCCTAATAACAAAACTGCTGTGTATGTGTGTATGTATGTATATTATAATTGGCCCGTATTTTCCGATCGCAGGCCTCCCGTGGGCGAAGGCCTGCGATCTGGAAAAATCTGCGCCCTAACCTGAGGGCTCCTGGGAGGCGCGCAGTTCCGATGCTGGGCCTCTCCAAACTGCCGGTGCGCAGGGCCCACGTATCCCAGAGGAGCAGGTAGTTCGCAGCGTCCCTGGGATCACATGGGCCATGGGGGGCCAATCAAAGAAGGGAATCTCCCTTCATACATTTGACAGGAAGACCTGCCAAATATATGAATGGAGATCAATGAAAAAACATAGTAAAACTTTAAATAACTTTTTTTTTAAATAACATTTTTAAAATGACTTGAAAGTACAATAAATTAACTATTTTAAACAAAACTTTACATTTTTCAAAAAAGTAATTAAAGTTTTTTACGGGGCTAAAAATAAACTCACCTTTTTTTTAAAGTATTTTTAAATGATAAATCAGTGGAAAAATTTTTAATTTTTTTTTCAACTCTTATCCTGGTAATTACCAGGCGCAAGAATTGTAAGGGTTTTCTGCGGGCGGAGGGTCTCCAAAAAGCGGAACTCTCCGCCCGCAGAGGCCCTTCTCCAGGGCAGCCGGAGGATCTGTCAAGAGCTTTCTTGACAGATCGGAAATGCCGGTTTCCAGCGCATGCGCAGTGCATGCCTGAAACCGGTATTTCCGATGTCCTTACGGGTGGGTACACAGCGCGTACCCACCCGTAGGGATCGGAATATCCGGCCCAATAGGTGGAAGATTTAAAAATGTCAGATGTGCATTGGTTTTTTAATCTACATGGTAGCTGATGACTTTTGTGTTAATTTACAAAAATGTTATTAATGTGGAATTTGAAAATATATGAAACCGTTGATGCTTTAATTCACATTGTTGTCCAAATAAGCAAAACCGTTGTTTTTCAGAGCGTAAGTGCTACTTAGTAAAATTTATGTGAGCAAATGCAAAAGTTAAATTCGCTATGGTTTCAAAATTTAAGACAAAACAAAATGTTCCTCAATTATACATGATTTTCAATTTTCCCTACTTTGGTTATTTGTTTACATGCAATTTTATGTCATGCGACTGATGTGTTGTACCGTTTTCATAAGATTTTTGTTTCCTAAACAATTTTGTTGGAGGAAATTTTTTTCCCTTTGCACTCTTCCAAGTTGACCCATGTCAGGTGTTAATTTCAACTGAGAGCATGGCCAGGAAACCTGTTTCCAGGCCTTAGCGGTTGCTACTTTGTAACTGTCCTGTGAGGTGAGAGCAGCGGGCAGTTTGGTAAATCTCTCTGTGGGTAAGCGCCTGAGTTTACCTTGTTCTCTGTCCCTGAAGGGAAGTCTGAGATAGGACCTCGTCATCTTAGGAATCAGAGCATAGCATACCTTGGTACTCCACTGTTCCATGACTGGGAGCTTGAGTAAGCTTTACCATGGTGTTCCTTGTTTTGTGAATGTTAATATTTCTTTATCAACAGTTTGAAGATCCTTTATACCTTTTCATTTTTTTTCTTTCTGCATTCCACAACTAATTATGCTAATAAGACATGCACTGTATGCCAGTTTATTTTCAGGATCAAAGATTTTGGTAGGAAGAATGAGGAGAGGCAATATAAACTAAAGGGTACAATTCTAAAGTGGGTGCATAAACAGCGTTGAAGGTGGCAGGGCAGGTTGAGAAAGCGGTTAAAAAAGCACAAGGGATTCTGGGCTTCATAAATAGAGGCATAGAGTACAAAAGCAAGGAAGTTATGATGAGCCTTTACAAAACACTGGTTTGGCCTCAACTGGAGTATTGTGTCCAATTCTAGGCACTGCACTTTAAGAAGGATGTGAAGGCCTTGGTTAGGGTACAGAAAAGATTTACAAGAATGGTTCCAGGGATGGGGGACTTCTGTTATGTGGATAGACTGGAGAAGCTGGGATTGTTCTCCTTAGAGCAGAGAAGGTTGAGAGGAGATTTGATAGAGGTACTCAAAATGATGAGGGGTCTAGACAGAGTAGATAGAGAGAAACTGTTCCCATTGGCGGAAGGGTCGCGAACTAGAGGACACAGAGATTTTAGGCGCTTGGCAGAAGAACTAAAGGCAACATAAGGAAAAACTTTTTTACTCAGCGAGTGGTTATGATCTGAAATGCACTGCCTGAAAGGGTGATGGAGGCAGATTCAATTGTGGCTTTCAAAAGGGAATTTGATAAGTACCTGAAGGAAAAAAATTGCTGGGCTACAGGGAAAGGGTGGGGAGTGGGACTAGTTGAAGTGCTCTTGCAGAGAGCCAGCACTGGCTCGACGGGCTGAATGGTCTCCTTCTGTAGTGTGTAACCATTCTATGATTCTGTAGTGTATGTACTTTGAAGAAGGAACTATATTCTGCAGCCCCTGTATACTGCAGTACCAGTAGTGACCACCCCTGTATATAAGCCTGTGCAGTAACTTTGTATAGTAGTTCCAGTTTTGTCTCCACTCAGTAAACACCTGTTATAACCAACTCCTGCAGTCCGTGTCTCAATTTCACACGGACGTAACACTGGCGACGAACAGATCCGAACTTAGCTACAGTTCTGCACCACCTCATGGGGATCCATCCCTGAAGCGAAGTTGTTAGAGGTCGAGGCCAGAAGGAAGAAAAGAAAAAAAAAAAAAAAACAAACAGAAGAAACGGGTGTCGACCATGGGCAACCGCCTCTGATTCATCGAATTCGAAGATTTGCAGGAGAGGCTGTCGAGAGCGGGGCTTGGTTATCCTGTCTGTGGTGTTCCAGCTAATCGGGCTGGTGGCAGGTAGTACACTGATCCTTCCTGGGCTGCAGCGGGCTAGAGCTCGATCGGGTGGCTTTTCAACGGGGCCGAGCAGCGTTGTCGGGAAGGGGAGAGAGAGAGGGTGGAGCACACAGGGCGCGGCCGGTGCTACGAAGCCGGGCAGCGTACAGACCCGAGAAGAGGGAGGAAAGTGTCCCGTAGGGTTTGCTCTGACGACGGGAACAGTAATTGAAATAAAGGAATTAGAAGCGCAGAAAGCCGCGAGGAGCTGCAGTTTGCCACGGGGACCGCGGAGAGCGGCGTTAGCAGCAGCGCGGGGGGGGGGAAGTGCGCGAAGACCATAGGGCATCGCCATCAAGGCATAAAAACGCCAGCAACAGCGCCAGCAGCAGCGGAGAAGACAGAAAGCACGGGAGGCACCATCTTAATCCAGCGGGGAAGAAGGCAAAGTGCGGGAGGCGCCATTTTGTTCAATCGGGGAAGAAGGCAAAGCGCGGGAGGCGCCATCTTAGATCTCCAAGATGCCGAAGACTGGCAATATCACTGCCTTCGATAATGCAATAGAAGACTGGACCACGTATGTGGAAAGAGTCGAAGTATATTGCAAGGCAAATGAAGTAGCCGATGAGAAAAAGGCATCGGTACTACTAAACTTAATGGGCGCAAGAACGTACGGCCTATTGCGGAACCTGATCACTCCAGTCAAACCGATGGAGAAGAGTTTTAACGAAATTGTTGATATCCTACAGGAACACCTAAATCTTACACCACTGCTGATAGCAGAAAGATTTAAATTCCACAAGAGAAATCAGCATAAAGATGAGAGCAATGCTGATTACCTTACGGAACTACGCAAGCTATCAAAGCACTGCCAGTTCGGAGCAGGACTGGCAGATACCCTACGGGACAAATTTGTCTGTGGACTCCTGAGTGAAGGAACCCAGAAGAGGTTACTCTCAGAGAAAGAGCTGACGCTAGATAAGGCTTTCAGCGTGGCAGTATCGTACGAAGCAGCAGCAAGGGGAGCTGCGGAAATACAGCAAAAGCCACAGGAATACGGCACCCATGAAATGACACGGGGATTTGAAAAATGTTATCGCTGTGGCAGAACAACCCATGGCCAGAAGGACTGCTGGTCCAAGGACAAAATATGCAGGCAATGCGGAAAGATGGGACACATTGCACGAGTTTGCAGGTCTGGGAAGAAGACGAACGACAACAAAAAGGCTACTAAGGAACAGTACAGGAAAGTACAAAAGATGACGGACAGTAGTTCCGAAGACCAGAAGAGCGATAGTGAATCCGGGAACAAGAGACTAAGCTGTCTCAAACTTCACAACTTAATCGCAAAAGAGGATCACCGAACCATTTGGGTCACCATCACGATAGCAGGGTCCCAAGTCAAAATGGAATTGGATACAGGATCAGCCCTGACCGTCATGAATCGACGAGACTACGAGCAGCTATTCTCACACGTACCCTTGAAAGACACATCCATTGTCTTGAAGACGTATATGGGGCAGAAAGTATACCCCAGAAGGAAAATAAGGGTGCCTGTCGAGTACAACGGCAAGGATATACAGGAATTGTATCTGTACATACTGCAAGATGGTGGACCACCGTTATTGGGACGTGAATGGATCAGAAAGATAAGTTTAGACTGGCACTCCATTCAGGCACTGACGGTGGCTGGTAAAAAGGATGACGACGTCACACCTGGACGATTGTCAAAAATCTTAGCTAACGCCAAAGAGGTATTTCAACAAGAACTGGGAACTCTTAAAGGCGTAACCGCCTCGATAAAAATAGAAGAGAATGCAATTCCCAAGTTTGTCGAAGCAAGACCGGTACCATATGCAATTCGCCCAGCCGTCGAGGCAGAGCTGGAGAATGCAGGCATGTTATCGAAGGTAGACTGGAGCGAGTGGGCGACACCCATCGTTCCTGTCATGAAGAAAACGTTAAACAATAAGTCTGAGGAGCCAAGGAAGGTTCGCATCTGTGGGGACTTCAAGGTGACGGTGAACCCAGTCCTTCACACAGTACAGTATCCTCTCCTGAGGATAGAAGATATTTTCGCCTCACTATCTGGAGGGAAGCGTTTTACAAAAATTGACCTAGCACAAGCATATTTGCAGATGGAGGTTGAAGAATCCTCTAGGAAGTATCTCACGATAAACACTCACAAAGGTCTTTACCAGTATAATCGACTGGTATTCAGAGTAGCATCAGCTCCGGCGATATGACAAAGAGCGATGGAACAAGTCCTGCAAGGGATTCCGGGGACTCCGTGTTACTTGGACGACATCCTAGTGACAGGTGAAGATGACAGTGAACACCGTGCCAACCTAGAGCAGGTGCTCACTAGACTAAGAGAACATGGGCTATGAGCCAATCGCCCCAAGTGGGAGTTTTTTAAGAAACAGATATCGTATTGTGGCCACGTGATTGATGAAGAGGGGTTACATAAGTCCCCTGACAAAATTGAAGCGGTAGTTAAGGCTCCAGCGCCTGAAAATGTGTCGCAACTGAGGTCATTCCTCGGATTGGTGAATTACTACCATAAGTTTTTGCCGAATTTGTCCACAATTCTGCACTCACTGAACGCCCTACTACAAACTGGAGTAGCATGGAAATGGAGCGATGAATGTAAGCGGGCCTTTCAGAAGTGTAAAGACCTGATCACTTCAAGAGAAGTATTGGCTCATTACAACCCATCACTACCGATAAGACTGGCGTGTGATGCGTCTCCCTACGGCATTGGAGCGGTACTGTCACATAAATTCCTTGATGGTTCAGAGAGGCCGATAGCTTTTGCGTCACGCTCGTTAACTTCAGCCGAGCGTAACTACGCCCAGATTGCCAGAGAGGCCCTCGGCCTGGTGTGGGTGGTGAAGAAGTTCAATCACTACCTGCACGGTCAGAAATTTACTCTACTAACTGATCATCAACCTCTCGTCTCCATTTTCAACCCTCAGAAGGGCGTCCCGATAATGACAGCACAACGGCTACAGAGGTGGTCCCTTTTCCTAGGGGCACACCAATATGACATCGAGTACAAAGGAACTAAACAGCATGGGAATGCTGATGGAATGTCGCGCCTACCGTTGCCGACGGTGGAAGAAGCACCTGCAGTGGATCCTGTGGAGATATTCCACTTAACCATAGTCGAATGTCTACCTGTGACGAATGCAAACATAGAAAAGGAAACACGAAATGACCCGACATTCTCCAGGGTCTATGATTTAACGGTGAAGGGATGGCCAGCACATGGCGAACCACTGTTGCCAGCATTCTCGCCGAGAAGAGAACAGCTGTCAGTGTGCCGAGGAACCTTGATGTGTGGATCCAGAGTAGTAATTCTACCCAAATTGAAGGATAGAGTGCTCAATGAGCTTCATGAGGGTCATCTGGGAGGGGTAAAAATGAAGAACTTAGCCAGAGCGTTTGTGTGGTGGCCGGGAATCGATAGAGAAATCGAAGAGATGACCAAGAGCTGTACAGGATGCCAGAAGGTCCAAAACGCCCCACCACAAGCCCCTCTACATCCATGGGAGTGGCCCTCATCTCCATGGCAAAGGGTGCACATTGATTTTGCTGGTCCATTTATGGACTCGATGTTTTTAATTGCGGTGGATGCACATTCAAAGTGGCCAGAGATAATAAAAATGTCCTCAACCACCACAGAAAAACTATCACAGTCTTACGAACCATATTTGCCAGAAATGGGCTGCCTGAACAGATTTGCTCTGACAATGGACCACAGTTTGTGTCTGAAGAGTTCCGGAGGTTCTTAAAGAACAATGGTGTTAAGTGTTAAGCATTACACACCCGCCCCATATCATCCAGCCACCAATGGATTGGCTGAGAGGTTCGTTCAAACATTCAAGAAGGCTATCAAGGCAATGGGTAATGAAGACATACCCCTACAACACAAGGTGGATAACTTCTTGTTTGCCTACCGGAATGCGACACATGCGGTTACCAACCAAACTCCAGCCGCTTGGATTTGGTTAAGCCAAACATCAGAAGAGATGTGGAGAACAGGCAGTTTCAGAATATGAATGAAAGGCCGACCAGGTGTTTTAAGATAGGTCAACCAGTTTTGACCCGGGACTACCGCACAGAGAAATGGCAGCCAGGAACGATCTGCATGCGGCGAGGACCTCTAATGTGTACCGTGGACGTTGGAGAGAGCATTGTAAGACGCCATGTTGACCAGATTCTAGAGTCACTGGAAAACGTCAAATCCACACCACGATCCTATACACCTGGTGATGAAACCGAAGTACCAATTGCATCTACCTCCGAATCGGTGATATTGGAAGCAGACGGACCAAACAACGACGTTGATCCCGAATCAACTTTGCCAGAAGAACCTGATACCCCAAAGAGGCGTTATCCAGACAGAATCAGGAAGCCTCCTCAAAGACTGAATTTATAATTGCTTAAATTCAGCTAATGTGTATAGCAACTGTAATTGTAAATATGTTATTTAATTATCAATCGAATGTTATGTACTTTTTAGCTAAAAGGGGAGGAATTTTAGTGTATGTACTTTGAAGAAGGAACTATATTCTGCAGCCCCTGTATATTGCAGTACCAGTAGTGACCACCCCTGTATATAAGCCTGTGCAGTAACTTTGTATAGTAGTTCCAGTTTAGTCTCCACTCAGTAAACACCTGTTATAACCAACTCCTGCAGTCCGTGTCTCAATTACACACGGACGTAACCGATTCGATGATTTTTTTGGTTTCTTTCAGTGATGGAAATGGAACCAAAAGAGTACCAGTGTGTACTTTTTAATTTCTATCACTTGAACCATCCTTTGGCTTTTGAAGTAAAAGTGCCAATTTGTCAAAATATGAGCAGTTTTGTACTGGAAGCTGGGTTGAGAGTAGTCAACTCATTTCCTTCTAGCCATCAGAGAGAGGAAACTTTCATCTTATGAGTCTGGTCTGGATTCAAATGTGTGCCCCAACAGTGAAATGATCCCATGCTTAATCTATTGCACCAGGCAGTCCCCCAATTGAATCCTTTTTAATGCAGTTAATGAATTAGTAAGAACTACACTGTACTTGTAGTGGACACTATATGCATTATAGGGTTACTTCAATGTGCTATGCCTAAAATGGGAATAACAAATGAAAAAATACAGAAAATAGAATTGCATTCTTAGACCAAAATGCTAAATCTGATTGTCATGTGAGAATATTTTCATGTTTGTGTATTAGTTGATATTGATGTGAAATAGTGTTCAATGAGGGAAGTCAGGCAGCAAAATAATAGAGGCAATGAACTGCTGGCTGGGGCTGCATAAAACGGGAAACTTGCTTGTAGAAGAAAATGATGGTTGGTACAATTAAAAAGAAAAAAATGGGAAAATAGCAGTATTTTGGTCTATAATAATAACAGCAACCACAACTTGCATTTATATAGCATCTTTAATGTAGAAAACATCCCAAGGCACTTCAGAGGGGTAAGGAGAACATGGACCCTAAGCCAAAGAACAGATATTAGGGGTGACAAAAAGCTTGGTCATGGGATTTTTAAGGAGAGGGATGTGGAGAGGGGAATGCTTTAGAGAGGGAATTCCAGAGAATGGGATCCAGGCAGTAAAAAGCGTAGCTGAAAGCGTTGCCTCCAATGACTGGGTGAAGGGAGTGAAGAGGATGCACAAAAAGTCAGGAAGAGAGAACTTGAAGTGGGTGGATGAGATCATGGAGGGATTTAAATACAAGGATAAGAATTTTCATTTTGAGGTACCGGGAGCTAGTGTAGGTCAGCGAGGACAGAGGTGATGGATGAATGGGAGTCGGTACCAGGTAGGATCTGGGCAGAAGAGTTTTAGATGAACTGAAGTTTATTGAGGGTGGCGGATGGGCGGCCAACCAGGAAAGCATTGGACCAGT
Source organism: Somniosus microcephalus (assembly GCF_052327205.1). Classification (NCBI taxonomy): domain Eukaryota; kingdom Metazoa; phylum Chordata; class Chondrichthyes; order Squaliformes; family Somniosidae; genus Somniosus; species Somniosus microcephalus. Next base: position 28,455,157 of record NC_141015.1, read on the forward strand.
CAACTCTAGAGGTGACCAAGACATAGATGAGGATTTCAGTAGCTGATGGGCTGAGGTAGGGTGGAGGAGGAGGATGTTATAGAGGTGGCAGTAGGAGGTCTTTGTGATAGAGAGCAAATGGGGCCACAAGCCCGATTCAGGGTTGCTGAGGTTGTGAATATTCTGGTTCAACCTGAAACCGGAGAGGGGGGTGGAGTTGATGGTGAAGATATGGAAATTGTAGCGCAGGGACAAAGACAAATGTCTTAGTCTTCCTGTGTTTAGCTGGAGAAAATTGTGGTTCATCCAAGATGGGATGTCAGCCACATGACAGCACAGAGGCAGTGGAGAGGCTGAGAATGGTGGTGACGAGGTAGAGCTGGGTATCATGAGCATACACGTGGAAGCTGACCCCATGTTTGCGGATGATGTTGGCAAGGGGCAGCATGTAGATGAGGGAGAGGAGGGAGGCTAAGGGTACATCTGTAGGAGACATGGGATGAACGCGTGGGGGTGGGAAGAGAAGCCATTGATAGAGATGTTCTGGCCATGATTGAATAGTTAAGAGTAGAAGCAAGCTAGGGAAATCCAACAGAGCTGAACAATGGAGGAAAGGTGTTGGAGGATGCTGGGGTCGACTGTGCCAAAGACTGTAGTGAGCTTGAGCAGGAAATTAAAGTCTTTCAGTGCAGGCAATAGCTATGATTTCTACTGTACCAAAATTCACTTGTCATTGAGCTTTGGGCATTATAATACTCTAAATTCTTTAACTCACGGACAAGTGATTACCAATGGGTGTCAGCTATGGTTCAGTGGTAGTATTCTCGCCTCTGTCAGAAGGTTGTAGGTTCAAGCCCCACTCCAGAGACTTGAACACAAAATCTAGGCTGCAGCTCCAGTGCAGTACTGAGGGAGTGCTGCACGATCAGAGGTGCCATCTTTTGGATGAGACGTTAAGAGGCCCATCTGTCCTCAGGTGGACGTAAAAGATCCCATGGCACTATTTCGAAGAGCAGGGGAGTTTGCCTGGTGTCCTGGCCAATATTTATCTGTGAACCATCACTAAAACAGATTATCTGGTCATTATCGCATTGCTGTTTGTGGGACTTTGCGATGTGCACAATTGGCTGCCGTATTTCCTTCACTTCAAAAGTAATTGATTGACTGTAAAGTGCTTTAGGACGTCCTGTGGTTGTGAAAGGTGCTATATCAATGTAATTCTTTCTTTACCTCAATTTATACCTCAAACTGAGGCCTTTGCATTCTTTATTTCATTGTTTGAACTTTTTTTAAAACAAGGCTTTTCTATTTGATTGGTGATCAGAATTTATATTTTCCATTTTTGCAATTTTCCTAACTGCTACCCAAATGCCCATCAAGGATTTGTCATGTCCATGAGCCAGTTGCCAATGATTACACCGCTAAATGCAGCTCCTTTATCCTGATGGCAGACTTGAAGTCCCAAGAAAAATTGGGCCAAAGAGTCCATTGCTGGGCAAAGGGAGCCAGATTTAGTCTTGTAAATGTTGCGAACTGACTCATCGACATGAACTTCACAGAACCTGTGTTAAAACACCAGCAATATAAAAGTGACGATAGAATGCATTCACCAGCCCATTGAACTAATTATTTACACATTTGCTAAACTCAATCTCTATTGCAGAGATTTCTAGGAACTTGTATATAACATAGAACATATTTTTATATAGTAGGCTGTAAATTTCATTAATTTTAGAGAAAAAATAAAGTTTCAAATAGCTTTAATTAATTTTAAGTAATGGGTTTTTGAGTTGTCATCTCCCATTCTCTGTGGTCTGTTTGTAAATTTATTGGTTTGAAATTGTAGGTTCTATGCAGGAGAAAAGGGGAATTATTTATATATGATGTATATTTGTGCACTTTCAAAGTTTAAAAAAACCCAGTTTCTGACATTTAACAATTTCTTTCTTTCATCTCTCCTTTTCGCCTCCCAGTCCTCGCAAGCAACTATGGTCAGTCTTTTTGTAAATAATACATTTTCACATGTAACACAACTATCATGAATTGCTATCTTTCTCATTTGTTGCACAAATATTTCATGGTCATCTTATATTGTATATAGAAATAAAGGGCCCGTTACTACAACAGCAACTTGCATTTATATAAAAGCAAAATACTGCAGATGCTGGAAATCTGAAATAAAAACAGAAAATGCTGGAAACTTGCATTTATATAGTGTCTTTAACATAGTAAAATGTCCCAAGGTGCTTCACAGGAGCGTTATCAAACAAAATTTGACACTGAGCCACGTAAGGAGATATAAATACAAGTTGTTGTATTGGGACAGAAAGAGGTAGGTTTTAAGGAGCGTGTAAATTACCCGTAAACTGAATATTCGTATGAACTGTCATTGCTTGCTCTAAGGTTTCTTGGGTTGGCTACTTGAAAAAATCTTGTAAATGGTGCAGGAATACTTAACTTTTTTTGGCCTTTTGTAGTTTTTAATCATTCCAGGTACTGTAGGTAAAACAATACATGAAGTTGTCAGTATTAGAGTACTGGTCCTGTTCATTTCCATTGTTGGTTGGGTCTCCTGCACAGATGGACTGATAAGTAGGTCTCTGGTTGATCTTTCTGTTTGTGTGCACAATTGTTTTGCTTCCGGGTTTTGTCATCACTGTGAGACTGTGCCCATATTTAGCTAGCAATGATAAAATTGTTTAGGCCATAAAGTTTCTGGGGCTGATAATGATAACCGTAAGTGTCAATAACAACCATAATAGATGAACAAAATTGTATTAATCCTGTTACTGTCAAAGTGGGTGGTCAATTGATTCATATCAACATTGTTTATGTAGTTTCTAACACTATATGGCACTGCTCTTGAGTTGTTGGTGGTCCAAATAATCATTGAGTCTTTATTTATTTTTAAATAACTGGGTGAAAATATAACTTGACTGCAATGTTGAGGTTTCTGCAATATCCTGTCTGTACTGCATGCAATGAAAGTGTTTAAGGCCCAGTATTGAGACAGCATTTTAAAATGTTATTGCCTGCCACCTTGCATCCTTTGTAAACTTGAGCTTTTCCAAAACTCTACTGCCCATATCCTAACTTGCACCAGGTCCCATTCACCCATCTCCCCTGTGCTCGCTGACTTACATTGGCTCCTGGAATGGCAACGCCTCGATTTTTAAAATGTCAACCTTGTTTTCAAATCGCTCCATGGCTTCGCACCTCCCCATCTCTGTAACCTCCTCCAGCCCTGCAGTCATCTAAGATCTCTGCTGTCCTCCAATTCTGGCCTTTTGCACATCCATGATTTTCATCGCTCCACCAGCTGCCTAGGCCCTTGTTGTGTGTGTACCTTTAAGGGAATAACTGGTCTCAGATTGCAGTACCGGCAGTGACCACCCCTGTATAAAAGGCCCTAGCAGGCTTCTGTAGTTTCAGTTTCCAGGTTGTCTCCATTCAGTAAAGACTCGTTATAATCAGCTCCTGCAGTCCGTGTCTCAATTATACACGGACATAATACTGGCGACGAGTAAGAAACGAACTTACCTGCAACTCGGCAGCACCTCAGACGACGTTATTGAAGGTCGGAGCCAGAAGAAAGAAAAAAAAAAAAAAATCCAAAGAAACTCGAGAAATGGGCATCGACCATGGGCAACCGCCCTCCAAATCATCGAATTGAAAAGTTGCAGGAGAGACTGTCGAGAGCCAGGCTTGGTTCTCCAGTCTGTGGTTTCCCAGCTAATCGGGCTGGTGGCAGGTAGTGCACTGATCCTTCCTGGGCTGCGGCGGGCTAGAGCTCGATCGGGTGGCTCTGCAACGGGGCCGGGCAGCGAGTCGGGAAGCAAAGAGAGAGAGAGGGTGGAGCACACGGCGCGGCCGGTGCTTCGAAGCCGGGCAGCGTTTGGACCTAAGAAGAGGGAGGGAAGTGTCCCAGAGGGTCCGCTCCACGACGGAAACGGTTCTTCAATTAACGGAGCAAATATTGAAACGCGATAGAAAAATAAAAATACCGCGGAGAGCGGCGTTGGCAGCAGCGATCGGGGAGGCGCGAAGACCATAGGGCGTCGCCATTACAGGATAGTAAAAGAAATATAATCGCCAGCGGCGGGAAAGCGCGGGAGGCGCCATCTTAACTCGGCGGGGAAGAAGGAAAAGCGCGGGAGGCGCCATCTTAGATTTTCAAGATGCCAAAGACTGGCGATATCGCTGCCTTCGATAATGCAATAGATAATGCAATAATGCCATACGGTGGCATAGTGGTTAGCACTGTTGCCTCACAGTGCCAGGGACCCGGGTTCGAATCCGGCCTCGGGTGACTGTCTGTGTGGAGTTTGCACATTCTCCCCGTGTTTGCGTGGGTTTCCTCCAGGTGCTCCGGTTTCCTCCCACAGTCCAAAGATGTGCGGGTTAGGTTGATTGGCTATGATAAATTGACCCTTACTGTTAGGGGGATTAAATACGTGGGGTTACGGGGATAGGGTGGGATATGTGTTGATGTAGGGGTTACGAGGATCGGGTGGGATATGTGTCAGTGCAGGCTCGATGGGCCAAAATGGCCTCTATCTGCACTGTGGGGTTTCTGTGATTCTGTGAAGACTGGACCACGTATGTGGAAAGAGTCAAGGTACATTGCGAGGCAAACGAAATAGCCGATGAGAAAAAGGCATCGGTATTGCTAAATTTAATGGGTGCAAGAACGTACGGCCTATTGCGGGACCTGATTACTCCAGCCAAACCGAAGGCGAAGAGTTTTAACGAAATTGTTGCTATCCTACAGGAACACCTAAATCCTACACCGCTGCTGATAGCAGAAAGATTTAAATTCCACAGGAGAAATCAGCATAAAAATGAGAGCAATGCTGATTACCTTACGGAACGATGCAAGCTATCAAAGCACTGCCAGTTCAGAGCAGGACTGGCAGATACCTTATGGGACAAATTTGTCTGTGGACTCCTGAGTGAAGGAACCCAGAAGAGGTTACTCTCAGAGAAAGAGCTGACGCTAGATAAGGCTTTCAGCGTGGCAGTATCGTACGAAGCAGCAGCAAGGGGAGCTGCGGAAATACAACAAAAGCCACAGGAATACGGCACCCACGAAATGACACAGCGATTTGCAAAATGTTATCGCTGCGGCAGAACAAACCATGACCAGAAGGACTGCTGGTCCAAGGACAAAATATGCAGGCAAAGCAGAAAGATGGGATACATTGCATGAGTTTGCAGGTCTGGGAAGAAGACCAACGACAACAAAAAGGCTACTAAGGAACCGTACAGGAAAGTACAAAAGATGACGGACAGTAGTTCCAAAGACCAGATGAGCGATAGTGAATCCGGGAACAAGAGACTAAGCTGTCTCAAACTTCACAACGTAATCGCAAAAGAGGGTCACTGAACCATTTGGGTCACCCTCACAATAGCAGGGTCCCAAGTCAAAATGGAATTGGATACAGGATCAGCTCTAACCGTCATGAATCGATGAGACTACGAGCGGCTATTCTCACACATACCCTTGAGAGAGACATCCATTGTCTTGAGGACGTATACGGGGCAAAAGGTATACCCCAGAGGAAAAATAAGGGTGCCTGTCGAATACAACGGCAAGAAAATACAGAAATTGTATCTCTACATTCTGCAAGATGGTGGACCACCGTTATTGGGACGTGAATGGATCAGAAAGATAAGTTTAGACTGGCACTCCATTCAGGCACTGATGCTGGCTGGTAAAAAGGATGATGTTGTCACTCCTGGACGATAGTCAACAATCTTAGCTGACGCCAAAGAGTTATTTCAACAAGAACTGGGCACTCTTAAAGGCGTAACCGCCTCGATAAAAATAGAGGAAAATGCAATTCCCAAGTTTGTCGAAGCAAGACCGGTACCATATGCAATTCGCCCAGCCGTCGAGGCAGAGCTGGAGAATCTGGAGAAAGCAGGCGTGTTATCTAAGGTAGACTGGAGCGAGTGGGCGACACCCATCGTTCCTGTCATGAAGAAAACGTTAAACAATAAGTCTGAGGAGCCAAGGAAGGTTCGCATCTGTGGGGACTTCAAGGTGATGGTGAACCCAGTCCTTCACACAGTACAATATCCTCTTCCAAGGATAGAAGATATCTTCACCTCACTATCTGGAGGGAAACGTTTTACAAAAATTGACCTAGCACAAGCATATTTGCAGATGGAGGTTGAAGAATCCTCTAGGAAGTATCTCACGATAAACACTCACAAAGGTCTTTACCAATATAATCGACTGGTATTCGGAGTAGCATCAGCTCCGGCGATATGGCAAAGAGCGATGGAACAAGTCCTGCAAGGGATTCCGGGGACTCCGTGTTACTTGGACGACATCCTAGTGACAGGTGAAGATGACAATGAACACCTTGCTGACCTAGAGCAGGTGCTCACTAGACTACGTGAACATGGGCTACGAGCCAATCGCCCTAAGTGCGAGTTTTTTAAGAAACAGATATCGTATTGTGGCCACGTGATTGATGAAGAGGGGTTGCATACGTCCCCTGACAAAATTGAAGCGGTAGTTAAGGCTCCAGCGCCTGAAAATGTGTCGCAACTGAGGTCATTCCTCGGATTGGTGAATTACTACCATAAGTTTTTGCCGAATTTGTCCACAATTCTGCATCCACTGAACGCCCTACTACGAACGGGAGTAGCATGGAAATGGAGCGATGAATGCAAGCGGGCCTTTCAGAAGAGTAAGGACCTAATCACTTCAAGAGAAGTATTGGCTCACTACAACCCATCACTACCGATAAGACTGGCGTGTGATGCGTCTTCCCTACGGCATTGGGGCGGTACTGTCACATAAATTCCTTGATGGTTCAGAGAGGCCGATAGCTTTTGCGTCACGCTCGTTAACTTCAGCCGAGCGTAACTACGCCCAGATTGCCAGAGAGGCCCTCAGCCTGGTGTGGGTGGTGAAGAAGTTCAATCACTACCTGCACGGTCAGAAATTTACTCTACTAACTGATCATCAACCTCTCGTCTCCATTTTCAACCCTCAGAAGGGCGTACCAATAATGACGGCACAACGGCTACAGAGGTGGTCCCTTTTCCTAGGGGCTCACCAATATGACATCGAGTACAAAGGAACTAAATAGCATGGGAATGCTGATGGATTGTCGCACCTACCGTTGCCGACGGTGGAAGAAGAACTGGCAGTGGATCCAGTGGAGTTATTCCACTCGACTATAGTCGAATGTCTCCCTGTGACGAATGCAAACATAGAAAAGGAAACACGAAATGACCCGACACTCTCCTGGGCCTATGATTTAACGGTGAAGGGATGGCCAGCACATGGCGAACCACTGCTGCCAGCATTCTCGCCGAGAAGAGAACAGCTGTCAGTGTGCAGAGGAACCTTGATGTGTGGATCCAGAGTAGTAATTCTACCCAAATTGAAGGATAGAGTGCTTCATGAGGGTCATCTGGGAGGGGTAAAAATGAAGAACTTAGCCAGAGCGTTTGTGTGGTGGCCGGGAATCGATAGAGAAATCGAAGAGATGACCAAGAGCTGTACAGGATGCCAGAAGGTCCAAAACGCCCCACCACAAGCTCTTCTACATCCATGGGAGTGGCTCTCATCTCCATGGCAAAGGGTGCACATTGATTTTGCTGGTCCCTTTATGGACTCGATGTTTTTAATTGCGGTGGATGCACATTCAAAGTGGCCAGAGGTAATAAAAATGTCCTCAACCACCACAGAAAAAACTATCACAGTCTTACGAACCATATTCGCCAGGAATGGGCTGCCTGAACAGATTTGCTCTGATAATGGACCACAGTTTGTGTCTGAAGAGTTCCGGAGGTTCTTAAAGAACAATGGTATTAAGCATTACACATCCGCCCCATATCATCCAGCCACTAATGGATTGGCCGAGAGGTTTGTTCAAACATTCAAGAAGGCTATCAAGGCAATGTGTAATGAAGATATACCCCTACAACACAAGGTGGATAACTTCTTGTTTGCCTACCGGAATGCGACACATGCGGTTACCAACCAAACTCCAGCCATGATGTTCACAGAATCACAGAATCACAGAAACCCCACAGTGCAGATGGAGGCCATTTCAGCCCATCGAGCCTGCACCGACACATATCCCACCCAATCCCCGTAACCCCTACACCAACACATATCCCACCCTATCCCCGTAACCCCACGTATTTAATCCCCCTAACACTAAGGGTCAATTTATCATAGCCAATCAACCTAACCCGCACATCTTTGGACTGTGGGAGGAAACCGGAGCACCCGGAGGAAACCCACGCAAACACGGGGAGAATGTGCAAACTCCACACAGACAGTCGCCCGAGGCCGGATTCGAACCCGGGTCCCTGGCGCTGTGAGGCAACAGTGCTAACCACTATGCCACCGTATCTTCAATCGAAGACTACGATGCCGCTTGGATTTGGTTAAGCCAAACGTCAGGAGAGATGTGGAGAACAGGCAGTTTCAGAATATGAATGAAAGGCCGACCAGGAGTTTTAATATAGGTCAACCAGTTTTGGCCCGGGACTACCGCACAGAGAAATGGCAGCCAGGAACGATCTGTACACGACAAGGACCTCTAATGTATACCGTGGACGTTGGAGAGAGCATTGTAAGACGCCATGCTGACCAGATTCTAGTCACTGGAAAACGTCAACTCCACACCATGATCTGATACACCTGACGATGAAACCGAAGTACCAATTGCATCTACCGCAGAATCGGTGATATTGGAAGCAGACGAACCAAACAACGACATTGATCCCGACTCAACCTTGCCAGAAGAACCTGATATCCCAAAGAGGCGTTATCCAGACAGAATCAAGAAGCCTCCTCAAAGACTGAACTTATAATTGCTTAACTTCAACCAATGTATCTAGCAACCGTAATTGTAATTGTAATTAGTTGTTATTTAGTTGTTAAATGAATGTTATGTACTGTTTATCTAAAAGGGGAGGAATTGTTGTGTATGTACCTTTAAGGAAATAACTGGTCTCAGACTGCAGTACCGGCAGTGACCACCCCTGTATAAAAGGCCCTAGCAGGCTTCTGTAGTTTCAGTTTCCAGGTTGTCTCCATTCAGTAAAGACTTGTTATAATCAACTCCTGCAGTCCGTGTCTCAATTATACACGGACATAATAGCCCTAAGCTCTGGAATTCCCTCCCTAAACCTATCTACCCCTCTCTCCTTTTAAGACATACCTTAATACCTACCTCTTGGGCACCTGTCCTAATATCTCTATATGTGGCTTGGTGTCACATTTTGTTTGAGGAGGCTTCTACGAAGTGCCTTAGGATGTTTTACTACATCAAAGGTGCTATATAAATGCAAGTTGTTGTTGCATACTATATTGCTTTGCATCCTTAACATTTTTTATTTTTGTAAGAAACCATTTTTGTCTTGCAGGATATGGAAATTATTTACAACCAAGGTATCCAAGCTCTTTGTGGGCTGCATAGGTGTATGCCTTGGAGGCTCAGGCGCCATGTTCCCAATAATTGGCATATATCTTAGTTGCTGATATTGCCAGTTCTTGGTGTTCTGATTTAGAATGTATCCACTAATGTGGAAACAGCATTAAAAATTGCCAATGAGAAAACTGCAAGCCCAAGAAAGATAAACCATCTAAGAAGAAGTATAAGCACAAATAGACCCGAGTTGCCTAGGCTTCAAGGCCAGATTGGCAGGGGTTGGGGCTACATCTGACCCTAGGGCTGTAGGTTGGATCTGTGTTTTTAAGGAAATATGGTTCAAGTAGTTTGATTCTTTTTAAGTAATGGTTTTATTGGTTGTCATGTACAGTAATGTGCCCTGCAATACAAGTTTTGGGGAATTGTTTTTACATTTTATTACTTTTTATGCACGTGGGACAATTTTTCTAGTACTGTAGTTCATTATCTGCATGTGATAAATGGATATCTATTATTCTGAAATAATTGTGCTTTTTAAATTTGTGAACAGAAGAAACTTGCATACAATGTCATATTGGTCATCTTTTTAGTTCATTCCGAGCCTTGTCATATGCATCTCATGGTATTCCTTCATTTTTTTTTTAAGTTAACTTTTTTTTGGTAATTTTCTTCAATTTCCCCCTACTGAAAACATGAACTCAGGCGCTTGTTTCAAACCAGTACCTCGTCTAAGTGGCCATTATTCACGTGTGAGCTTTGATAGTGTCAGCAGGCTATTTGACCACAGGTGACACCGCAGCCAAGCCAAGTCCTGTTTTCACCTACTATCCACATGTGTGCACTTGCAGCAGGGTCATTAGATAACAACCAAGAGCAGGAACCCTGGAAGATTTTCCCCTGTGGGACTGAGGCCAACTGTAGAGATTCTACTACTGCTCCAGCTGAGATCAACCACAGCACAGCCTAGAGGTTGAACTTGGGAGCTTTCTGGTCTCTTTGGCTCAGCTATTCACTCCCTTAATCGATAAAGCCGTCAGGGAGCCTGGTAAAGACACATACTTTTACATTTCCCATTTTAGGAAAATTAATACTGTCGCTGAAGGAATGTAATTATTGATGTAATTGTGTTGGAAGTAGGGGTGCTAAACAATTGTACTATAACTGCATTTGTGAAATTGGGGCATGGTTTTGTTTATTTTTAAGCTGGTTAAAATTCTGCTGAAGGGGTTCCACCCAAAATATTGTATTTTTTTTTCTCTGTTTAAGGTGTTCGTGAACCACCACGTTCTGTTTTATCCCAGATTTCCAGCATTTACGTATTTTTCTTTTTTCTCTAAGGTTTCTTTTGTTATGGCAGATTTTCTTAGATCACCCTTTTAAAAGGAAATTCATACAAAACCTAATAAGAAATTTTAATTCCATGGTGTTAAATTTGAGCCATTCTCCCAACACTCAATTTGTGTTCACAGCAAAAAGGCAGTTTCCATAAGCAGACCTGTGTCTTCTGTGAAGTGAAGAGTGCAACCTTGCAAGTTGAATGGCATGTTACAGAAATAACAATCACCCTTTTACCTTTGTATTTTGCATGGAGATTACGTACCCACTACATTTTCCTGTCAACTTCAAAAGACAGTAAATATCACATGATTAGACCAAATTAGTCAGGCTAAAACTAACAGTCAAATTTATTTGCCTTTGTGCAATTATCTCACTTATATAAAAGACTACTGCAGTTTAAGCTTAGTCAACTATTTCAACAATAAAACAATCCTGAATTTTGAGCAGTTCCTTTCAATAACTTTTGAACTGAATCTCTGATGAATTGTTTGTTGAGAAAGATTCGACGGAGCTGCCTACACCAGAAATAGGCAATGCAAAGCAGGGAACGAAAGGTCTTGGGCAAACAGTGCTTATGTGGTTTTCTGGGATTCTAAAGGTAGGTTCTGTCAGATAAAACTGATTCCTTGGAGCAGTCAGGAAAATAAGATATCAAGCATTTCTTAAACTTGAGGTGTGAACACTATTATTTTGGCCATTTGATTGTTTTGTTTGTTTTTGACACCTGATTTTCAGGGAAACAGGATCATTTAAACAGTGCCTTAATGTAGACAAAACATTCCAAGGCACATGGCAGAGGCTTAAGGAAAAACAAACATGACCCAAGAAGGAAAGATTGAGGGGCGATCAAAAGATTGGTCAAAGGGGTTGCTTTTTAAGAGGCTCTTAAAGGAGGAATGGGTATTGGAGGAGCTTTACGGTGGGTTCTCCAGAGTGTGGCGCCTGGAAACTGAAGGCACGGCCACCAATGGTGGGATCAAGTGGGGGGGGGGGGGAATACAAAAATAGTTAAAGTCAGAGAAATTGAGTTTCGGGGGGTGGGTGGTGGATGTAGGGTTAACCGGAGATTACAGTGATTAGGGAGGGGTGAGGCCATGGAGGGATTTAAGCACAAAGAGGAAAATTTTTACTTTGTACCATGCTTAATGTCCATTAATGGAGCTTGCACATAAAAATACATATATTGTCTTTCAACGGATCAATAATTCAATTATTCCCTTAGAACAAACCTCCTGAATGATTGTAGACATTTTCATGCTCTCGTCCAGACAGCTTGTCCTTCTTTGAAACTATAGACAACCCCTAAAGAGTATCACGTATTTGACTACCCCAGACACCAGTACAAAAGGACCTCTTTTAAAACTACAGCCAAAAGAAGCCAATTTTTAAATCACGGTATTAAGTATATCGAAAGTCATTTTATAATACTAATATAATGTAGAAATTTTCCTTTTGAGGCATGGTAGATTTCTGCTTCCATCATATTAGATGATGACACTAATTTGCAAATGAGATGAGCACAGAAGCCACTGTTAATACAGGTTGAGCGTCCTGAATCCGGCAACCTCGGGACCGAGGCCGAGCCGGTTTTTGTGTTTTTCTGGACTTCGGAACGTGTTTCTGATGTCTGAAGTCCGGAAATATCGCAACCTGGGCTCAGGCGTTTCCGGACTTCGGACATCAGAAACACGTTCCGAGTCTGGAAATGCCTGGGCCGCTCCACGTAGCGCTGACGCGTTTCTCCGCCCCTCCCCTTCTGTTAAAGGGGAGGGACGCTGTGAGCTCTGCAGAGCATCCGATGGCCCACACTAGACCACGGCATGGTGCCGTGGCCGCAGCCTGGCAGAAACGGTTTGACAGGGTGTCAGGATTCCGGAACACTTTACAGATTCCGGAAAACCCTGCCACCAATCGTCCCAGAGTGCGGATTCCAGAACATTCCGGACTTCGGATTTTGGATGCTCAACCTGTAGTAAAAGAAGATTTTACTTCTATCTTCTGATTAAAACTAAGAAATGCACTCCTTACATATAAAATTTCTCCAACTGCTGTGCCGTAAATATTTCTTGTGAACTGTACTGCAGATCCTTGTTGAAAGTGTTCTTTCATTTAATTTCTCATTCTTTCATTTAACACATTATTGAAAGTTTTACTATTTCAATACAATTATGGATGAATATAATACAGTATATTCAAAATATCATTTTTTAAGTGCTATTCAGGAATAAGATGTGCAGAAAATTTGTATTTGTAAAAAGTTAATGTGATTTGCTTGTTTCTTACTTATTCAATTTAAAAAATGTTTATCTCATCATGTGTTTTGTGCAGGTTTCTTATATTGGTCAAGACTGTGAGGGTGTTCCAGACTATCTTGGCAGGGAATATGGACATTTCACTAAGCGTCTAGATCTTAGTTTTAATCTACTAAGGTAAGGTGCTATCCACAAGCAGCAGAGCTCCACACTATATCTACAAGGGTGTAAATAGCAGTATCTAAATTCCACACTCAGCATCTTTATTCCTTGAATGGCATAGCTTTGTATAATCCACTGTTTGCAACACATGAAGCTGGTACTGAATATATGATGCATGTCAATTTTGTTGTAGACCAATGACATTTTCTTGTAGTCTAATCACTATAATGTGCATCTTTGCAAAATGTCTACTTTTGGTAATTTGAACATTTGTGTTTGCAATGCTAACTTGATTAGATTGCATTTATAACTGGAACTCACGGGATGATTTTCAGCGCTATTGCACTGTTCCTGCCAAAAAATGGAACAGTCGTGAGGCGAAAATTGCAATAAATAACTTACAGCTGACTTCAAGCTTGCTGCAGTTTTGAGATTGCCTTTAAATAGGGAGCCAGTGCTCATTAATATATTTAAATCAGGGTCCTATGACATACATAGGACATCAATGCATTTATGATTTCCAAACGAGTGGTGCTTGTGCTGCACACATTCCACCCACTTGTACTGAACCGAATGCAGCCAAACCAGTGATCACTGAAGGTCACTCAGACAAGACTAAAAATCAGATTTATGGTGGATTTCGGGGGGACAGGAAGAGCTTGAATTCTCTTCCTGTGCCTCCACAGTGGCTGTGCAGATGGGCAACTGGATTTCCTGGCCCCTACCAATTGGTGAGCTGACTATCCATGCTCATTTACTTGGGAAGCTCATCGATTCTATTCAATTGAGGCTGGTCCATTATCAGGCAGGTGGTGGGCTCTTCCGCTCACCTGATGAAAGGAGACACATCAAAATTGCCCCCGTTGTCTGTGGCATTTGTGTATATATAGTAGAGCTGTTTGAAATACCTGTATTGCGTATTTTTATCTGGGAACACATTGGAACACTGACCTTAATATATGTGTTCTTGCATATACATATTAATTAACAAGTTGATATTCCTGTTAACATCAACTTTTTGGTTTAAGAGAATGAACAAAAGTTTTCACTGCCGAATTTATGAGTAAAGGTTTTTTGGTTGCTACTTAACGATGAATGTCCCATTGCCAACTATTTTAGTGGAGGCATTAACTCCTTTAAAATAGACATAGGAATGACATATTCCTGTGTTCATTGGCTATTGTTGGCAACAGTAATTTCTAGGGTAAAATGCTATGTTTTGGAACAATTTGAAAGCTGAACTAAGATTTCAATAGCTGTTCATTCCCATAGAACAAACAAAATAGCTTCCATGTGATGGTGAGTTCCAGGTGTTCTTTCAATCAGGTGCAAGACCCATTATAAGTCATTTGTGCCTGTGGTGCTTGAGTTATGGGACTTTCACAGTTGAGGAAGAGTACAGGTAACTCATTGTCACTGGTGAGACATGACCTATTTCATAGTCAAAAGGAAGTTGATCCTTTTTCAGAGGTAGATGAAGAACATGCAAACATTCTTCTCAGTAGCAAGTAATAAAATTACAGGAATTTTCCAGACTTGATAAGAATGCTTGTACAATGAAGATCAACTATTTTGCCAGTGAGAACGCAGCTAAGTATATTTGTTTGTGTAATGCAGTGGTACTTGTACCATATCCTTCGGCAACTGTGTTATGTAGTTCAATAGAACATAAGAACGTAAGAAATAGGAGCAGGAGTAGACCATTCGGCCCTTTGAGCCTGCTCCGCCATTCAATAAGATCATGGTTGCGCTCCTACCTCAACTCCACCTTCCTGCACTATTCCCATATTCGATTCCCTTAGTATCCAAAAATCTATTGATCTCTGTCTTGAATATACTCAATGACTGAGCAACCATAGCTTTCTGGGGTAGAGAATTACAAAGATTCACAACCTTTTGAGTGAAGAAATGTCTCCTAATTTCAGTCCTAAATGGCCGACCCCTTATTCTGAGACTGTGACCCCTCCTTCTAAACTCCTCAGCCAGGGGAAACATCCTCCCAGCATCTACCCTGTCAAACCCCTTAAGAATTTTATATGTTTCAATGAGATCACCTCTCATTCTTCTAAACCCTGGAGAATATAGGCCTAGTCTATGCAATCTCTCCTCATAGGACAGTCTACTCATCCCAGGAATCAGCCTTGCAAACCTACATTGCACTCACTCTAAGGCAAGTAGATATCATTCCTTGGGTAAGGAGACCAAAACTGTACACAGTACTCCAGGTCAACGTTCCTGTTGCATCCACTATCTCTGTAGTCACCTCTTTTAAAACCCTAGGATGTAGGCCATCAGATCCAGAGAATTTGTCAGCTTTTAATCGCATTAATTTCTCCAATACTGTTTCTTTACTAATACTAATTTCTTTAAGTTCCTCATTCTCACTATTTCCAGAATGTTTTTGTGTCTTCTACCATGAAGACAGATACAAAGTATTTGTTTAATGTCTCTGCTATTTCCTTATTTCCCATTATAATTTCTCCTGTCTCTGCCTCTAAGGGACCCACATTTACTTGCACTAATCTCTTGTTTATATACCTAGAGAAGCTTTTACAATCTGTTTTTATGTCTCTTAGTTTACTCTCATTCAATTTTTTCTTTCATAGAATCAATAGAAATTTACAGCACAGAAGGAGGCTATTCGGCCCATCTTGTCCGTGCCGGCCGACAAAGAGCTATGCACCCTAATACCACTTTCCAGCACTTGGTCCGTAGCCTTGAAGGTTATGGCACTTCACGCGCATATCCAAGTACTGTACTTTTTAAATGCGATGAGGGTTTCTGCCTCTACCACCCTTTCAGGCAGTGAGTTCCAGACCCCCATCACCCTCTGGGCGAAAACATTTCTCCTCAAATCCCCTCTGAACCTCCTACCAATTACTTTAAATCTATGCCCCCTGGTTATTGACCCTTCTGCTAAGGGAAATAGGTCCTTCCTATCCACTCTATCTAGGCCCCTCATTATCAATTCCTTGGTCCTCCTTTGCTGAATTCTGAAATCTTTCCAATCCTCAGGCTTACTCGTCATTTTGGCAACATCATAAGCCTCTTCCTTTAATCTAATACTATCTTTAACTTCTCTTGTTAGACATGGTTGGACCACTTTTCCCGTGGGGTTTTTGTTCCTTAAAGGAATGTATATTTGTTCTGAATTATGAATTAATTCTTTAAATGTTTGCCATTGCTTATCTACCACCATATCTTTTAATGTAGTTTCCCAATTTACCTCAGCCAACTCACCCCTCATACCTATGTAGTTTGCTTTGTTCAGATTTAAGACCCTAGTTTCGGATTTAACTAAATCACTCTCAAACTCAAGATAAAATTCTATCATATTACTCTTCTCCCAGAGGCTCCTTTACTACAAGGTTATTAATTAACCCTATCTCTTTGCACAATACTAGATCTAAAATAGCCTGTTCTAGTTGATTCCTTGACATACTGATCTAGAAAGTTATCTTGAATGCATTCCTGAACTTGTCCTCCACACTATTACCTCAAATTTGGTTTGCCCAGTCTATATAAAGATTAAATTCCCCCATGATTACTGTATTACCCTTGTTACATGCACCTCCAATTTCCTGATTTTATACTCGGCCTGACACTACAGCTAATGTTAGGGGGCCTATAAACTACTCGCACCAGTGTTTTCTGCCCCTTTTTTTGTTTTTGTTCCACTCAAACTGATTCTCCATCTTGATTTTCCAAGCGAAGATCTTTTCTCTCTACTGTCTTTATCCCATCCGTTATTAGCAGGGCTACCCTTCATCCTTTTCCTGTAGACTGTATTAATGATATTGTAAATGGTTTGGATTGTATTTTTCAACAAAAAAAATTGCAGCAGTGAAAACCCCAGAGCCATTACAGCAAAAAAGCACTATGCAAGGATAAACCTGTCACGTGATGCAGTCTTATTTGTTTACATACATTAGGGGCTAACACCTTTTGAACCTTTGGCTCCACTATACCATTGTATCACATCAGTGTGAAAAGTCGAGGTTTCCTCGGGAAAATTACAATATGTTCTGAATTCAGCAAGCATGTACTATTAAAACAAATGCAGTGCAGAAAATTCTATGAAACATGAATTTCACAGTTACAACATTGCAGCAATTAACTCAACACTGCAGAGTCACGTACCTTTTGAGTTTCATACCAAATTCAGTTATCATAACTGCATCTATTAAATGTAAGTGAATCCTCAGCAGATTCTAAAGTAATTTATACAATAATTGATACTTCATAGTTATTGTTTTGGTCAGTCAGATGTCTGACCTTCCAAGAGATTCATCATGTTTAAGACTCTCCAAACCCAGCTGAGAAATCCATAAAAGTTAAGTTTCCATTTGCATGATATGGAGTGCACACTATCTACCTGTAGCAACACACCCACTTAATTAAGCTCTGAGAATGTGGGTGAAATTTGGCAACAGTCAAGCCCTGGGGACCTGTGAGTATATGAAGCTACTGCTGGAATTTAGCTGGAGCTCTGGTAACCTTGCTGCTTCTTCAGCTAGGACCGCCCTATCTCTTAAAGCATTGGCTTGTATGGTTATCTGGAACAGAGTCGGAGGAATCTCAGCCTCCAGTGATGGGCCAACCCCTCCAGGTGCCATTAATGAGTTAGGTTAACTGGCCAATCAACAGTATCTTGGGTACTGCAGACCTGCCTGCTTTAGATGTCTGATTACTGGGTCTGCAGACTGAGAGAGACTTGTTGGGGATGACTATGGCAGAGGCAAAGGGACCTGTTATTCATGTCAATGGTAGCACCAATATGGTTAGAGAAGAGGAATTTGGGAGTTTGAGAGGGTGTTTTATGAGAAGTGAGGGTAGTTTTTTTTCAGGAGAAGAAGATAATAAAGAAGCTGAAGGAAGGCAGAGAGAACTAGTGTTGAGGGAAACAAGGAAGTGAGGAGATCAATAGTGGAAATACCAAAGATAGTAAGGCCTTGTGTGATAGTAAAATTCAGGTGTGGGTGAGTGTGGAAGGTGAGGTTGAGTGCAGAGAAATCTGAGTTGAGGGGGTAATGCGAATTCAGGTGAACCTTTTTGGATGAACACAAGCTACTTATCCCATTTCATCTTGCTAATGATACACTGAGCCTCAACGTACAAAATATCATAATCCAACCTTGTAGCAGCGCTCTCGAGGCTTCAAGTATGTAACTGCTCTCTTTACCTTTCTGTAAACAACCCGAGCATCATGTTTGTTGTAGATGATCTCTTATAAGCTCACCAGTTGCATTACACCTTCTGCACACTATTCTGTTCCATGTATAATATGTTCCATACTCTCAAGTTTAAGTTGGTTTTGCATTGTTTGATAAAATTGCTGTTCTTTTTGAGATACTATCTTTCTGTGCAATAACATATCTGACTACTTTTAATGCCTTCGTTCAAAATTGGACAACGATTTTGAGATGAGTGAAGAATACTACTACCTACGGCTCCATTTAATCAGTTCAGCAAACTACAGGTAGGGTCTGACTACTACATCAAATCATAAACCAATTTCCACTATCACCTAAAATTTTGAAAACTGAATGTTCATATTACTTTCAAAATATTGAAGATGATGTTTGTTGTAAAATAAGAAAGCTTAAATGCCACAAAGTAGAATCAAATTATGTTTGCAACAGTCCACTTTAGATCACCACATCATAAACTTACCTTTCAACATGAGCAGGTATCTAATTTGCTACAATCACGCAATTGCTGCAGATATGTTTTCACTGACCAAAAGCTAAACTATATAACATTTAAATACTGAATGCTAACAAATTACTGTATGAACCAAATAATTTTGCTTTGCTGTACATAGTTATTGCACTTAAACAATGTAATTGTTAATGCAGAAAAGGAGCTTCTGTATCAGGTAAACCTGGGACAGTTAAACGTAACCCCAAAATTTTTGTGGGGAGTTTAGTTCATATCTACTGTGCAAAAACAGCAAATTCATGGCATTCAATGCATTGCAATGGTGAGGCAGACAGCGAGCTGCCGTTTTCAGAAAGCTAATGGCGGAGCGGAGTGGCGCAACTCCGGCAGGTTTGGATTTTTGAATTTAACAGTGCATCAGCCCCTCGCATGAAGTTGCTGTACCATTTGTGCATAAATAACAGCCAGCGCCATTGGCCACACCATTATTTTGGCAACAAATTATGGCCCATTAGATTTGATGTGCCAGAAACTATAGAAATATATTGGTTATTGGACAAGCGGTTAATAAGATTTGTTATGGACCTTACTGTGGAAAGCATCAAGTGACTAACCATATGACTTGCTGTGGACTAGGGAGAATATCAGTGTCAGTGAAAGAATCTCAAGAGTGTAATGAAGCCCAAATCTTCTCATTAGTTTGATAACATACAATGTTAACTATTATTGTGATACTAATTTTCATGTACATGCACTATCTGCTGGATTTTCACAAATCAACTTTGTGTTTTACTATACTACAATAACAACTACTATTTGCATTTATCTAGCGCTTTTTAACGTAGAAAAACATCCAAAGGCGCTTCAAGGGAGTGTTGCCAAAACAAAATTTGACACCAAGCCATATAAGGAGATGTTAGAGCAGATGATCAAAAGCTTGTTCAGAGATAGGTTTTAAGGAGTGTCTTAAAGGAGGAGAGAGGTGGAGGGGTTTAGGGAGAGAAGTCCAGAGCTTAGGACCTAGGCAGCTGAAGACACAGCTGCCAATGATGGAGCGATTAAAATCGGCGATGTTCAAGATGCCAGGATTGGCGGAGCACAGAGATTTCGGGGGATTGTAGGGCTGGAGGAGATTAGAGATAGAGAGGGGCGAGGCCATGGAGGGATTTGAAAATGTGGATGAGAATTTTAATATCGAGACATCTGCTTTGTATTGTGGAGGCATCCATGCATTAAGTTATGAGTTTTTGCAGGTTGCTTTTCTCAACTATAATGAAAGAATATTTGTTTTGTGATAGAATTGCCCACTTTATCAATTTAGATTTCATCTTAATTTAAGCTATACCTTGCTTCAGTTTTTTTTGTGTATGTACATCTATGTGCAGCCATGTTACTTCGTTTATGTATTCTGTGCTGGTAAGGTAATTTTATTTTTACAAATATGGTATGTAATTTATTTGTATATTTTGTTTGAAAATGTATCCAGGAGATGTATTTTCCGTAAATATTTCGGCATACCAGATCTGCATTTAAAATTTTATTTATTTTGAGGCCTTGATCTGACTCCAGAATACTCCAACCAAATGACGTGAGGCCCATTCATGTCACACAACATTTGGACTTGACAGAAAGGTCTATGTCTCCCGTGTGTGGAGTGAAGCTGAGTTTCAAAAGTGCTTAGGCAGTCTGTTGAATTTCATAAGTACCTGATAAACATATTGAGAAAGTAGGCATTTGTAACTGCACTCGCAAAACATTCAAAATTTATTGGCTGCAGAGCAGAACTCATCTGGCAGGTGGAGTGTGATTGGCAGGAGTCAAACGGATCTGCTGTTTAAATATGCATAAAAGATGACTTTAAAAAAATTACAAATTGTCATAAACTGTCGGTCATAAAGTTTTTTGCTATTGTGGCACATTCATTAGCAAAATCAAATTTAGGTGTTTTGGACAAGAAACCTTTTTATTTTACATTGCATGTACTTAATTTGCAGATTTTGGCCGTTGCTATCATCGGGACATCAAAGCCTCCCCATCGTAAACACAGTGCCCGTCTGTGGCTGCAGAAAGGGCTTGATCAATAAATGTGACACATTAATGTGGAGCAAATAGAAAAAAAGATTTTTTTGACAAGACATGAAAAATCACCTTGTGGCAGTTGGCACGGTGATGCCATTTCAGTGGAGACACTAGTAAAGTCGATCTGACAAGTAAAGAGGAAAGATGATGGTTATAAGGTGCTTTTGTTTCGCAGTGGTTTTTTTTTGACCTGTCAGGTTTCAAAGGAGCCTGAATGGTCGCCTTTGTCGTGCGAAAATTGTAGTCTGAAGCAGTTATCTCTGCTAAAATTGTGAATGCTGTAGTTTAATTGATTCACTTAGGGTCTGATTCTGTCACATATTAATAATTGCCAAACCCTGTTCTGAGATATAACTCTAGTGTGTCATGTTAAAATATGTACTTATCAAAGAATTAATATCCTTAATGAACCAGTGGTTTGAAACTAACATTGCATGAAATCGTGTCTGGCCTTTCATTTTGCCGAAGGTACATCAACAAGCTTTTGGGAAAGATGCAATAACTTTCTCTTGGTACCGTTTGTATGGCAACGCAAGCCATGCTGCATACTGGGGTCTGTTAGAGTTACAACATTAATTAAAAGTTTAAGAAAAATCAAATCAAATTAAATTATCTAAGGTTCTAGGATGGCTTATGTTTTTCAAACAGCGCTTTACAATGGTTATATTATGAGGTTTGTGCATGTATTTTTTTAAGTACCTGCTCTTTTTTGGCCCTGTTAATTTTAAGATGATGAAGTCCATGAGTAAACCTGAGTTTTGTAAATATTTGTTTTAATTGCACTAAAACACTGATGTGCTTCTGAATAGTTGGACATTGGCTACTAGTCCATTTGCTAGCTTCTCTTATAAAGGTAGTTCATTTTTAAATCAATTTAGTAAATGAAATATTTATATGCATGGCATCATTTGAATTACTTATAAAAGTATACACCAATAGTCTGAGATTATGTAAAACACCTTTATTAAATAGTGAAGGCAGTGTAGATAGAGTAGTGCTCTCTTGGGCAAAATGAACAACCAGGAAATTAGCTTGTTAGCTCCGGGTTTGCAATAGGCAGATGGTGGACAGAGCTGTGGAAACTTCAGTTATTCAGGCTTTTATGTCATACTCTGATCGGTGTTAGGTTTGGAGCAGAGCGACACAGCAGATTTGTGCCAGTTGTTGCCCTCAAGTCTAACGTTTGTGTGATCTGTCAGAAGGAAGGTCAAGCTCTTGCTGCAGAGAAAATTGTTTAGCATGTCATAGAGCAGGAGGGCTGCACCTGAATAGTTTGACTGAAATTGCTAATACAGGTAGACTATCCTTTATCCGAAAACCTTGGGACTAGCTGTGTTTCGGTTTTCGGAATTTTTCGGATTTCAGAAGGTTTTCATCTCCGTATCTGACAACAAACACTGTTGCTTAGCAACAGCTTGTAAACACTCGGGCCCTGCCTTGGAAGCGTCTCTGAAGCTGTTGCTAAGCTACAGAGACTCTTTCCACAGCCTGACTGTTTTAAAAAAAAAAAATGCTAGGGGAAGAAGAAAAATGCTAGGGGAAGAAAAAAAACCTAACAAAACGGCTGCTGATTTCTGCCGTTGGATCGAGGTTTCTGGCTCCCCCTGCTCCGTATCTGAATTCCTTGACTTGGCGGGGGTCTGGGGCTCGACTGCCGCCGCCAGTTGTGGGAAAGCCGGATATCGGCTGACTCCTACACTAAGCTGGCCCGCAAATCAGGTCGGCGGGGGGGGGCGGGGGCGGGGGGGAGAAAAGACTATCGGACGGGCTGCTGTATTGTTGGCTTCACTCTCCCGGTACCGCCTTCACACTGCCCGGCTCGGCCTGCAATCTCCTACCCAGGAGGGAACTCTGTAACTCTGTGACCCTCTGCCCTGCTCACAGGGAAAGGCGGAGCTCCCGGACCACTCCTGTCATGTTTGGCACCACTTGGGTCATGTCGTGCGCACGACTTACGCTCCACGAAAAAACTTTCGATTTTCAGTTTTCGGAAGTGCAGTTAAAGGATAGTCTACCTGTATCATTTGCCACAACACCAATTTTTAGTTGAAGAACTATTCATAATTTTGCTGAAATCATGAAATAACAATACAACTTTATTAAATGGGCCAGAAATTCGGGTCCCCACGGGTGAGTACGCGCTGGGTCCTCACGCGTAGGCCCAACGAAAGTGCCGGTTTCATGCATGCACTGCACATGCGCGGGAAACCGGAACTTCCGTTCCCTTAATGGAAGGGGTTCACGGGTCGAACACGTGCGCCGGAGAGGCAGCGCGTACGCCTGGAACTTCCGTTTTTTTTTTGCAGCTTTCTCTGGGAGGGTAAGTCTCTAGGAGCTACCCTTGTAAAAAGCAGTTGCAAGGCCTGCTTTTAACAAGATAAGTGGTGAATTAAGCTAAATTAAAACATTTTTTCCACAGGTTTATTATTTTTAAATACTTTAAAGAAAGGTAAGTTTATTTTTAGCCCCGTTAGAAACTGTAATTAATTTTTTCAAAAATTTAAATTATTGTTTAAAATAGTTATTTTATGTAATTTAGTTATTTTAAAAATGTGATTTAAAAAAAAAAAAAAAAAATTATTTCAAGTTTTAGTGATGTTTTGGGGCTGAATTGTATTTATAGATTTGACAGCTCTTCCTGTCAAATCTATGAATACAGATTCCCTGCTACCATTGGCTCTCCATGGCCCATGTGATCCCAGGGGACGCTTCGAACTAACTGCGCCCCTGGGATACGCAAGCACTGTGCGCCGGTAGTTGGAGGAGGCCCAGGATTGGAATCCCACGCGGGCCCACAGCACAACGGCTGGCGCGCTAGGTAAGTGTAGGTCGGAGGCTTGCACCCACGGGAAGCCTCCGACCTGAATTTCTGGGCCATTATGGTTCTTTTATCTATTGGGCTTTGTTTGGATTTGTTACAACATTGGCATAATAATTATAACTATTCTATATAGTGAGCTCAATTTTCAAAATATTTGTTAAAATGGGCATTTTGCTGAATTTGACACACTTCTTCTGTTCACTTTTTAGGTCAGCTGTAGCACATCACCACCACAGTTAGTCATGAATTTCAAGCCTCATTTATGCATTTGACAGAATGGGTAGCCAAAATCATCATTGTAGTAAAGACTGTATTTTCACTGAGAATTAGGCTTCAGATTTTTAACAGTGAAACATATCTTTTTGTACAGTCCAAATAGAGATTGCAATAGAATCACATCTAAACTGAAAACAGATATTGAATAATTTCTGTTCTCCTCATTCCCCATGCTCATTTTAAAATTATATAATTTTGTAGGGAAGAAAAATGCACAATTCAAATTTAATTCACATTCTGTAAAGCTTTCTAAAAGGGGAAGAAAATGGATTTTTTTCAAGTTAAGCAGAAATTATTAATCCATTAAAGAACTATCACATCTACATTTTAACTTTTATTTTACTGTCATGTTTGTTATCCAATTTAAAGCCGTTGAGAATTAGATGACAATTATGGTCTTGGGCAGTTTCCCTAATCCAGTGTCTGTTTGAAGCGTAAGGCTACATGAAGAATAATCTATATTTGGTAAAGTGAAATTCTAAACTCCCAAGTGTAAACAGCTGTATTAAATACATCTCTTTTGAAAGAAAGTTGAAATGTTCCAATTTTTTTTAACTGGAGTATAAGCTGCTGCTATATCTGTAACCTGACAAATTATACATTTTTGGATTTTGTTCCAGATTAGTCTGTATGTGTATGTGGGGTGGGAGCAGAAGAAGAACTAGGTTATATTGACAACCCGTCGCTTGAGTCTATCTTCTTGTATTCTGTATCCTGGAACTTTAACATTAGTAAATCATGTAATGCCAAAGTGATGGCCCTTCCCTCCATAAAATAGCTACGGTACAAACCTCTCCCTCCAAATTGAAACATTAGTGCTTTCATGCAATTTGTGTTTTGGCAAAAATAATTTCATCTAAAATGTGGTAATTTCACTTAATGCTTACTGATGGGTCATTTCTGGGAAAAGTAGAAATGATTAAGTTGTAGACCATCTTGCAATTTGTTGCTTTTTATTCATATTGATGAAAGTTGTGCAATGCTTAGTGTGGCCTGAGCATCTTCTCCAGTATGTGTTGAACCTGATTGGAGACGCCAGCGGTGGCGGAGCATAAAACAGCAGGGGGGAACCATGCCAACCTGATGGAGACACCAGCAGCGACCGAACCGTCGACTATTTCCAATATAAAACGAAGAGTGATGTCACAGGACAGCAGGTAGGTGATTGGTTGGTGCGTACTGTATTAAGGTTTTTTTCCTAGGACAGTGGTTTAAACAAGGAGTGGGAAACTATAACATACTGTATTAAATTTATAGCTTAACTAATTAAACTATTTAATATAACTATAAATAATCGTTGAATAAAGACTAACTAATTAAATAAATAAAATAAGGCTAGTCTAAGATATGGCAGGGCAGGTTGTGTGTCTGGACTGCAGTATGTGGGAGTTTGTGGACGGCGAGACTGTCCCGAGCAAACACGTCTGCAGGAGATGTCTCCATCTCTAATCTCTCCAGCTCAGAGTCATTGAGCTGGAGTGCGAGTTGGAGACACTCCGACACATAAGGGAGGGGGAGGAATTTCTGGACAGTTTTATCCAGAATACAGTCACACCCCAGAGGAAAGCACAGGTTCAGGAATGGGAGGGTATGACTGTTCGAGAAACGGGTAACGGTGATTTAGGAGAGCTTGAGAAGGAGGTCCCGCAGACGCTGGTCCTGTCCAACAGGTACGAAGTACTCACTACCTGTGAGGACAAGGAGCAACACTGCAGGGAGGACAACCACAATGTAGACCAAGGCACCGTGGCTCAGAAGGCTGTCGTGGGGTGGGGATGGGGAAGAGCAGAATAGAAGTGTGGTAGTAATAGGGGACTCTATAATTAGGGGGATAGATAGCGTCCTCTGCAGCCAAGAATGGGAATCCTGAAGGGTGTATTGCCTACCCGGTGCCAGGGTAAGGGTTATCTCACGGCAGCTGGAGAGGAACTTGGAAAGGGAGTGGGTAAATCCAGTTGTCATGGTTCATGTAGGAGCAAATGACATAGTTAGGAACAGGGAGGAGATCCTGCTGAAAGAGGCTCAGGCTCTAAATTAAAAAGCAGGACCTCGAGGGTAATAATCTCAGGATTATTGCCCAAGCCACGTGCAAATTGGCATAGAAGCAGACAGATCAGGAGAATTAACATGTGGTTAAAGGGCTGGTGTGGGAAATAGGGATTCCTTTTCATGGATACTGGCACCAGTTCTGGGACAGGAAGGAGCTGTACCGATGGGACGGACTCCACCTGAACCGGGATGGGACCCTTGTCCTAGTGGAAAGGGTAAATATGGAGGTGGCAGAGGCTTTAAACTGGTAAGAAGGGGGGAGGGATCTACAAAAAATGTAAGCAGCCTAAATATAAACAAAACGGGAAAAGTGAGCATAGGAAAGAATAAAGTAAGGGAGGACATTGAGTTATAGAACAGGAATCTAAAAAGATAGTTAAACATAGTGAGAGGAAATCCTATTAAAAATGAGTTAAACTGTCTGTATAGCAATGCACATAGTGTTCGTAATAAAACGGGAACTGGAGGCAATCATGCGTTGTGAGGAACCAGTCATAGTAGGGATTACTGAGACATGGCTACAGAAAAATCAGGACTGGGAATTAAACATTGCAGGGTATAAAATATTTAGAAAAGGTAAAGAGGGAAAAGGGGGAAGTGGAGTAGCTCTACTTATTAGGGATAACATAATGGCAGTAGAAAAAGGGATATTGATATCAGCAAGACAAAAATAGAATCCATATGGATAGAGATAAAAGATAATAAAGGATCAATTACACTAATAGGCGTAGTCTACAGACCACCTAATAGTGGAAGGGAGGTGGAGGAAGAAATATTCAGACAAATTAGAGAAATGAGCAAAAAACATAGAATAATAATCATAGGGGATTTCAACTACCCTGATATTAATTGGACAGAAGAGGTAGGTAAAGGAGATAAGGGAATGGAGTTCCTACAATGTCTACAGGATCCCTTTCTAACCCAATATGTAAAAAGCCTAACAAGGGAGAATTCACTATTGGATCTAGTTATGGGGAATGAGCCAGAGCAGATAAGAGAAGTAAAAGTAGGGGAATATATAGACAATAGTGACCATAATATACAGTAATAAGCTTTAAGATGATAAGGGCATAAGTATGACAAAAAACAGGTTAATAGATTGGAGAAAAGCTGATTTTGAGGGGCTGAGAATAGAACTTAGGAAGATAAAATGGGCAACAATATTGGCAAACAATGATGTAGAACAGCAATGGGAAACATTTAAAACAGTGTTCAACAGAGTACAGGAACAATATATTCCACTAAAAGGAAAGAACAAACTAAACGCTAATGAGACTCCATGGATGAATAAAGACATAAAGGAACAATTGAGGGTAAGGAAAGAGGCATACATTAAGTACATGGTCAGCAGAGGAGAGCATGATAAGAGAGAATACGAAAGGATTAGGAGAGAAGTCAAAATAACAATTAGGAAGGTAAAGAGGAACTATGATTATTAAATTATCAAGGAACATAAAACAAAATAGTAAAATATTTTACAGGCACATCAATAAAAAAATGAAGGTTGGGATGGGAATAGGGCCATTAAGGGATAGACAGGACAATACCACAGGTAATGATAGGGAGATGGCAGAAATATTAAATCGTTATTTTGCTTCAGTATTTGCCAGGGAGATAGAACAGGTGGACATGACATTGGATGATGAGATGAGTAATGAGATAAGTGCATTAAAAAATTTTTTTTAAAGGGGAACTAATTAAACTCAAAGAGGAAAAACCCCTGGTCTGAATGGATTGCATCCACGCACTTTAAAAGAATCTAGGGACGAGATAGCGGAGGCATTACTACACATATTTAATAATCTGTTCGAAAAAGGTGTAGTGCCAGAGGACTGGTGGACAGCTAACGTAATACCTATATTTAAGAAGGGGGATAGAACATGTCCAGGGAATCATAGATCAGTCAGCTTAACATCGGTGGTAGGAAAAATAATGGAATCCCTACTAAGAGAGAAGAGAAGAACATCTAGAAACGAAAAGTATAATAATGAATAGTCAGCATGGATTTCAAAAGCGCAAATCTTGCTTGACCAACCTTATTGAATTTTTTTGAAGAGGTAACAGAGAGAATAGACAATAGTAATGTAGTAGATGTAATTTATCTAGATTTTCAAAAGGCCTTCGATAAAGTACCCCATAATAGACTAATGAATAAGGTCAGAGAATGCAGTCAAGGGACAAGTAGCAGAATGGATTGCTAGCTGGCTTCAGGACAGAAAGCAGAGAGTAGGGGTAAAGGGTAGCTATTCACAGTGGCAGAAGGTGGGTAGTGGTGTTCCACAACGATCAGTGCTGGGACCACTGCTGTTCACAATTTATATTAATGATTTAGACTTTGGAATCAAAAACACAATTTCTAAATTTGCGGATGATACCAAATTGGGGGGATAGTCAATACTGAGAAGGACTGCAACAAATTACAGGAGGACATTCATAAACTTGCAGAATGGGCAAATAATTGGCAAATGTAGTTCAACACAGATAAATGCACTGCACTGATATTTCTTGTTGCCTGAAAACTAGGGATAAATCCCAAATCCAAAACATTTGATTTTTTGCCCCGTTTTGATGGATTTGGATATAGGGCCAGAAAGAAAATGGCAGAATAAGTACCACATAAACTGAAAGACAGAGAGGGAGACTGAAAGAATTAGAGTAGAAGACAGATATAGGTACAGGAAGAGAGAGACACACTTTTTGATCTATGAGCAATGCCCCAGGATATCAACTGTTATATACTGTGTGTTCAAAAGAAAGTCTTACATTTACATAGTGCCTTATTCTCAGAAATATCTCAGTGCTTCGCATAAAATGAATTGTTCTGAAGTGAATGGACTGTTGTTATCTAGGCGAACACAACAGTCAGTTTGTGCATAACGCAGACAGCAATTGGATGAACTGCAATTAATCTGTATATATGGTGTTAGCTGAGGAAGGAATATTGAAGAGGATACCAGGAGAATATCGTCCTCTTTGACTCGGACCCCAGAGGAATTCCTAATTCTTCTTTGAATAGTGCCAAGGGTTGTCTAATGTTCACCTGGTAGAAATTTTGAACTCTCCCCCACAAAAAGATGCTTCCACTTGCAGGGGAGAACAGAACTAGGGTCCATAAATATAAGGTAGTCACTAATAAGTCCAATAGGGAATTCAGGAGAAATTTCTTTACCCAGAGAGTGGTTAGAATGTGAAGCTTGCTACCACAAGGCACAGTTTAGCCAACTTGCATAGGTGCATTTAAGAGGAAGCTAGATAAACACAGGAGGGAGAAAGAAATAGAAGGTTATGCTGATGGGATTAGATGAAGAGGGAGGGGTAAGGCTCATGTGGAGCATAAACACCGGCATGTACCTGTTGGGCCAAATGGCCTGTTTCTGTGCTGTAAATACGATATAAATGTGAGGTATTACATTTTGGTAGGAAGGTCACTTATCACCTTGGAGGGTGCGAGTCTAGGTGGGGTAGAGGAACAAAGGGATCTCGGAGTACAAATACACAAATCACTAAAAGTTGCACCACAGGTTAGCAAGGCCATAAAAAAAGCAAACCAAACACGCCAACTCTCCGACACCACCTCCTACCTCCACCTGGACCATGACCCCACTACCAAACATCAAACTACCATTTCCAAGACTGTCACTGACCTCATCTCCTCTGGAGATCTTTCCCCCCGCGGCCACCAACCTCATAGTTCCCCAACCCCGCACAGCCCGCTTCTACCTCCTTCCCAAGACCCACAAACAGGACTGCCCTGGTAGACCCATTGTTTCAGCCTGTTCTTGCCCCACGGAACTTATCTCTTCCTATCTCAACTCTATCTTTTCTCCCGTTGTCCAGTCTCTTCCCACCTACATCCGCGACTCTTTGGACGCCCTCCGCCACTTTAACAGTTTCCAGTTTCCTGGCCCCAACCGCTTCCTTTTCACCATGGGCGTGTAGGTATTGACTAATTCCTAACTAACAACTGAGGTCGACTCAGGAGATCAAATCAAACAGGTCTTTAATGTAAAACTAAACGAGTTCAAACAGTTTGATGAGATCGATACAGGAGAACCACGAAACAGGTCTTAACAAGATGGAGCTTCCACGAGGACTGCCTGGGCAGTCACGTGGTTTGCGACATGACATCATCGCGTTTGCCCGCGTTTTCCCACGCTCTTAAAGGGGCCATGCCCCATGCATACAAACACTATATACAAAACGAAGTAATGTCTAACACAATGGTACAGGCTTAGGCTGGTGTTAGAACATCGTTAAAGGGAATTATGTACAGTTGCCCAGAGTCATTCAGTGGCTCCGCCACAGACGTACATTTTCTCTCCACGGATGTTGCCTGGCCTGCTGAGTTTTTCCAGCATTTTCTGTTGTTATTTTGGATTTCCAGCATCTGCAGTATTTTGCTATCATACTAGGGTTTATTTCTAGAGTGATAGAATTGAAAAGTAGGGAGGTTATGCTAACCCTGTATCGAACCTTGGTTAGA
Source organism: Somniosus microcephalus (assembly GCF_052327205.1). NCBI lineage: Eukaryota > Metazoa > Chordata > Chondrichthyes > Squaliformes > Somniosidae > Somniosus > Somniosus microcephalus. The sequence continues at coordinate 28,485,664 of NC_141015.1, forward strand.
CCACACTTGGAGTACTACATACAGTTCTGGTCGCCATATTATAAAAAGGATATAGAGGCACTGGGTGCAAAAAAAGATCTACAAGGATGATACCAGAAATGCGAGGGTATACATATTAGGAAAGGATGAACAGGCTGAGTCTCTCTTTTTGAAAAAAGAAGGCTGAGGGGTGACCTAATAGAGGTCTTTAAAATTATGAAAGGTTTTGATAGAGGGGATACAGAGAGAATATTTCCAATTGTGGGGAAGAGCATAACTAGAGGCCATCAATATAAGATAGTCACCAAGAAATCCAATAGGGAATTCAGAAGAAACTTCTTTACCCAAAGAGTGGTGAGAATGTGGAACTCGCTACCACAGGGAGTGGTTGAAGCGAATAGTATAGATGCATTTAAGGGGAGGCTGGACAAGCATATGAGGGAGAAGGGAATAGAGGGTTACGCTGATAGATTTAGATGAGGAAAGGCTGGAGGAGGCTCGAGTGGAGCATAAATGCCGACATGGACTGGTTGGGCCGAATGGCCTGTTTCTGTGCTGTATATCCTATGTAATCCTATGTGTTCTGATTTTTTTTCCTCCTTATTTAAAGTAAGATATATTTGTGCTTATGAAGGAGGAACTATTTTCCTCTTTTGGTACCTAGTGCTGAAGTCTGGTACAGCATGAGGTAGATGCAGGGTAAAATGAAAAATTTACTGCTTGAAAATGTACCTCAATCCTAATCTCAGATAAAGTGCACTCCAGTACACCAGTGTGACTGTTCCATTTTTCATACCAGCTCCTCCCTGAATGCACTGCCAGTTGTTGCCAATTTGCAGGCTGTTTTACACCTATTGGGGAGAGGAGACTTCATTTTCGGTCTTTTTCCAGAGGTGAAAAGATAGGGTGCCAACACACAGTCTGTGATTGCCTAACCCATTGCTGTTTTTTAACTCCTTTAATGTGGTGCATGACATTTTCTGTACCAGAATCATTTCAGAATGGTAATGAGCTGAGATGATCCAGTGACAGCAAGTGCCACGTATTTTTTTTTAGTGCTAATTTCTGGGATTACAAGTTAGACAAATTGACTCTGATGTCACAGCTTTATTTTTGATTTATTTGGTATATAGGACACCAATTTTTATAACAAGTCCTGAAAGGCTATTGTATTGTTTGCAACATCCTTTGATATTGTTGGGCATTGCTTACTTCAGCCTCTGTCTGGCTTTGGCATTGTGGTAATTGGACGCAGTTTGATTCTGTTCAGTATCTTTTTCTTTTATAACCCAGTGATAAATTGTCTAGTTCATTAGGGACTACACAAACTTCCAGACATTTGGTTATTGAGTCCTTGCTAGAATATACTAGTTCTGTCTGAATTCTGTATTATTGATCCCAGAAACCTATTTTATTTACAAATCCTTGTTTGTAGTCAATTCCTACTTGTGTTTGGAACATTTCTTATGTTTTTTAACTATCACTACCCATCTTCTGACAGCAATTTTGTGTACCAGATTTGGAGTGCAGTCATCTGTAACATTTCGTATGCATTAATCATTTTATGAACCTAGATGAACCTTTTCAAGTGTTGCATCCTAGCCTGTATCTCATCGAGTGCTCCTATTTTCTTACCCTCAAACTCAGAAATCTACTGTGGGAATCAAGATCGTGGCACTTCAATTTTAGTTTTATAAGGGTGTTGATCAGGATGATCAACCAGGATAACTCTTCTTGCCTGATTTCAACTTTCCTCAGAGTATCCTGTACCTTAAACACTTCATATGACAGCTCATTTTTGATGTCCCCTTGCCTTGCTAGCATGCAATACATTTATCTTGACTAATAGGAGGAATAGTTGAGAGATTTGGACATCTTATTGCCAGAATGTTATTGCTGTGTCATTCTTCGTCTCACTCTTGTTTTTTCACAACATGCTTCAAATGACCTATTTTGTGCATGACCAGTAATGCATTTCTCTCTCACCTATCCTTTATCTTTCATACCCAAAACATTCTTTATCCTAACCTTTTGGACTGTCCTCCATCTTGATTCTGAACTTTGTGATTTTTTTCAGCTTATTTGTGATAAAGTATCAGGATAAATACATATAAGCATGGTGTTAGTTGTGTTGGCCTTCAATATAGTACTATTCCAAAGACTTGTATTTTGATCAGCAATTATCTTTATCCCAAATAGGTTTTGGCCACATATACCACATTGGTTGGGGAAAACATAGTATTTTCACTATCACAATATGAGCACCATCACCACAAGGACTGCAGTAATATAAGAATGCAGCCCACCTCAAGGCAACTCAGATTAAATAATAAATATGGCCTTGCAAGCATTGTGTATACCTTGTAAACAAATAAAAAAGAAAACTACCACAACAATGCTCTGACGTAAGAAAACTACTAGGCACTTGGTCTAAGCGTTAAATAAAGCTTTAATCAACTGTTTTATAACATGGAAGTCTAGTTGTGTCCTTCACTAGTTCCTGTTAAAGAATGTTCCGAGCAAGCTGGGCTCATGCCCGAGCATTTATACTCTCCCTGGACAGCGCCACCAGCAGGCTGCCCAGTATTATTTCATAAGTCATTTCCACATGAATGACAAGATTCATGTCATGCTCATTGTACTTTTTTGATATTTTTACCTCCGTCTATCACCTGTTTCAGCACCCTGTTGATTCTCTGAGTCCTTGCAGCTTGTTATTTTTGTTCTTTTTGAGGATAACTGCCCCTGCTTTTTGGCACCAAATTCTTCACCACTTGTTTCTGCTGTTTCTTGTTTTCAGCTCTTCCCACCATCCCCATCCCTCATATCACTTGAGCTCCTGTCCTCAATGTTGTTAGTACAGTGGCCACACATAACTGATACCTGATGGTGTGACTACTCATGAAGGATGGTATCCAACCTGTGTTACAGTACGTATGTTAAAAACTGTGCAAAATTAGCTTAAACTGTAATGATCTTACTTGCAATATTTCTTATGGTTTACATCAACCTATGAGGGGAGTGGTTTGCAATATAATAAAGGACTCCTTTAGGTTTGAGGGTTATGTGGTCTGATATAAATACGTTTTTTTTGTGCAAACCACAGACTCCCTGTTTTTCTATTTGTAAATGCAGTAAGTACTGGTACTAAAATTATATTCCTGTTATTGAACGCCATCAATTTTAAGCATGTAATGTAGATGGTTAATTATCTTGTTTCTTTCAGTCTTAAACAATTTTATAGAGTCATTAACAACAAATCTAATATTATGTATGTTTTATAATTATATTGGGAGCACTGTAGACAGATTACATTTTTAGGGCACTTTACCAGAAACTGCTCATGGGCCATCTTGCCAGATCAGTGTCAATTATGCTAAAATATCCAGTTTAGCACCATGTGCACCAGACTGCCAATGGTCCTAATAACCAACTGTGAGAGGAAGCTCTTAACTCTGTGCCCATATTCATGATTTGATAAATGGCTACCTAAAAATTGTTATCTAATGCAACATTAAGCAACATGACACCTTATCAAGTGCTTCACATCTAATCAGTTACTTTTGAAGTGCAGTCACTTCATGTTGGTAACTTCATATTACCAGGTCCCACAAACAGTAAATAAGATGAATTACTGTTGAGCTGTTTTTGGTGGTATTGTTTGAGGCGAGAATTTTGGCCCACACATCAGGAGAACGCCCTTCACTGCTTCAAGTGGTGTCATGAGATCTTTTATGTCACTGCAATATGCAACAAGGGCTTAGTTTAACATCTCCTTACAATGCAAAACATCCTCTGAAGTGTCTAGATTATGTGTGCAATCCTGGAGTGGAGTTTGAACCCACAACCTTCTGACTCAGAGGTGAGAATGCTATTCGTTAAGTCAAGACTATTGTTGCTGGAAAGATACTTTTACAATAACTTTACATTAAATTCAAGATTCACTTAGCTGTGTCAGCTATGGCTCAGTTGGTAGCACACTCGCCTCTGAGTCAGAAGGTTGTGGGTTCAAGTCCCACTCCAGGGACTTGAGCACATAAAGCTCGGCTGACACTCCAGTGTAGTGCTGAGGGAGTGCTGCACCGTCGGAGGTGCTGTCTTTCAGATGAGACGTTAAACCGAGGCCCCGTCTGCTTTCTCAGGTGGACGTAAAAGATCTCGTGGCACTATTTCGAAGAAGAGCAGGGGAGTTATCCCCGGTGTCCTGGACAATATTTATCCCTCAACTGCAGCTGCAGACATAGCCATGATCTCTCAGTTGGCTGCCCATAAATGCATTAGTCAGGTCACTGATGGCTTGTTTGCTAGGGCCACCAATATGTCAACTTTGCCTGTGATGATGCCAGTCAGAATGAGCGGGCATTCGGCTTGCGCCTCTGGCTGGCTTCCCACAGGTGCAAGGCACCATCGACTGCACGCACGTGGCAATCCAGGTACCTCCAGAACAACCAGGAGTAGTCTACAACCACAAGGGCTTACACTCCATCAATGTGCAGCTGTTGTGCAACCACAAAAAGATATAAAGCAAAATACTGCGTATGCTGGAAATCTGGAATAAAAACAGAAAATGCTGTAAATACTCAGCAGGACAGGCAGCATCTGTGGAGAGTGAAACAGAGTTAAAGTTTCAGGTCGATGACCTTTCGTCAGATGCAGGTGTGCACAAGATTCCCGGTTTTTGTTTTGCGGCAGTCCAAGCTCCCTGATCTCTTCGGATCTGGAAGCAGACTTGAGGGGTGGCTGCTAGGCGACAAGAGATACCCATTGCAAACTTGGCTCCTGACACCTGTCAGAAACTCCAAAACTGAAGCTCCAATAGCGTTGCAGTGAATGCCATATCACCACCAGATGTGTGATTGAACAGGCCGTCGGCATGTTGAAGATGCGCTTCAGGCGCCTTGACAGATCTGGAGGCGCCCTTCAGTATGCACCAGCCAAGGTCTCCAGAACGGTTGTGGTTTGTTGTACTCTGCACAAAATTACGCGATAGCGAGGCTTGGACCTGAAGGAGGAACAAGGCGAAAAGCTCAGATCCTCCTCCTCGGATGATTCGGAGGAGGAGAAGGAAGAAGAGAGGAGGGTGATGAGGGCAATGCCCCCCCAGCTGCTCGCATTGTTGCCTGGGATGCTAGGGATACCCTTATTAATGCAAGGTTCACTTAGGTTGCACCAGTGGACCCATGTCACCAGAAAATTCAATGGCCACGCTCCACGAGTCAACAGAGGAGCTGAGTCCTTCTGAGGGTGCACCATCACAGAACTCTTTCAGACCATGCACCAGCTCAGATGCACTGATAGGCCTTCAAAGTACACAATAGACTCACCACAAGTTTGCACTGATGCTGCAGTTGTAGTGTGAATATATATTTAAGGCCTCTGAAATAATTTAGTTATGAAAGTTTTGACATTACCTGAGTAGGGTT